>NC_092809.1:95773397-96105346 GCF_040954645.1 Diabrotica undecimpunctata
GCTGCACGCCGTAAGACCAACACTGCATTCTAACTGTGGCTTCTACTATAGACACAAATATTGAGGTACCACCACTGTCTCTTGTACAGTTAGTGCAGATATGATAATATCCTTTAAGGTTTTTAAGTTTGCCTTGATGGTCAATTTTAAAACTTGTTTCCTGGAGACAAAAGCTGCCGAGATTGTGACGGGAAATAATCTTTTGAATTCTTTCTAACCGAGGATAAAATCCGTCGTAATTTCATTGTATCAAACTGAATGGTATTAATTTTAAAAAAGGAATAAGAGAAAAGAACTAAAAACTGGTGAGAAGGAAAGAATCAATCAGTTGTGTTTCCATCGTCAATGACCATAAAATTTTTTCAAAAACCATTTCATCGTTCAGTGAAATATTTTTTATCGGGATATAGCTTTAGCTTAATTTTATTTAAGAGACGTGTTATATGATTTTTAAAGATCTTTCTTTGATCTGAGCGGCAAATTTACTGGCTCCACTTTGTATACTACAAAGTAAAAAAATTTAATTTTGAAATTTATTCTTTTTTCCTTATTTTAGCCAAGTCGAAAGCGGGAGGAAGCACGTGCTTTACAAAACTTAAGAAGAAAATTTCAGGCTGTGAGAGTTTTGCAAGCTAATAGGGCAGAGCCTGTTGAAGCTTCGTCTTGTGCCAATAATAACCTTAGTCCCGAAGAACTTGATAACAGGCCTTATCTGCTAAAAAAGGTAGGTTTAATATATGATCATTTAAACACTACCTGTATATATTTTATAGATTTTTTTACATATATGCATTGCATACTATTAATTACGCATTCAACAATTTTACACTGTCACTACTGTAATTTTATCTGATATTGCAAACGTTAATATATAAAACATTTAAAATTTTACGGTTTGGTGATTTTGTAAATAAACATTTAATCGATTAAAAAATATTTCTTTAATTTTTTATATGTGGGTTTTCCATGAAACAACGTTCTATATGCGCAAAATAATGTACTGCTGACTGTGGGGAATATTATAAGACTCAACTTGCCTGTTTTGGTAGTTTGAAAATTAGTCAACTTTCAACTTTCGGTATAACAACGTTGTATGTGTTAAAGTGAGCCGTGTTTCGCGCCAAATTTTCTGCAGGTGTTTTGTAAGTCAACGTTTTCAATCGTGTAATTTGTCATTTGAAGCTAAAATGGATGTTAGTATAACCAAGTTAGTGATTACCCAAATTAACAGAGGAAAACACGAAAGTTTAACATTGATAAGTGGAAGCAGAATATTAGAAAACGTCACAGATATGCTAGTGATTTGTATGTTTTATCTAGAGAAGTAGCCAAAGAAGCTTAAGTTAAAGTTATCTACTTACTTACTTAGTCCTAAGCCTTTCTACCGTTAGGTGTAAGGCTGGTGGGGTTAAGATTTGCACTGTTGTCTCCATGCTATCCGGTCTTGTGTTAGATTTCGTGCACTTTCCCATAAAGTTATCTAAACTAGTTTTATGTTTTAAAACAATATTTATTTTAGGTGCATATTTGTAAATGTAAGCTGTATGCTATGGGTTGTTCTGCTGAGTTATTAGTGTACAATCACGAAAAACTATTCAAAACGCTTAGAGAACTGAGTTACAATGGCCAATCAAAATTTTTATCTCAGTCTCTTTCGCTGGAAAGGGAAAGGAAAGGAAATTTAACTTGGGTTTTGGACTTCCCAGATCAGATACTTGTTTATATCGTGACAAGCTCTTTATCAAACTTTCTTCTACTAGCAATGAATGTGAAAGACAGAAAATAGAAATTGAAAGTAAAATTCATCATATGCGAGCGGAAACAGCTTACAAAATATTAAGACAAGATACTGAAATTACAAAAGTAAATGCTAATTATGTCGTTTTATGTACTGATTTGGAACAAGTTCTCTTTTGCCAAAATTTAACTCACTCATCAATCTTCTACCAGCGACAACGTTCTTTGTATAACTACGCTGTTCATAATCTATCTAATTAGCCTTCTTCGGTCCATCTTTGAATATAGGCCTCCCCAATCCTTTTCCATTCTTCTCTGTCTGTCGCTAGTCGCTATAGTCATCCACCTAGAGCCCACGTACTTCTTGATATCATCTGCTCATCTTATTTGGGGCCTTCCTCTGCTTCGTTTATATTCCCACGGTCTCCAACTTATAAGAAATTTGTTCAATCGGTCTTCTTTTTGTCTTATATTGTGTCCTGCAGATCTCCATTTCAATTTTGCAACTTCTTGTCTAACATCCCTCACTTTTGTTTTCTCTCTTATCCACTCGTTTCTCTTTTTATCCATTAATCTTATGTGCAACATTTGTCTTTCCATTGCTCTTTGGGTTTTTATGATTTTGTCTATGTTTGCTTTTGTAAATGTTCACGTTTGGGAACCATAAGTGAGAACAGGGATGATTGTATACTTTGGTCTTAAGATGCTGTGGATATCTTTTGTTGTTAAGAATGTAGCTTAGTTTGCCAAATGTCGCCCATGCCAGTCTATCTCGTCTTTTTATCTCTGCTGTTTGGATTTCTTTGTTAAGTTTTATAATTTGACCCAGATATATATAATCCTGAACTTGTTCTATTTCATCTTGTCCGATCCTCATTGTGATGTCTTCATCTGTATTTTTTATGGTTTTGGTCTTGCTGTAATTCATATTAAGGCCTATCTTTCCAGCTTCTACGTCCAGTTCTTTCATCATTTCAAATAATTCTTCTTTTGTTCTGTTCATAATATGGGGAGTAATACTGCTACAATGCTGCTGTAGAACGAAGTAATGGCGCATCGAGGCTCCACTGAGATAGCATCAGCATTGCTACTTTATATAACTGAAAACTTCAATCGTCTTGATCCAGGTCAGGAAAGAAAACTTGTTATTTGGTTAGTTATATGTGTCGGCCAAAATAACAATTAGAAAGTCATAACATTACTTCGACTCTTTAGAAAAATACTTCACCCAAATTAAGCAAAAGTTTCTAACTAGTGGACACAGCTTTCTGCCCTGCGATAGAGACTTTGTCCTCATAGAACGCAACAAGAAATTTTCATCGGTTTATATCGCGTTTCAGTGGACAGATGTAATTGCAAAAGCTAGAGTTTAAAACCCACTTAAAGTTATCTACATGCATCAAATATTTTTTAAAAGTTTTATCAACGCAGAAAATGTAGTATGGAAAGATGCAAAGTGCAAAATAACTCAGTCAGTGTGGATACAAATTAGCTCAGATGATCCAAATACTATAGGATTAAGAAAATCCCACAACAATATTCAACCATGGTCATCTTATTCTTTAAAATCAACTAAAACGCCTATAACTGAAGTCACTCTTGCTGAACTTATAGAAGCCTATGAAGGGCCACTACTTAAACAAGAAAAACATGACAATTTATTAAATATTGCCGAATATATTCCACTACAGTATGTAAGCTACTATCAAAATCTTAAGAGTGAATAATATTATTTTGATATGTACGTCATATAAAACATGTTTATAAGTAATTTGTTAATTATATGTACGTTTTTTAATTTTACGTGCATTTCATTTTTTATTTCTAAAACAACATTTTAACCGCCTACTTCCACCAACAACGTTTTAACCGACGAGGATTTAACACGTTGTTTATTAAAATATAGCATATATGTTCATAAATGCTTGTTTTGTATAACCTAAGGTTATTTTTGTTGATATCAATGTTATGCATCCTATAGTCTATCATATTACCTTCATAAGTTTTTTTAATAATCAATTATAAGGTGTTTTTTCAATTTGTCGAAAAAAAGCTATTTTGCGTTTACAACGTTGTTCCAGCATAGCATTCAATTATGTAATTTCTTTTTTGTTTTCGACAGTAAGTTTTACAAAAGGTCACTAAAAATCTACAGTTTGTTATTATTAATTATAATAATAATTACCTCTATGGTAATTTTTAAGTTTTAAACAATTATTGACAATAACGATTTAGAATCCACAAGGAATCTACGTTCCTGTATTTGCCTGTATACCATATATTAAAAAATTAATTAAAATCCTTTGTAAAAGGTATATATTTAAAAATGATGAATTCCGAAAACGTTTTGTCTAACACAGCCCGTTTGGGTTTTTAAATATATACCTTTTACAAAGGATTTTAATTAACGATTTAGAACTTTCTAAAGACACAGACTATGAACCACATAAGACTATGCTGTAGAGAATAGCATAAAAAGCTCGAGAAGGTTTAAGATGATGTGTTAAATTTGTAATGCTTTTATTATAATCATATATTGCCACTAATAAATGATGTACTAATTTTTTTTGTTTGTATAGTATTGTGCGAATCATTGTGACATTTTTCAATATTTACACTTTATAACACTGTCCACACATTTCCAATTGACCAAGCATTGAAAACATAAACTTAATTTTCTCAGCCTTTTATTTGAGGGTATCTTAGGACATTTTGCACTAAGTTTGTGTTGTTTTGTACTCTTTTGTGTTGTTTTCGGTAATTAGTGAGTTTGTTTCGTTTAATTTCATCATGGATATTACTCTTAGGAAGCTTGAAAAGATTATAACGTTAAGTGAACACACTTCTATGTCAGAAAGAGAAACCGCAAGAACTTGTGGAGTGAGTCAGAGGGTAGTAAGCAAAGGTTTGAAGCATAAACGAGAAACAAGATCAATGGAAATGAATAGGATATCACCAGCAGATAAAAGATTTTCACTTTGAAAGAGCAAATTGGACCCAAGAAAAACAAGACAAGAACTCCAACAAGATCTAGCAGCATCAGGTGTAATGATTCATTAGTCGGCTGTTCGGAAAAGACTTTTGGATAATGGTAGAAGGGCAATGCGTCCACAGAAAAAACAGCTTCTAACTGAATGAATGAAGAAACAAAGGCTATTGTGGGCCAAAAAAATACTCTAATTGGACTGTAGACGACTGGAGAAAAAGTCCTATTTACAGAGGAAACTCACTTTACAGTTTAGGAACAGCGGTCGAAACTTTTTAGAATAGCTCAAGACAGAGACAGTTTCGCCATGTTAATCGCCAACGTCAAGGGGACTTGATAGGGCACGTTAAGAAGAAGGTCGAAATTCGTCAGAAAGTCTGATAATGAAAACCTTACATTATCTCATATTGATCAAACCGTAAAATATCCATAGGGATGTTTTTCATACATGGGGGTTAGATCTTTGGTACCAATCGAAGGCATGATGAACAGCCAAAAATATAAATCCATGTTGGAACAGCGTTTGGACACAGAACTCCAAAAATGTCAGCCCCAAGGAGGAGCGATTCTTCAACAGGACTCTACTCTTTGTCACAAGTCAAAGCAAACGAAGGAATTCAAAAATAAGATTATTGTTTTAGATTGGCCCGATAATTAGCCAGACCTCAACCCCATTGAAAATTTATGGGCCATTTGCAAAGCTAGACTACACAATATTGACTATACTACAAAAATCAAAATTATAGAAACGGTCATTCAGGTTTGATTTCGAGATAAAAGGATATCTGGGAACTGTCAGAATCTCGTAGAATCTATGCCAAAACGAGTAAAATCAGTAATTGCAGCCAAAAGGGGACATATTTCCTACTAAATGATGTAAGTTTACCTCTATAGTTTTGTCAGAATATAATTTTTTTCTAAATAAACTGTTTTTTCATTAAAACAGCCTATGATTCCATTAATTCGCACAATACTGTATTTTAAGATACATCTTTGAAAATCTGCGGCATTCACCACATTTTGAAAATATGTTTCTCTCACCATAGTTTAAAATATATTATGTCCATTCACCAACTTTTAGAATTTTCGTAATCAAGAAGAAAAAAAACAAAACGATTAAAAAATAAAATTTTATGACTTTCTAAACATAATTTATAAATCATATTTAAGTAGCTGATATAATTTTGAACAAAAATGTTTATCCGTACTTTTTGTGTAATCGTTTTCTCAGAAACAACGGTTTTGGATGTCAGATACGCGTGCCAAACCAATTTTAAATAAAATTTGTATCAAATCGACGGTAAAAATTCGATACCTTTTGATCAGAATGTCCTATCGACAAAAATCAAATTGCGTTTTAAGAGCGTAGGCGCAAAATTTCGGGCCAATGCTTTTTAAATGCATTAATTTTTTTCGAATCCTGAGAAAACTAATAAGTATTTTTGAAAAATTTAAACGCAGAATGAAAGAATACATTATTACTGAGGGCCGAAAGTTTCTGAAAACTTCTATGTTTATTTTAATAAGTTACAGGGGTGAAAAAAAAAAAAAAATTAGTGTGATTTTTAATTTCAAATATTTCATTCAAAAAAACTTTTTGTTTATTCTAAGGGACTTTCGGCCCTCGGTATTAATGAAATCTTTCATTCTGCGTTTAAATTTTTCAAAAATATTTGTTAGTTTTCTCAGGATTTGAAAAAAATGAATGCATTTAAAAAGCTTTTAAAAAGATTTTTGCCATTTTTTACGATTCCCATGAGATCAATGAAATTTATTATTGATGATGGAATTTTCATTCTAAGCTTAATCTTCAAAACCTATTTTGAGCTTTGGCAACAAATATGAGGCATTTGAAATATGCCTAAAAACGCAGAATTTAAACGTTCACATTAAAAACGATCTAAAACGTTTAAAACTGCTTCTTTTAGATGATACAACTTCAGCTACAAATTCTACCCAATAATGTGTCTTCGGGAAGGCCTTTCCCATACCGCGATTGTTTGTAATGAGAACGTCTAAAATACGTTTTTAGGCAAATTTGAAGTGCCTCATATTTATTGCTTAACCTTTCACTAGACGCAGCTTGTCTAGGAGACCGGTGGGAGACAATGACGGTCAATGCTAAAGCCAATCGGAAGCTTTCGACTTTCTTCGACTCTGTACCTTCTTTTGATATGTACACTTATCGACTGTGTTACACAAGGATCTAGGGATCCCACCTTAAATTTTCACCTTTACCATGCGAGATGCGCTATGCACCATTACGCAGATGATTTTAAGATTTTGACATTTTTGTTTCTCCTAACATAACCTGTATCTTTTACCGATTAAAAAAGGAGATCAATGCTCATCATATTATTATAACCAATAAAAATAACCTTGGTCCATCCTTAGTCGTTTTCTTAGGTTGTTCAAAATTTCTATAAATATTTTGAGAACGATTTCAAAACGTCAAACTTTGGTTAGTTAAAAAATGTAATTTTTATTACAACCAATAAATTGTGGCTTAATCCCATGTAAACATAATATTTAAATTAAAAAAGAAGTTTAAAAAAGTTTCATTGTAAAATATTTTGCTATTTAGTAGTGGGAATAAAATGTAAAGAACGTACAAAAAAACCAGTAGAAGTACTCAATGTTTGTCAAATAAAACAAGAAATAGGCTTTTTGAAAGAGGAGAGTAAGAATTTTGGAAATAAGGATAATATTATTATGAATGATATGAAGGATAAAATTTTACCATTTTAGTGATAATTTCGATAAGACTACATAAATGAAAGATTATAATTGGTCAATTAAATATCTAGCTTAAATCTTCTTCTTCTTAGAGTGCCATATCCCTACGGAACGTCGGCGACTACCATGCTTATAATATTGTTATACTGATCTCGGTCTTGCGCTACGTGTAGCAATTAGTCCGCTGTCAAACCTGTCCACTGCCGCAAATTCCTCAACCAAGAGAGTTTCTTCCGTCCTATCCATTTCTTTCCTTCGATTTTACCGTTGAGAATTAGCCGAAGGAACTCATATCTTGGTCCTCTGATTATATGTCCCAGATATTCTAGTTTACGCCTCTTAATAATATTTAATAGAGTTCTTTGATGTCCCATTCTTCGAAGAACTTCTTCGTTTCTGGTTCTGCTAGCTTAAATCTAGTTGTCAAATAAATTGTCAATTTATTATTTCTTGAAATCACAAGCCAAAATTTTAAAATCATAATATGCGTAATGGAGCATCGCGCAGCTCGCATGGTAAAGGTAAAAATTTAAGGTGGGATCCCTAGATCCAAGTCTGTGTTACTGTGTATCATTACAGTGTTCATGCTCGAACTGTAAGTTTGTAATTTGTAAAACCGGTGCAGTGCACCGTGTGCGTCTAGACAAGTAATAGAATTTTGTGATTTCTAAGTAATTGTTTTATAATAAAACTTTATGTTTCAAATATTATGGAATATGAAAAAGAGCAGAATATTGTTATCACTTTTTGAAAAAGTTTCGACGGGTGATGATGAAGAGGAAGATCATGTAGAAGAAAACTTGGAGTGAAGCGATACGGAACATGAAAATGAGGAATTAGATGATGAGACAGATTTTATCATTGGTCGCCACTGCCTTGGCGGCAAAACGGTAAACGGGTCTTTCAAGATCTCTACGGATCTAAGAAAAATGTTACCACCGACAATTGTACACCAGCGTTGATCTTGGTATAAGCTTGAAGAAAAATGATTTAACTCTTTTGGAAATAATAAAAGTAAATAGAAGAGAAATTCCCTGCATAATATTTCTCTAACAATCAAGGACCTATTGGCTCTAGTACATTTGGGTTTGATTCAAGAGGAACACTAGTGTCATATAAACAAAAAAAAAACTAGATAAATTATGCGTACAATATGATGTGACACGTTGTAGTAGAAGAAGGCCTATGCATGTACAGTACTATTTTTTGTACAGCCTTTTAAATGTTACAGCAATAAACTTCTTTGTTATTTACAATTGTAACATTCCAAATTCCACAAAGATCCGACGAGAAAAGAAACTATTACAAAAATTTTGGACCATTTTTTGCGCTATGTAAATAAACATTTTAAAGAATACTACAGTCGTCAGAGACGAAAATGCCACTCAACCTCTTAATAACATACGAACAAGCTGAATTTTGTCAGGAATATTAATTTTGATTGAATAATTATTGACATATTTTGTTTATAGTCCAGTCATCAGAGAGTTGACCATTAAAAATCATACAAACAAGCTGAATTTTGCTGAGAATATTAAATTTAAGATCCCAAAAAAGATACAAAGAAGTTAAGCACTTTTACCCCGGGCTTGCCCCTAAAACCCACTTGTAGGGGTGTAGAAAGAAAGAAAAAATCGATTGACCAGGAATCTGTACGTCGTAGAAAAAATATTTCAAATAAAAATTGTAGCTGAGTTAATTATAAACAAAAATGTTTATTAGCACTTTTTGTGTAGAATTGACCGTTCCCTCAGAAACAATGCTTGAAGCAACTGTCGATTTTAAATGAGAGTTACGTGCGCGAAATCAATGTTCAATAAAATTTGTATCAGCTCAACGGTAAAAATTCGATATCTTTTGATCCAAGTGTCCCATCGACAAAAATCAAGTAGCGTTCTATAGGCAAGGGGTTTATCTTTCGTACGCAATTTTCTATTTTGCCGCAAGTAAACTTAGATTTTATAAAGTTGTTAATAAATAAACGTGGATCGATGTTCATGAGATCAATACAATCTATCCCTTTTATTGACTGGCCACCATTAAGTTTTGATTACTAGAGCCTAACCTTCAAAACCTATACCATAAAATTTTAGTTTTGAGTTTTGGCAAGAAATGTGATGCATTTGAAATATGCTTAAAAAGCGCTGGATTTAAACTTTTTCATTTCAAATCATCTAAAACGTTTAAAACTTTGTTTTTAATAAAACTAGTACGTTTTTCAAAAGAACCAAACTTCTGCTGTAAGCCACAAACAAACTGTCTTCTTGGAGGCACTTCCCGTGACGTGCAATCGTTTTAAATATAAAACAATAAATTCTGCGTTTTTTATTTCAAATGCCTCATGTTTGTTGATACTGTTACGACTTTATTAATTATAATTTATTATATTGTTCTTATTTTAATTTATTAAAACACGATAATTTATATCAATTTATTAAACCACTGTACAACAATTTATTTGACTAATAATACATAATTTATCTATACGAACGATACAATTTAAACGCGGCGCGCGATCTTCAGATATTAACTGTTCTCTTCAAAACAAAATTTCTCTTTTTATATAAAACTCCGTTAGTTTCGGAGTTCCCTATAGCAGACATGAATTTACTCGAACATTGTTGGTGGTTTATTAAACTGTTTATTCGGGCTGTTGGGCCGTTGTCTTCTGTTGAGATTTGTTCTCGACGTTTCGCCAACACTAGGGGTTGGCATCTTCTGGAGATGTTGATGCTTCGCTTGTAAGCAGAAACTGACGACGCGTTGTACTACGGAGGCAATATTTATAATTCCCACTCGCCTCCCCTCCACTGGTTTCGGCTTGAGGGGGCGTGTCGTTGTTTATAGTAGCTTTTCTATCTCTACTATAAACAACGACACGCCCCCTCAAGCCGAAACCAGTGGAGGGGAGGCGAGTGGGAATTATAAATATTGCCTCCGTAGTACAACGCGTCGTCAGTTTCTGCTTACAAGCGAAGCATCAACATCTCCAGAAGATGCCAACCCCTAGTGTTGGCGAAACGTCGAGAACAAATCTCAACAGAAGACAACGGCCCAACAGCCCGAATAAACAGTTTAATAAGTTAGACGATGGCCGTGAAAGCCTAACGCAATTGTTGGTGGTGTTGACAAGAATAACGGGAACGCCATCGAATAGACTAGAACACGGTCAACGGCTAAAACTAGTTTTTCAACTGCTTGGAACCCTCGAGATGGATGACTCATCATAATTCGGGTCTAGAGGCTTCTGGTAAACAAACGCCGAAATTACTACAACAAAAACAGAATTAGTCATAATATATTTACAGTTTTATAGGCCATGATATTTATTATCGTAACATTGCCCCCCTCTTAAAAGAAGGTTCCTCCTGGAACCTTGTCGCGACTGGAACTGGAACTGTACGCTGGTATCGGCAACTGGACCCTCTTTTACAACTTCCAGTTGTATAAAAATGACAAGGGACGGTTTTCTCTCCGCACCAGTAACTATGCGGATTGCAACAGACTAACACCTGGACTTCGGTGTCTTTAAAGATCTCCTCCACCATATTTCGGATAACCCTCCAATCTAATTGGCGGCACTCCAACTTTGGCATGGCTAACTTATGCACGTCGGACTCTAGTACGTGCTCTCTCAATTGAGGTAAGGCTTCCCATATATCTCGGTAGGTAGGTTGGTCACGGGCAGTGTCTTTTGTTACCAGGTAGAAAAGGTAACGTGATGCATCTTGGAGTTTCAAGGTTTTACCGGGAGCTGGCACTTGGCATTGAAATTCTGCAACTCGACCAAACTTCCTTCGAAAGACGGATGCCAACTCTGGTGCGTCTTTGATACTGGCCGGGATGGTAAGGGCCAGCGAGTAGATCTTACTTTTCTTCAGTGGTAACACCATGTCTTGCTTTACCGGTACCTCCATAGGCACCCATGAATTCCTCAAACGTGAGGTCAGACACATCTTGGACTTGGTTTACTTCCACTTCTTCATCTACGTCGTGGTCACCTTCGAAAGACGCCAGCCGGTTATGGTGTACTATCATCGGCTTTCCCCTCGGAATCTTGCTTATTCGGTAGATGACATCGTTGATCTTCTCCATAATTAAGTATGGGCTTTCCCAAAACTGCTGCAGTTTGGGAGAACAACCTTTTCGCTTCTTGGGATTATAGAGCCAGACTTTGTCGTTCTTCCTAAAGCAACCCTTTTCGGCTTGTGTATCGTACCGTTTCTTCATTATGTCGCTAGCTATCTGAAGGTGGGAACGGACCAACTCATGTACATCGTCCATTCTTCTTCGTAATTCGATCACATAATCTTCACCTGCTACATCTTCTCCAGGTCGACACCCAAACTCTAGATCACAAGGTAGTCGCATTTCGCGTCCGAATAGGACTCTGGCTGGTGTCTGGCCTGTTGATTCGTTAACAGCAGATCTGTAGGCCATTGTGAAGAACGGAAGGTATTGGTCCCAGTCTCGCTGATAATCGGACACCATCTTTGTCAAATACTTGCCAACTGTCCTATTCATTCGTTCTACCATACCATCCGATTGCGGATGATACGCGGTAGTTCTTGTTTTCTTCATGCCTAGTCTATCACATATGCCTTGGAATAGATCGCTTTCGAAGTTCCTGCCTTGGTCACTAGGGATCTCCAAAGGCACTCCAAATCGGCTGATATATTCTTGGATCAACTTATCTGCAACGGTGGCGGCCTTCTAGTCTAGAAGTGCGTAAATCTCGACCCACTTAGTGAAGTAATCCATTACTACCAACAAGTACTTGCCTCCATTTTCACTTTCTGGAAATGGCCCAGCGATATCCAAAGCTATTCTTTCAAACAGGCTTCCAACATTATATTGTCTCATAGGAGCTCTCCTTTTTTGGTAAGGCCCGTTACTCGTAGCACAAATAGTACATTTCTTACACCAGTCTTTTACGTCGTCGGAACTGTTCATCCAATAAAACCGTTCCCGAATTCGCTGAAGGGTTTTCTTTACACCAAAATGCCCTCCTGATGGACTGTCGTGTAACTGACGAAGTACTTCGGCTATTCTGCTCTTTGGGATCACCAACTGTCTTCTCTTCTCTGAACCATCATCATTTTCCAGGACTCGTTTGAGCAAGCCATCTTCCATGATAAATGAGTCCCACTGGGCCCAATACGTCTTAACTACTGAGCATAGGTTTGATATTTCTTGCCAAGGTGGTCGACGGTTTTCCTCTTTCCATTTTCGAATTTTCTGTATAACTGGATCTCTTTCTTGTTCTTCTCTGATCTTAGTAGGCGTCCAGTCGTCGTTGACCATCGTTGTTCTTAGCACTGGCTTCCTTGGATTCCGTTTTGTTGCAGTGGGAACACTCTGCTGGGCATGGCCTTCTGGAAAGAGAATCAGCATTTCTGTGGCTAACTCCGGCCCGGTGCTCAATCTTGAAATCGTATTCTTGGAGTCGTTTGATCCATCTGGCTATCTGACTCTCTGGATTCTTAAACTGCATCAACCATTTAATTTTTGACATGCCCGTCAAAAATCCCTCCATTGAAGAAACCCAAAAGGCCTTAAATAAGCTGAAAAACCACAAAGCGCCAGGTACGGACGATATACCAGCAGAACTTCTGAAATATGGGGGAGACGCACTACATCGCCAAATCCACCAGCTAATAACGCACATATGGTTAGAAGAAAGGATACCAGCACGATGGAAGGAAAACATAATAGTGCCCATCCACAAAAAAGGGGACAAAACAAAATGCGCGAATTATAGAGGAATTTCACTCCTAAACACGGCATATAAAACCCTCTCAAACATCATTCTTAGTAGACTAATCCCTTATGCTGAAAATGTCCTAGGCGAATATCAAGCCGGTTTTAGGGCAAACAGATCAACAATAGATCAACTATTCACGCTGAGACAACTTCTAGAAAAGGGTTGGGAGTATAACAGACCTATACACAATCTTTTCACAGACTTTCGACAGGCATATGATAGCGTAGAAAGAAGCCAAGTATGGAATGCCATGGCGGAGTTCTCAATACCAAAGAAACTTATTCGGATGACCAAAGTCTGTATGGAGGGTAGAATATCTAATGTACGTGTAAATAATAAACTGTCTGGCAGCGTTGAAATCAACAGTGGACTCAAACAGGGTGATGCGTTATCTCCACTACTTTTTAACCTTGTATTCGAGAAAGCCATGAGGTCGGCCGAAATAAAACAGAATTGCTATCGGTTCAAGGTCCTAAGCTATTACTCGCATATGCAGA
Organism: Diabrotica undecimpunctata; assembly: GCF_040954645.1. Classification (NCBI taxonomy): domain Eukaryota; kingdom Metazoa; phylum Arthropoda; class Insecta; order Coleoptera; family Chrysomelidae; genus Diabrotica; species Diabrotica undecimpunctata. The sequence goes on from NC_092809.1 coordinate 95,787,118, forward strand.
TGACATATATCTCGTTGGAGACTCCATCCTGTCCACGAAAGACATCTTCAACAAGGTGGAAGGAGCAACAAGTGAAGTAGGGCTGAAGATTAATGAAGAGAAGACGAAATATATGTGTATAAATAGAACGACACGAAGAGACAGAATAGGACAAAATGTGACGATCAACACCTTCAATTTTGAAAGAGTACAATGTTTTAAGTATCTGGGGGCCGTAATCACAGCTGACAACGATGTTACTGAAGAAATAAAAGACAGAATCCAATCTATAAACCGCTGTCTATTCGCACTGGAAAGGCTCATAAAATAAAAAAATCTTACAAGAAGTTCAAAGATCAAAATCTATAAATCCATCGTCAGACCTGTAATAACATACGGATGCGCAACGTGGACCATGACCAAAGCAAACGAAGAAAAGCTCAGACGCTTTGAACGAAAAATATTTAGAAAAATTTTCGGAACTCGCCATGACATCACCACAAACCAGTATAAGATCAGAACCAATATCGAATTAAAAGCACTTTACAATGACGCCGATATTGTCCAAGAAATTAAATCACAGCGACTAAGATGGTCAGGCCACGTGCACAGACTGCATAACGATAGACTGGTAAAACTGGTATGGGAAAAGATTCCCACAGGTAAAAGACCACTCGGACGTCCCAGAATGCGATGGAGAGATAACATCCAAGCAGATCTCCGTAAAATGAACATTCCATTTGATCCTAGGTTGATGGAAGACCGAACAAATTGGAAAAAAGTTGTACAGTCAGCCAAGACCCACCCAGGGTTGTAGCGCTACGTGATGATGATGATGATAGGTTTTAAAGACTAATCTCTAAAATGGGAATTTCACTACAACTGGTAAATGAAAGTGATCAATTTTATTGATCTCTTAGATTTTATTGATCGAGAATCTTAAAAAATGGCAAAAATCGCGCCATGTTTCTTTATTTAACACCTTTATAAAAACTGAGTTTATTCGCTGCAAAATACAAAAACTGCATGTGAAAGCTGCACTCTCTAACTTGAAAACGCATATTGATTTTTGTCGATATGACACTTGAATCAAAAGATATTGAATTTTTACTGTTGAACTGGTACAAATTTTATTGAACATTTATTTTTGCGCACGTAACTGACATTCAAAATCGACGGTCGTTTCAAGCGTTGTTTATGAGAGAACGGTTTATTCTACACAAAAAGTGCTAATAAACATTTTTGTTTATAATTATCTCAGCTACAATTTTTATTTGTAATATTTTTTTCTACAAGGTACAGATTCCTGGTAAATCGATTTTTTTTGTTTCTATCCCCCTACAAGAGGGGTTTTAGGGGGAAGCCCGAGGGAAAAGTGGTCAACTTTTTTGCATATTTTTTCGGATTTCAAAATTAATATTCTCGGTAAAATTCAGCTTGTTCGTATGATTCTTAGGGGTCAACTCTCTGACGACTGGACTATAAACAAAATAATAAATAATGTTAGAAGAAACTATAAACACTAGATTATTTGATCGAAATTTAAACAAAATGCATCCAGAGGACAATTTTTATGACCGGTTATGAAAGGTTAAACTCAAAATCGAAATTTCGTGCTATAGGTTTTAAAGATTAACAATGAAACTATTAACTCTAACAATGAAAATTCCACAACGACCAGTCAATGAAATTAATAAATTTTATTCATTTCGTGAGAATCGTAAAAAATCGCGGAACATTTATTTATTAATCAGATTTATAGAAACTAACTTCATTTGCGGCAAAATACAAACATTGTATACAAAAGCTGCACTTTTCCCCTTTAAAATGCATTTTGATATTTGTCGATAGGACACTCTGATCAAACAATATCGAATTTTTACCGTCGAATTCAATATCGTCGGTTGCTTTAAGCATTGTTTCTCAGAGAACGGTTCATTTTACATAAAAAATGTTAATAAACAGTTTTGTTCAAGCTATCTAAGCTACGTTTTTATTTGAACCATTTTTTCTACGAAGTACAGATTCGTGGTAAATCTTTCCCCCTGTGAGGGGGGGTTTTAGAGAGAAGTTGGGGGGTATGAATGGTAAACTTTTTGCATATTTTTGGGGTCTCTAAATTGACCTTCTCAGTAAAATTCAGCTTGTTCGTATGATTTTTAGAGCTCAAACCTCTGACGAATGTACTATACTATAATATTATTGCTTAATATAAAATTGAACAATAAAATCTATTTAACAAAAACCGTTTTGTATGTTATTTAAATTCTAAATCTCTTGTATAAAACATCAAAACTAACCGTTACCCTTGGCATTCAAAATTAAAGCAGCAATTACGGGAGATTGGATTTTAAGGTGAAAACAACATAAATCTTCCGTTTAGCTTCCGTATTTCTCGAAATCGGTAAAATATATCAGTCGGTTTTATTGTTTCCCGTAAAGAGTAATGGATGTTTTAAAAGTCCTAGCAAACATATGAGTATACAAATTTGAAACTATTTCAATGAAATATTTTGAACATAGATATTACGTTTTTATTAAAATATTTACCAAATAAAAACTGCTAAGTTAAATATACTTTTTAATTAACTGTTTGCTGCACGAGATTTTATAGATTTTCTAGGCTCTTAAGGTCTAGACTGCCCAAAAATAAAAATCTTAACAAAACTTATACATTTTAAATTTAGTTGAACATATGTTAACAAACAAAGAAGATTCTCATTAAAAAAAATATTTTCAAAATGACGTTTCAGGTTGATCTACATATTGGACCATTGTGCCAGTAGCAACAGTTCTTACGAATGTCCAACTAAAAAAAATTGGTGTTAATTTTTCACAAAATTTTTAAATTAATAATTAAAATTGTCTCTGTAATATTTTTGAAAACAATTTTTAGTTTTTTAAAAAAGTAATCCTACATCACAAATGATATATGTCCATTTAGATCTCATGAGCTTTTGTACTGTAAAATGCATGTTATCGCCGACTTGATCTAACGGAATGATACGAAGATAAGGTAAATTTAACTTCTGAAGGTAAAATAGAGAAAAGGCACCTAATTTCGGACAGTTGCCCAATTTCGGGTACTACTATATAACGCAGTCACAATTATTCTACTGTTGTAGCTCAAGGACAAATAATGCATGCTTCTCTGATGCATTTATCACCGAATTAAAGTACATTTACGTCGGCAGTTGCAGCTATCTTGAAACGGTCCAGTAAACTCTTCTAAATCATCGTATTTTATTTGTATTTACAACCTTATTTTCATCTTCTTCTTCTTGGAGTGCCGTCTCCCTACGGAGGGTGGCAATCATAATGGCTATTTTTATTTTAAAGCTTGCTGCTCTAAACAAATTAATCGATCTGCATTGATATCAATCACGTAGATTCTTCAACTATGAGTTCTGTCTTCGACCAACAGATCTTCCTTGAATCTTTCCCTGTATGATGAGTCTCAAAATTTCATATTTTGGTCCCCTCATCACGTGGCCTAGGTATTCCAGTTTTCTAGTTTGTTACTTTTAATCTTGTTTCTAAACAAGATAAGATTTTCATCTTAACTTGTTTCAATTATACATTAAGGTTAATCAAATAATCAAAAAATATATATTTTTTAATCTAACCTGTATAGCGTTGAGTTGTCTAATTTCGGATATATGGTAGGCTCCCAAAATCACGAAATTGGGAAATTTGGTAGAATAAAATATTTACGATAATTTTTTAATTCAGAAATGACTGGAAGCGATAAAAAGCTGTCGGCGGCACCTATGCTAGAGGATGTAGAAGCAGTAAAAAGGAATAAAATGGCTTATTTAAAAGCGTCCCGCATGTTTAAAGTTCCGAAATCAACATTAGAGGACTATGTAAGAAAGGCAATTCACCAGTTTCTCCTTGTTGCATTAAGCTAAGAAAATAATTTGGTTTGCTATTGTTTGGAGATGGATAAGCGGTATTATGGTTTGACAACATCGGACATCAGACTGTTAGCTTATCAACTTACGTTACAGGATGGTACTTCACGTCCATTTTCAAGCGAAAATGCGACAGCGGGTGAAAAATGGCCTAAAGAATTTTTAAAATGCCGTTCGAACTTAAATCTACGCAAGCCTCAGGGCCTTTCCAAAGCAAGAATAAAGGTAGTAAAGAAAAGTAACATGTTTCTTGAGCTTGCTTGTACCCGCTCTGGAGAAAACTAAATTTAATCTAGCGAAACTCTACAATGTTGATAAAACGGGAATAATAACAGTGCAGACGAAACACCCTCGCGTTATTTCCCTAAAGGGTAAGAAGCAAGTTTGCGCAGTGACTGTTGCTGAGAGAGGTTATTTAGTCACTGCGGTGTTTTCTATGAGCGCAATTGGTGGATTTGTCCGACCTTTGTTCGTATTCCCCAAGAAAAACATAAAAGCTGAGTTGATGGTGCTCATCCCAAATCCATAGCAGCTTGTTATCCATCAGGCTGGATTCAACAACATATATTCACACAGTGGATTAAACATTTTATTTCGCATGTGAAACCAACCGAAGATGATCCTGTAGTGCTTACTTTGGATGGACACTACAACCCTACAAGAAATCTTAAACTGATTGAAACAGATTCTCTATCATTTTCTTGATTTTTACATATTTACTAAACAATAATCTACAAAATGCCAAAATATTCTCACCCACCACGTCTTGCTTTTTCGATCAATCTCATTAGTTGATTTGAGTTGATCAACTTTCCTTTTCACTTCGGTTTTATATTTTGGATTATGATCATTAGAGAATTTTCCACTTCAACTATACTTATTGTATCATTGCTAACATCATAATTGTATTCTTCTTGCTTTAAACTCTTGTTTTCTTTCAGTTTACAATTGGTGCATAGTTTACTTAGAACATTGTGAAACAGTGACGTGCATATTTTGAGACATAAAATAAATGGGTAATACTATGGAATAAAATAAAAAAAAAAACACATTATTCTCAGGTAATATGTTTTCAACCAAAATTACTACAATAATTTTATTTTTTAGCTTAACTTAAACCCTACTTATCTTTATCATTCTTTTAAAAAAGAAAAAAAATATTTTGTAACTTAACAGAAAAGTAACTCGGCATTTTTATAAAAAAATACCGAAATGATATTTTCAAGAACTATTTAGATAAACTAATACCGAATTATATATCTTTTAGTTAAATATATTACAACACAACTTAGAAACCTAATAATCATCTTTAAGACTCACAGTCACTGTCACTCGAATATTCCCCAATATGAATGACTATAGGATTAATTTCCGAATATAAATCAGTTTGTATTCTTCTTCTTAGGGTACCTGTCCGTTTCGAAAGTTGGCGATCATTCTGGCTATGATGACTTTGTTGGATGCTATACGGAATAGGTGTGTTGAGGTCTTCCTATACCATGCTCTCAGGTTAGCAAGCCAGGATACTCTTCTTCGTCCTGGGGCCCTTTTTCCTTCAATTTAACCTTGCAAAATGCATTGGAGTCGCTCGTATCTTCCTTGATTTCTCATTATTCCTCTTGTTTGTATTCCTCTTTCAAAATATTTATCTTCTATCTTTATAACATGATTGCACCGTTTTTTTTCATTCTTTAATACTGATTTTATTCTTCTTCTGCTAATTTTCTTACGTCCGCAAGTTTAAACGTGACATTCCTTTGACTGACATTATTCTTAACCGTTGCCCAAATTAATTCGATTGGGTTCAAGTCTGGGTGGTACGGGGATAACTGTAAAGCGGAGTGGCCGTATTTTCCACACAACTGATTAAATACATATGTTATATCTCGATCCTTATGAAATTTAATGAGTTCATCTAGTTCTGGTTTTAAAATGGTTGAAGTAAAAGCTATATTGTGTTGTGTCAACCATTTAATCATTTCATTCTTTAAACAATTGGAATAAGGCGCTCGATTTATTTGTACATTTTGATAACTAACATTATTACAAACTATTACTGAATTAGGTGGTATGTTGGGTATTTACTTTTCTCTTAGCCATTTCTCGTAATTTACCGAATTCATTTCGGAATGATAATCTCCAGTGATTTGAATATCAACAAACTATTTTTATTAAAGCCCATTTTTCCTCTAGGGTGAACTATTATAAACCTTTGGCCTTTAGAATTAAAAGAACTAAACCTTTTGTGGAATTGTCTGTCCAATTTTTCGAGGAAGTATGTCCGCTGTATACAGTGATGAGTGCCTTAAGAACCGGCAAAATAACGCAAAAGATAGAAAACATAATACGTTGTAAAATAAAAAGAGATGAAAGTAGTAGAAGTGGGAAATTATCGATAGAAACCTCTAATTTACATTACGTTACATTATGACTATCGATAGTTTCCCACCTTTAGACGTTAGCTTATGAGCTAGTTGACTTCAGTCATAATATTACAAGTATGGCGTCGAACATTAACATTTTTTATATTTCGCATAAAGTAAAAACTGATTGAAGGCAATAAAGCAAATGTAAGTAAACAGTTTAATTAGTAGTAATTTGATAATTAATTCTGTGTTGACGAATACAGAATAATAAGCTATGATAATTCTGTATCGAGAAGAGTGTATGCGACGTCTCAAATCACAGTTTATTATTGATCAATGCTTCAATTTTGGATAAAAAATACTCGTACTTAAACTGTTTTTACTTACATTACGTGATACGTTTTACTATGACTGAAGTCAACCAGCTCATAAGCTAACGTCTAAAGGTGGGAAACTTTCGATAGATCTAATGTAATGTAAAGTAAATTATAGGTTTATATCGATAATTTCTCACCTCTACTACTTTCATCTCTTTTTATTTCACAACGTATTATGTTTTCTATCTTTTGCGTTATTTTGTCGGTTCTTAAGGCACTCATCCCTATATATATATATATATATATATATATATATATATATATATATATATATATATATATATATATATATATATATATATATATATATATAATGTTTCATCTAAATAAACGATTGGTCTATTTTGCTCTCTGAAATATTTTATCTGTCTCAAATATTTTACTCTTAAAGTTATTATCCCCTAATAGGGGATAATAACTTTAATAATAATAAGAACCCCTAATAAATATATTAGGGGTTCAAAGGGGTAGTGAAGCGCAATATAAGATGCTGTTTCCAGTTAGCATTCTCTAGTCTCTCCTACTCAATCGCTATCCTCACCTGCACGAAGTGCGGCTTGGGCTGTACGGGTGAACCCTGGAAAACCTGAGCAACCTTGCTGGAGATTGGATAACCAACCCCAATGGAAGGCAGGGTCAGGGTTGACGAGGAATAAAGAAATGGTCCTCCGAAAAGGGGGTTGGTGAGCAAGGTTAGCAGCCTACCTACTGTCAAAAAATTAATGCTCAAACGGAAACAGGACATTGTGCAGGAATTTGAGCTCCATAAAATTGATATATGTGCCCTGAATAAAACAAAAAAGAAAGGGAAAGGAAGTGCCAATAGAAACAAATTTATATTCCTGTACAGCGGAGTAGATAAAAGCAAATGAGCTCAGGCAGGAGTAGGCCTCTTAATGCACAATAAATATAGTAACAATATTCAAGAAATAAGATACATCAACGAACACATGATGCTGGTTTGCTTAAACTTCACAGACTTCACAGACGATACTTAATATTATCCCCGTATATGCACCGCATAACAGCAAAAACAAGGAAGACAAAGATGCTTTTTGTGGACAGCTCCAAGATCTACTGGACACCACAATAGCCGGTAGTAAAACAATAATTCTCGGCGACCTAAACACCAGAGTAGGCAACATACCTGTGACTGGAGTTACACAAAGATTTAACGAAGAAACGCTCAACGACAACGGAAAAAGACCTCTAGAACTTTGTTTAATGAATAACCTCTGAATTAACACATAATTTGACCACCCAATACAACATAAGATCACCTGGTCAGATAAAAGAGGACGTAACTCTATGATTGACTACATTATAACAAACAGAAAAATACACCCCAAGAATATAATAGATGAGCGCATTCTATCTTCCGCCAATGTAGGATCCGACCATGGGCCTGGTACTAGGAAAAATAAATATAGCAATCACCACACAAGGCAAGCGAAATACAAAAGTAGAAGAAAAGTTAAACATAGAAAGCTTAGAAGAAGAAGGGGCACAAAACTTGTATAGAAACAGACTAACAGAAAAGCTAAGTAGCCATAACCTAGAGACTAAAAAGAATATAGAAGAAACCTGGAAAATTATTAAAAAATGTATCCTACAAGCAGCGGAAGAAGCTTTAGGTAAAAGAAAAGTTAACAGAAATAAACGGAAATACAAAACTCCATCGTACGACGAAAGGGTGAAAGCACTAGCAAATGAAAAGAAACAAGATTTCCTAACATACAAAGGAGTGAAGACACCGGAGGCACAAGAAGACTACCTGAAAATCAGGAATAGAGTAAACCAAGATATAGATAACATTAAAAAAGAACACTGGGAGGAATTTACCAAAGATATGGAATACGACCTCTATGGATCCCAGAAAAAGGTGTGGAAGCTGATAAGGAGACAAAAAACAGAAATGAATGAATTTGTACGCATAGATAACATTACGGAGGAAGAATGGACTGAGCATTTCACGAAATTATATGGAGAAGGAGAAGAAGAGAACAGAAAAATCATTAACGAAACTCACGATAGAGTACTAATATCAGAAGAAGAGCTACAAGAACGAATAATAAAATTAAAAAACAGAAAAGCACCTGGTCCTGATAAGATAAAAAATGAACTGCTAAAATATGGAGGAACAACATTACGCAAATGACTCCTAAAATTATTCGTCCATATAATAAATATTGGAGTAGTACCAGCGGAATGGAAGGAAAGTCTACTGCTACCGATACCTAAAAAGGGAGACTCGAGAAATCCTGAAAATTATAGAGGCATTAGTCTGATGAATAGTACATTAAAATTGTTAACGGCAGTCATAAAAGATAAAATCGAGGAAAAATCGAACATGGCAGATGAACAACAAGGCTTCCGGAAGAACCGTAGCACAATAGACCCAATTTTTATTATCATTATCAGACAAATAGTAGAGAAGTCTAATGAATATGGAAAATCAGCATACAAGTGCTTTGTAGATTTAAAAAGTGCTTTTGACAGGGTGAAGCGAAATGACATCTTAAATTTATTACAAGCTGAACAAATAGACCATCAGATAATACGGACAATTAATGAAATTAATAAGAACTACAAGACGAGAGTTATAATGCTAACAGGGGAAACAGAATGCATAGAACTAAAAGGAGGAATCCGTCAAGGAGACTCGCTCAGCCCATTGTTATTCAATATGGTGATGAATGAAATAATTCACAAAGTAAGAAAACGAGACGGATACCCCATGGGAGCACATAAAATCATGATACTATGCTATGCCGATGAAGCAGTACTAATTGCTGATAACGAAGATGACCTACAAAGGCAGCTGCACACCTTCAATATCACAGCAAACAAACTTAATATGAGAATATAAGAATATCAGTAAAGAGCCGTGTAGATACAAACAGAAATAGACGGCAAAATTGTAGAACAAGTAATGAAATTCAATTACCTAGGACTAGAGATCACTAGTGACAGGGATATAAGAACAGAGACCACAAGGCAAGCATCAAAAGCGGCAAGAGTAAGTGGTTGCCTCCGAGAAACCATATGGAGAAACAAATATCTGACCACGGAAAGCAAAATGAAAGTATACGAGACAACAATAAGACCAATCCTAACATATGCAGTAGAGACAAGAACCGATACAAGAAAGACGAAACAACAAATCAACAATCTCGAAATGAAAGTATTAAGATCAATAGCCATCTCATTAAGAGACAGACAAACCAACAGAAGTATACGCGAACAATGCAAAATTCAAAATATTAACAGGTGGATAAAAACAAGAAAAAAAAACTGGAACGAACATGTAAACCGAATGGGACCAGATAGATTAGCGAATATCTGTAAAAACAACAAGCCGTATAGAAGAAGACCCGTTGGAAGACCGCCAAAAAGGTGGAAAGATAATGTACAGTCAACAACGACTGAAACAGAATAAGAGGCAGACAAACAGAAGTAATCCTAGTCGCACGAAGAAGAAGAAGTTATTATTTCCATTTTTTCCACCAAACTATTACACTGTCAACAAGAGCCAAATCTGTATACCCACGTTTAATCTATGCACAACTATCATAGTTATCATCAGTTCGAACGGGCATTACTGAATTATTATTTAAGTACAGATGGCTTCGTAGCTAACTAAATCTGTTGACATTCATAAATTGTAATATATAAGAATCATGTAAGTCCTCACATGTAGACTAATAATCACGATAATTAGGTCATCTTTGAATACCCATAAGTAGGTTTAGTACGATGTAAATTTTTATTTTGTAGAAATATTCGTCAGACTGTACCGTTTATCCTTTTTCTGATATTCTCTTTCTACATACATATTTAAAAAGTTATATCCAATATCTGATCAGTAATCAATAGAGTAAATAGCTTATAAGGCTATGAGTGTTACTTATTGTTTCAACTTCGTCTGATAAACCACATTTGGATTGAAAATTAAAGTTACAAAAAATTTTAGATTATTACTTACGTAAAAAGCCAGCATTATTATTTTACACCAAATTCAGAATTTCGTAGAGGCATTTTACTTAAAATACGTTTTTAACGTGGCAACGCTGATGCCTATCTGGTCGGAAAATTTATACGTCCCTTTTGCACACCGAAAGCCACGAGAACCCAAAATAATTGCCTTGTGAATAGCAGCTCGCATTCTCCACCAGATTTTCTTAAAATAGGAAGGGAACGAAGATAATATAAATCTTCATATTTTTTAAATTAAACATATATTTATAATACTGGCAACGGAAATATTTTGGTCAAAATGGAATTCAAATTCTGGGTGATATTGTATCTGTTAGAGATTACGTAAATCATAAAAATATTCGAGGTAGCTAACAGTTTTAAATGGTTTTTTTAAAAGCGGCAGCTTTTGATGCCAGGTGTGCAGTTGTGGCAGGATAGGTGTGACAGGTGAGCATGGGAATTTTCTTATCGGTGGCATCCTTTGATATTTACCGCTGCCTCGCCTCTCCAATAGGAACAAACCACTGACGTCACAAGATGGCGGCTTTTAACTTTGATGCCAACTGTCATTTCTTTTTCGTCTGTCAACTGTCAATTCGTCTTCTCATCGGGTAGCTATCACGTCTTATTTTCGACTATACTTTCGACAAAAAGACAATATGACGTATCATCATTCCGTCTGTTACTTATTGTAATATACAGGGTATAGTCAAAAAGTTTAAACAATTCATGTTATATAGCGGATTGTTGCGAGGGGTCTCTGAAAAGGATTTTAGTGAATAGAATGAAACGATATAGAAAAATCAGCGGGCATTACATCATAAAGCAGCAATATTAGGGATGGGATAAGAAAGATTGTTAGGGATGGGATATAAGCAACATTACGGATGGGGATCATTAGGGATGGTGATAACCAACACTCTTAGGGATAGGGATAAGTAGGGATGTGTAACTGCACTTTAGCAAAAAATAGAATTGTTGACATAGAAAAAGCGTTTAACATAGTGTATTGTCGATGTAAAAGCATAAGATTGATTACGACTTGCATATTATATTTAATCTACGACAAACACGACTACAAAAGCTGACATTGTACTTCCGGTTTCCGGTAAGAATATATGTTGGTCATAGATGGTTTTTCGATAGCCACCAGGCATCACAGTTAAAAGCCGCCATCTTGTGTCGTCAGTGGTTCGTTACCATTGGAGGGCCGGGGCACCGGTAAACATCAACGGATGCCGCCGATAAGAAAGTTACCACGCTCACCTGTCACACCTGCCACGTGCCACAACTGCACGTATGTCATCAAAGGATGCCGCTTTTTCCGACGGTCCGAAAATTTTTCCCACGCCCAAGTGCCCCATCCTCTGCTATCATTTGTACATGATCGTTTAAATTCAGCGTTTTTTCGACATATTTAAAATGCCTTATATATATTTCCAAAACTCAAGATAGAAATTTGCGACATACGGCAAAATAAAACGGCTTAAAGTCATATTATTGTTTTTTCTAGTTGTTTTGCAGCTATTAAATAAGGTTTTCTGGTTCATCCTCTTTTAATACGACGATTATAAGATGCAGCATATATCGATTACATGCATCTATACTTTCATCGAAATTACGTAAAAGTTCTTATCGCTTAAAGAAACTTCCTCAATTACTCCGCCATACAATGCATTTACATTACCCTTTCTTCGTGTTACCTCGTTAGGAATATTGTAGTTTTGAAAAAATTGCACAAAATCTGTATTTTGCAATTTTTTTAACGGAATGTTTTGAACATTTTGAAGAGATGCATGAATCGACTGGTGAACTGTAATCGACTGGGGAACAATGTAATATTTTTTAGCTTTAGCTTATGAGTCGTAGTTTTTAAATGTTGCTCTATTTGAAACTTATCACAGAAAATCTGTAGAAGAAAAAGAAAAAAAATGTTCAATTACCTACTAAAAAGAAATCAAGTTTCATACGAGGAGCTAAAGAACAAAACTGGAACTTTTTACAGTTTGATAAATTTTTTTATTTTGAATTTGTCCAATAAAAATACTCTTTAAATAATTTCTTTTGTCGGGCACGATGCTTTGTTTGTCAGTTCCTCATTTAAGTGAAATGAGTAAAAATATGTATTCTATATACACTTTACATATATTCCACTCTATCGATATTACTGAAAAATAGCATTTTAATTACTATAAAATAATGTCAAAAGGTCTAAACTTTGCTGTTACTCATCAATCTATTTCAAAATTAGACATTATTAACTCAATGGAGAAAATATCTCAATGTTTACCAATCTACGAAAAAGAAGAATACAGAGTATTATGTAAACTTGAATTGGAAAAGTCTATTAACATTAAATAAAGCATAAGCAAAGAGGAACTAAACGCTATTAGAACTTAAAAAACTAACTCCATAATCATCCTTCCAGCAGACAAGGGGAATGTAACTGTGATAATGGATAAAATTCAATATGAAAATAAAATTAAAGATCTAATAACAAACGGAACTTGTATAAAATTAACAAAGGATCCAACAAAACCTTTAAAAACAGAATATATAGAACTTTATTCAAGTTTAAAGATTGTTTAAGAAGATTAATTACACCTTATTACAGTAAGACCCCTCATTTTTATTGAGTACCCAAAGTTCATAAAACGAAACTACCACTAGATCCATTTGTAGTACCAAGAATTCTCCTTGTAGTGAACTGTCAAATTTTTTTTTAAATATTCTAAAACCATTTGCAAATAAAACTGACACATTTATAAAAAATACACAACATTTTTTAAATAAATTATCAAATATTTTATTTATTTCAAATAATATTTTAGTTAGTTTTGACATAAATGATGACAACTAGAACAAGATTGAATATATCAGCTATATTAGAGTTATTGACATTATGTACTGATAATACATATTTTCAACTAAATAATGAATTCAATAAACAATATTTTAGTCTAGCAGTGGGCTCTAGTTTATCTCCATTATTAACCGATATATTTATGGAAGATTTTGAAACAAATATTATTTCTAAACAGATTTTAAAACCCACAGTATAGTGGAGATATGTAGATGATATGTTCTCAACAAAGGCCTCATATATCAGAGTTGCTTGACACATTCCTGAATGATATAAACGATAAAGACGATAAAGGGGCAATAACATTTACCACGGAAAAGAAATATAATAACACACTACATTTCCTGGATGTTTTAATCTTCAAGAACGATACTGGATATGAGACTCAGATGTATAGAAATCCAACACATACCAACAGATATCTAAATTACAAATTAAATCACAATATCAATATTAAAAAAGGAATCATTAAATCCTTATACGGTAGAGCCAAAATTACTGTTCCCACGAAAATTCGTTCTTAGAGGAAAAACATTTGTTAACATCTGTTTTATTAAAAAATGATTATCCTTTATCGTTTATAGATGCTACAGCATACACAAGGAATAATACGAGAAAAATAACAATACCATACATAAAAGGATTGTCAAAAAAACTTAAAAAGATAGGAAAAAAATTCAACATTTCGACAACATTCAAAGCAACATACACATTGAGATCTACTTTATCTAAAACTAAACCTAACAATGAACAAGAAAGAATAAAGAATTGTATTTATAAAGTACCTTGTGAATGCGATCAGTTTTATTTAGGTGAAACATCCAGGCCAGGCCATCTTATATTAAAAATAGAGAATTTGATATATCTCAGATATGTAAACACGCATGGGAAAATGAACATAGGGTTCAATGGAGTGATTCAAGTATAGTCCTAAAAGAAACAGATGACAAAAAGAGTAAAATCAAAGAAGTGACTCCTAATTATGCTAAATGATACCAATTGTGTCGCAAATTCCTCAGCAGAATGCAGTAGGATCTGGTTACCCATATTAAAAGAGGAAGAAGAGGAAGTTAAAATAAAAGGAAAATACCACAGTAAGTCAGTAACATACCGATGATACATCATTTATGTTTTTTAAATAACAAACATATAAAATCAGAATTTGGTGTTTATTGAGAGTACACTAAATGTAAGACCAAATACTGTCGAAATAGTATTAAGCTTTTTTCCTGGTTTTTCCTCATGATTTACTATGGAATCACTGACAGGAGAATTTGACTGTCATCATGGCATGTGGTTGTCTTTTTAAAGACGAATTACATGCTATTATTTTTTCTGACGAATATTCTCAAGTTCAAGTTGATTTCAGTAACAGAAAGACATTCACAGTGAACAGACGATCCTTAAAATCACATTAAGCGGTAGATAAATTTTTGCGGTGATTAAAAATCAATATTTATATTTATAATTAAAATTTTATGTAAATATATCGGTTTAATATTTGGAATTCTTATGAAAATAAGTGATTTATCTCCCATAATGGGAGAGGAAAATAACAATAAGATGTAAATGTGTGATTTAAGTGTTGCGACTAGTTCTCCAGACCAGGACATGGAAATTGGTGCGAGTTCCGGTGATAAAATTGACAAAACAAGGGAAGTAAAACTTTATAACATTTCTTCTAATAATTATGATTTCCATGGCTGTTGCGTATATATCGAGAATTTAAATAATCAGAACATTTCTCGTTTACGTCCAATGGTGGTGGGGGAAAATTTGTATCAAAAACTTAAAATCAAAAACCTAAAGGAAATTAAATCTATAGGAAAAAATGGAGTTAAAGTCATTTTAAAATCTATTTTGGATGCAAATCATCTAGTAACACATAATAAGTTAAAGGATGAAAATTTAAAAGCCCATATCCCTAACCATCTCTTAGAAATTAAGGGAATAATTCACGATGTAGATACGAGGTATGATACTGATTATTTAAAAAAAAACATATAGACTCTTCCGTTAAAATTATCGACATTAAAAGAATGCATAATAGAAAGGTAGATAAAGACGGTAAAACAGAATACGAGCCCAGTCAAAATATTATAGTTACACTTGAAGGAAATGTTTTGCTAACTCATGTCGTAGTTAATTTTGTGTATTTGCTGGTAGAAAGATTTGTAGGCAGGGTAATACAGTGCTACAAGTGTTTTGAAATTTGAGCACATTTCTAAGCAATGCAAGGGCACACAAGAATTTTGTATACGATGTGCAGAAATTAAAAATGATAGTCACATATGCCTCACTAAAAAAACTTTTTGTATACATTGTAAAAGTAAAGATCATATTTCGATCTCCAAAAGTTGTCCCGTTTATGAGGAACAAAAAACATTAAAAACATTATGTTAGACAAAAAAATCTCCTTTCTGGAAGCAAAAAGATATAAAGAATCATCTTTTTCCAAATTTGTGAGTAACAATAAGTTTTCGATATTGTCAAATCTTGAAGAAAATTTTCCAAAACTACCTAACGTATCTGATGACATTACGTCATCTCATCCTACCATTCCAAGACCGTATATGAAAAAATCAACAAACTTTACTTATCTTGGACTTGTAGGATTAATACTGAACATAATGCACATAAAAAAGGAAAGTATCTACTCCTGTTTTACAATACCCTACAGATTCTACCACCTTTCCTTTTAGATCTGGCCCGTTTCAGCCTCTACCACCTAATCCCAATAAACCTAATAGTTCAATCGATGGTGAAAAAACAAGATAGTTATTTCGTTAGTCTATTTTTTTTTATGAATTTATAAAAAATGTCAAATCAGTTGAGGATGCGGAAACACTGGATAATAATTTGTTAGCTAAGGGTTTGCATACTGTTCTCGAAGATATTTTATATTTTTAAAGGTACTTAAATTTATGGCTTTAAACACTAAACTCAAAATTATGCAATGGATCAGCTGTTGCAAATAAAAAAACAGCCTACTCAATTTTCTTACTAAAGAAGATGTTGATATTGTTCTTTTAAATGAAACCTGGTTAAAAAATAATGCTGTATATAATTTTAAAGGTTATAATATTGTTCGTCAAGATCGTGCAGACAGTTTTGCTGGTGTCTCTGTTTTGGTAAAAACTGGTATCCGTTTTGAAATATTAAAATATTAAATTAATAAAAACTTCAATAAAGAGCTGCTTGCCTGTGGTATTAAAATTAATTACGATTATACTCACTTAAGTTTTTTCTCTCTATATAGATGTCCAAAAACCAAAACCAGAATAGAAGATTGGACAAACTTATTTTCCCAAGTGAAGCACCCCTGCATTATTGGGGGTGATATGAATGCCCACAATGCGCTCTGGGGATTATCAAAAAATGATAATATTGGCGATCAAATTGTAGAGACCCTACAGGATCTTTATTTCATTGTGATGAATAACGGTCAACCTACTTGTCAAGGAAATCCAGGACATGATTCTATGATTGATATTACGGTTTGTTTCCTTCCATTTTTGCTAAGACATTTTGGACTGTAGATTCTGATGCACTTGGATCAAATCACTTTGTTATAAAAATAGAATTCGAATACCCAAGAGCTGTTAATGAGACCATATATCCCAAAAGTAAATGGAATATTAAGAAAGCCAATTGGGATATGTACGCTGAAATAATGGAGAATATGTTAAATGAAAGTGGACCTATATCCCCAAATGCTGAAGAAAAATATAGTTTTTTATTAGACTGTATCAATAAAGCTTCCACACAATCTATTTGCCAATACAAACCCTGTAAGTGTAAGAAACGGACTCCTTCACCGTGGTGGGATGCAGAATGTGATCTAATTATTGCAGAAAGGAAAAATGCATTAATAAAATACAAGCAAGATCCATCAGTTGAAAATGTTATTAAATGTAAACAAGCTAGTGCTCACGCTAAGAAATTATTGAAATCGAAAGCCAAACAAAGCTGGGTTGATTGGTGCTCAAAATTAAATAAACAAACGTCGCCTACTTCGATTTGAAATCAAGCGAAAAGAATGAACAGGAAAAGGGTCAATGCTCCATTACCACTAGAAGATTCGTGGATAGCAGAGTTTTTCGACAAAATTGCACCACCATATGTGAACAATCACAAAGATTTAATGTTATTCAATCCGAATCATAGTCATTTTCTCTTAAAACCATTTACTATGCTAGAACTGGATTGTGCCCTTAGTGATCGTCCCAACACTTCTCCTGGTTATGATGAAATCAAATATATTATGTCATTGAATTTACCAAATAATGTAAAAGAGTTACTTCTAAATATTTTTAATCAGATAATTATAGAAGGTTCTAACATTGCAGCCTTTAAACATATTATTGTCATCCCCATACCCAAACCTGGGAAAAATCTAAAATTAGTTGAAGCTTACAGACCCATATCTTTATTATCTTGTGTACCAAAAACTCTAGAGAGGATAATTAAGGCTTAGGTTAGAATGGTGGTTACTAGAGGAGAACCTTCTACCCAAAGAACAATACGGATTCAGGAAAGGTTTTGGTACTTTAGATGCATTGGCTTCCCTACTTGTAGACATTCAAAACAATTATTCCCGGAACAATTACTTACCAGCATTATTTGATATAGAAGGTGCTTATGACTCCGTGTGTCTAACAGCACTCAAAGAAAAAAAGACAAGAATATTTCAAATTCCAGCTCAATTTACCGCTAGTATTGTTAATCTTTATTCAAACACATTAGTTTATTTAAGAAAAGAACAAATGCTCATAGGTCCCAATCGTAAACAAAGGATTACCTCAGTGTTATGTATTGAGCCCTATCCTATTTAATATGTACGTAGCGGATTTGTACAATATTAAAATAAATAACATACCATTCAACCTCATACAATACGCAGATGATTTCAGCATTTACACAGAACACAAAGAATATAAAAAAGCAATTAAAAACTTGGATAGTATCTATCTATCAACTACTTCAAAAATGGCTCCATAAAAACAATTTTGAATTATCTTGTAATAAATTTCAGCTTTGCATTTTTACCAGACATTACAAACCTAACGATCAAATCATTAAATTAGAAGAGCATCAATATCCATTAAAAAATAAGGTCAAATATTTAGGGATGACACTCGACAAACATTTGACTTGAAAGGATCATATTGAGGATATTTTAAACAAATGCAACAAGGGAATAAATTTCCTTAAATCGAATAATAAAACGTGGTGGGGTGCTGATGTAGACGTAAATTTATTATTTTACAGAGCTTATATTCGCTCTATTTTGAATTACGGAAGCATATTTTATGGATTAGCCAGTAAGGTATTGCTAAATAAAATTAACGTAATACACAATTCAGCTTTACGTACGTGTTTAGTTGCTATGAAGTCCACACCAATTCAACACTTGTATTTGGAAGCCTTAGAACCGCCTTTAAATATCAGACAAAACTTCCTGACCGAAAAAAATTCTGGTAAAGATATATTAAAAGAACAATCCTTATACACAAAGCCCATCACTCTGAATTTCTATGATTTGTCTACTAAATACTGGGAAAAAAAGAAATCGCCTTTAGTCTGCGAAGCTCTGCAACATAATATGGAAGCATTAAAAGAGATTGATAAAGCTACGTATACACTTCAAAACATCTCATATGCAACATATTGTTCAAATACAGATATCATGGTACCAAAATATAGTGACAATATACACATAAATAGAAAGATTATTCACTCAATATTATCAGAATTCGAAAACTCCGTCGTTATATATACCGATGCTTCCAAATCATCAAACGGCACTGGATGCGCTTTTTTTTTATCCTGTTGGAACGAATAAAACGCACATTGAAGTTGAACTCCCAGACCTCTATTTTACAGCAGAAGCTCTTGCAATATATGAGGCCTTAATTTATGCAACAGAAAGTAACTCGGACCATATAGTAATATTATCAGATTCTTTATCAGTTTTGACCTCTATTGGGAAACCGGGATTGCCAAATACGTACAGTTGCCCTTATATTTACAAAATTAAGGATATCAAACAAAAGTTAGTAACACGGGGCAAAAATGTTCACTTTGTTTGGATTAAAGCACATATAGGTTTGGAAAATAATGAACATGTAGACCAATTAGCAACACAAAGTATTTTGTCTAGTAGAGAAACTTCGTATAAAATCACGGCTTGCGACTTTCTGGCTTCCTTAAAATTAAGATTATACCTAATGTGGGATAATATATGGAAGGCATATTCCATTGTTACCCCAAATAGATACACTTCTCTTCAAACAGATATTCCTAAAACTCCTTGGTATAAGTTTTTTAATGTACCTTTAAGGGTAGAAGACGTCGAAATTGAAATTGTTGACAGCTACATATACCTTGGACATACGGTAAAAATTAGCAGAGATAATCAAACTGCTGAGCCGCTAAGAAGAATAACACTGGGATGGGCAGTATATGGAAGACTGCGTGATATTTTTAAAGGTGATATACCTATCAGCTTAAAAAGAAGAGCCTTTAATCAGTGTGTCCTGCCTGTCCTTACATATGGCGCAGAGACACTTACTCTCACAAGGACATCTACATGAAAACTACAAGTGACGCAACGTAGAATGGAAAGATCATTGTTAGGCATTACGTTGCGAGATAGGGTAAGAAACGAAGAAATCTGTAGAAAAAGTGGTGTAGAAGACATTATAAAACACATAGCCAAAATTAAATGGAGGTGGGCAGGACACGTCGCTAAAATGAAGGATAATAGGTGGACCAAAAAAATCTTGGAGTGGAGACCGAGGGTGGATAGAAGAAACCCGGGAAGACTACCCACAAGATGGACTGACGACATAAAGAGGATTTGTACCAACTGGATTGCAGCAGCGCAAGATGGATCTGAATGGAGGTTTTTCGAGGAGACCTATGTTCAGCAGTAGACGACTATGGGCTGATGATGATGATGAATGTACCTAGAAAATATGTTACCACGATCATTAGACTGAGATTTGGACATGCTTGTTACCCCAAACATTTATTTAAACTTAAGGTTTTAGATAATGATCAATGTGAATTTTGTACAGAAGAAGGAAACCTAGATCATATATTTTTTAGTTGCGCCAGAAATACTATAATTTTATACAGATTAATAAATAATTTACATAAACGCAATATATTAGCCTCTTGGAATCTTCAGTACTTATTATCACTAGATTCGAGAGCAGTGTATGATTTCTTTTTTATGTTCTTAAAAGATAGTAAAATAACCATGTAAATAATTATACATTAGTTAATAACGCACCTTTGTTTTTAACCCAATTGTTAAATTCCTTTCTTACCGTGGCCTAGTGTTGTATGTCCTTAAAAAAATGCCTTGAGGGGCCCCTAGGCGAGAAGAGAGTGATCCTGTTTACCTGTTTATTGTTTTGTATAATTAATTTAAATATAAACTCAGACAACCATTTCTACCATGTTGAGTCTGGTTGAATGACTAAAGGTCTATGCCAAAAAAAAAATAAAAAAAGCTGATTTCATGTAATCGAATAAACTATCTTACAATAAAGTCGTCCCAGGAACGCAACTTAGCAATATTGGCAATATCATTTTAAAGTCGTCTAGTCGTCTACTTTAAAATGTATAATACATGTCTGAATTGTCAATATAAATGAGTCAAATAAAACTAAATCATTAGAAGACTTTTCATCAAGTAACAAAAAACAAAATTTGTTTAATTTATTAATATTTTGTTTTTTGAGAACGATTTCCGAAGTGGAAATTGAAACGTCAATAAACTTATTTTACCCTTCAATTGTGGCTTATTCCCATTAAAATAGTAATTACTCTAAATTTCCACAAGAAAACAGTTTCAGTACAATATTACTGAGATATATAACAATAATAATAATAATAATAATGCGAAATATAAATAAATCTCTTGATAATTTTGGTATTGATTATTGATGTTGACTCCTTAAATACACCGTAAAGGCAACATAATTTAAGAAAGTATTCAGTTTGAAACAAGACACTAATCCATATTCTTCTTAAATGTGTAGACACGAAAGGCAACAAAAAAAGAAAAATGGAAAGAGCTTTTAACTTTCACGTCACGTAATATATCGTATGGATATATGCGACGGAGCTATTTGTGACGCTGATGAACCATTTGTGACTTTCAGATGCTTTTCCATCATACTAAGCGAGAAATAAATTCCGATCCCCGCTGAAAATAACGAGTTTCCGCCTTACCTACAAACAAGATTTTCCTGGATATGGCGTGCTTTTTGGATATAAATTACGTTTTCAACAAAATACACAACTGAGGCGAAAGTAGTTCAGACTTGCATTCGGGATTATAGAACTTGTTTTATAAAACACGTACTCACAAACAAAGGGTATTCTAGTGGAAGAGGATTACAAGCTTTCGCAGATAAAGAACGTTCTGAATGTTTTAAATATAGAGTAGGGGGTTAGTTATTGCTGGAAACGCGCAAATATTACAGCAATATTTCATCTATTATTTTTAAACAACAGAATTTCTACCAAAAATACAATAGCAGTGACTGTACAAATTGACTGAGTATCATAGAAATATAATTTTACTTTAAATTCCAATTGTTTCTACCATTCCACCATCTAATTGGATGAAATATTTGTTACGAATATTTTGAATTGCATTTCTTAGTTGTTAAGAAGTCATTTCTACACGTGTCTGTCGAATTCTTACACGAAGTTCGCCTACGTCTCTTGGACGGGTTTGGTAAAATTTTGTTTAATAACTTCAAACCATTGATTCTTCCTTTTAGACGAAGAAGTATAAAATTGTGAGACTTAAATATCTAAGTAGCCAATCTATCCATGGATTCATATCAAATCTATCAATGACACAAATGCTAAAAAGGTTTGATGCGCCATATTTTCTCTCACAGTCTCAACAAACTCTCCTCGAAACCCCGACGATTAGGTAGGTTTTTTTCCGCTCAAAACTTTCGTAAATTCCAAAATTTATCCTTTCCTTCTATGGATATATACTAGAATTTTAGCGATTTTTTAAATAGGCTTGTCTGTATTTTAAATAAGGCATTTTCCTTTAATTAAAATTAAGCCAAAACTTTACAAACCCTGCACTGCCAAAGGTAAGCGCATATCAGCCAAGAATATGCATTCACTACTGCACATCAAGAAATTTATCACCAACGTCTCTGTTACTGAATATATCACCAAGTACAATGAAACCTATCTAAAACTTATCAAAGCAGCTCAAAAAGCGTACCATCAAAAACGCCTGGGAAGCTCTAAAAGTGTTGCAAAAGTAACTTGGTCCATAATAAACGATCTTCAAAATAAAACTAATACAGCTCAATACCAAACCCTAAAAATCTAAACGAATACTTCATTAATGTAAGTAAAAATATATCAAAAACTATTTTGCCACAACAAGATCCAATTTCCTATCTCTCCAATTCAAAAAAAGCCTCGAATTCATTCTTTAATCAATAAATCTGATCTAATCCAAACAATCAATAGTATCAAAAGCTTGAAAATGTGTTGGAAGTCCCACATTATTCCAACCATTATTATTCCTCTTCATAAGGGTGGTGAAAAATCAAATGCCTGCAGCTATAGACCTATTACTTTACTACCGGTACTATCCAAAATTTTTGAGAGACTTATAAAACCCCGACCTATGTCATTTATGAGGTTCATCAAGCACTAAACAATAAAGGTGGTGAAAAATCTAATGTCTGCAACTATAGACCTATTGCCTTACTACCGGTCCTATCCGAAATTATTTAGAAACAAAATTCTTTCTTATTGAAAACAACATTTTATTACAAAGTCAGTTCGGCTTTTTATTTAATAAATGTACCAACGATGCTATGTTTTCAGTACTACATGATGTCTATCAAGCACTAAACAATAATCTTTATACTGCCACTGTTTTTTGTGACAATGCCAAAGCTTTTGATTGAGTAAATCACGATATTTTGATAAAAAACTACATTTCTCCGGAACTCGAGATATTTCTTTGAATTTGTTTTAATCTTACTTACGGGGAATAGGAAACAACTGGTTAGAGCAAATGATACTGACTTTAGGCACAAAAGCATTGTATGTGGAGTACCATAAGGTTCAGTATTGGTTCCCTACTTTTCTTATCTGTATAAATGGTCATCACTAATTTAAGAATCGATGGAAACTTTTTTCTTTATGCTGATGATACCAGTATCACCTGGAGAAACTCTAATTTTGCAACTTTTTATGCAACTATAACTTCTGATCCACTCGAACTTAAAATAAAAAAATTGGCCCGACTCTAGTTTACTCTCTTTTGACGTGGATAAGACAGTATTATTATGCTATAAAGGAGCTCTTCAACCCTTACTTCTTAATAACAGCCAGGTCAGTATCGTCGATTCTGAGAAAATTTCTTGGCAGTTTTATAGACAGTAACCTTAAATGGTCCCTTCATATCGATTTGTTATTTTAGCATCTTCTAAAATAACATATTTTTCTTTGTTCGAGTCTCATCTTCGATATGGCCTTCCTTTTTGGGGTTCCAGTACAGCTGCCCAATCGGATGTTATTTTTAAATTACAAAAAAGAGCAATACGGTATCTGTTTGGCCTCAGAAGAACAACACATTGCAATGAATTGTTTATTTTATTATCTTTTATTTGGAGATATTGACAATTTATGTAATTTCAGTAAATTGTAATTGTTATTGTTATTTTCTGACTTTTTGTAAGATTTGTCCATAAAATTGTACAATTTTCAGTGACAATAAAGCATATTTCTATTCTATTATATTCTATTCCAACCATTGCTAAATTCTATTTAGTGTGACATACCAAAATAGCAGCATTATCTGCATACGTTGTTACTGTAGTGGTTTTTTTTTTGAAATGTGAGCTGTATACAAGAGATATACTAGTGGGTCAAGGACGCTGCCTTGCGGGACGCCTGAATATATAGGATATATTTCAGTGTACTCGGTTCCTTATTTCACCAGGAACTGTCTATTTTCCAGACATGATTTTAAGAACTGGAAATGAGAATAGGGTAGAAGCTTCTTTAGTTTTATTTGCAGTCCTATATGCTTAACCCTATCGAATGCATAGATATGTCAATGAAACCAGTTGAGCAATATCTTTTCACATTTAAATCTTTGTTTATTATGTTAACCAGTCGATGCACTTATTTTTAGCCTTTTCACGTACATCTTCTCAAAGAGTTTGTTGAGGATAAGCAAAAGACTTATAGGCCAACAAGAAGATACATTTTCTAGCTTTTTTCAGGATTTAAGGATCATTAGGATTTGTGTCCAAACTATAGAACAGTTCTATGATGACTTGTACACAGCTGTTTCAGAAGACCAAGAACATTTTACGGTAATATGTGGCGACTTTAATGCCAAAATAGGAATAAGCACTGACCCAGCTGAAAATGCCCTCGGAAATTTTGGCACACCAGGTAGAAACGAAAGGGGCGAAATACTCTTAAATTTCCTATTAGAAAACAATCTATATTTAATGAATAGCTTCTTTTATAAGAAGATCCATAGAAGATGGACTTGGAAGAGCCCCGATGGTAAGACAAAAAATGAGATCGACTTCATCATCACTGACAAAAAACATATAGTCAAAGATGTTACAGTCTTAAATCAATTTTCGGTTGCAAGCGATCATAGAATGGTCCGAGCAACTGTAGAAATCAATATTAAGCAGGAAAGACTGAAGATGATAAAAAGTAAAAAATTCAAACCTTGGATGCGCCCAACGAATGAACTTGACTTTAAAAAATATATCACCAGTAACTTACTCAGAAATACAACAAGAGAAGACGTAAATAACCTAAACGAAGAAATAGTAGATACATTAACACAAGCTCAGGAAAAATTTGGCCCTAAACATGGAAAAGAACAAAAAATTAGTAAAGAAACGAAACAAAAAATGGAAGATCGTAGAATGCTGAGAAGTCAAGGAAATGTTGACTCACAAGATATAAACAGCATCAATAAAGAAATCTCTAAGACGGGATATTAGAAAATACAACAACGAAAAAATTATAAAAACTATAGAAGACAACAAAAGCATGAAAGCATTGAGGAGAAAAATGGAAAATGGCAAAAAAGAAATCTTCAAAGACAAAAATGGAAACATTATCTCAGATAGACCAAGCATATTACATATAGTGGAAAGTTTCTATGAAACATTATATAAAAGTCAAGTTATTCCAGAGCTCATCGAACAACCAATACAAAAGATACATAATGTAGGATCGGAGGATATACCAGATATATCACGAGAGGAAATTCAACATGCCCTCAAAAATATGAAAAATAATAGAGCTCTGGGGGAAGATGGTGTAGTCATTGAGACAATTAAACTAGGAGGTCCACTTTTGATGTCCCGAATCCAAACACTTTTTAATCTATGTCTGCATAGTGAAAACATTCCAAGTAAATGGAAGAATTCGGTTACAATCCTCCTCCACAAAAAAGGGGATAAATCAGATCTCGAAAACTATGGGCCAATTAGTTTGCTTAACCACCTATACAAGCTCTTTACTCGAATACTGACAAACAGATCAGAAGCAAAACTCGATTTCTATCAATCAGAAGAACAGGCAGGATTTCGAGCGGGATACGGAACAAACGACCATTTGCAATGCCTTAAAACTCTAGTTGAAAAGTCTATCGAATATAACAGACCCCTTGCTCTTATCTTTGTCAACTTCCACAAAGCATTTGACACAGTCGAAACTGTTGCTATCTTAAAAGCACTATCAGAATGCAGAATAGATTACAGGTATGCAAATATTATTCGAAATATATACGAAAATGCGACAACAACCGTTAACCTCCATTGCATGACTGAGAAAATAAAAATTGGCAGAGGGGTGCGGCAGGGAGATACCTTGTCGCCAAAACTATTTATAACAGTTATGGAGTACGCATTTAAACGGCTAGAGTGGGAATCAAAGGGTATTAGCATCGATGGAAAGATATTCAATCATCTCAGATATGCCGATGATATTGTTCTCATAACAGACAACTTAGGAGAAGCCAGAGTTATGCTACAACAACTACAGCAAGTAACCCAGAAAGTCGGTTTAAAAATAAACTATGGAAAAACAAAAATGATGACCAATCTCGTCCCCCCAATCTCGACCTGAGCTAATAGAAATCGAAAAGTCGCCCATAGAACTTGTGGAAAAATATGTGTATTTGGGTCACGAAATAAGGTTAACGCGAGATAACCAAACATGCGAGCTACTCAGAAGAATAAGTCTGGGTTCGGCTGCATTCGGAAAAATGAGAGACGTATTTAAAACAAATATACCGATCCATTTAAAAAGAAAAGCTTTTAACCAGTGCGTTCTACCAGTCCTCACATACGGAGCAGAAACTCTCACAAAAACATCAGCCGAAAAATTGAGAAGGACACAACAAAAGATGGAGAGATCAATGCTTGGAATAAGCTTGAGAAATAGAATAAGAAACGAGGAAGTTTGTAGACGAACCGGAGTGGAAGACATTATCGAACATATTACAAGGCAAAAATGGAGATGGGCAGGACATGTTGCAAGAATGAAAGACGACAGTTGGACAAAAAAATTGCTTGAGTGGAGACCACGGGCTGACAAGCGAAGCCGAGGAAGACCCCCAACGCGATGGACCGACGACCTCAAAAGAATCGTGACCAATTGGATAGCAGAGGCGCAGAACAGAAGCAGATGAAAAAGTCTAGAGGAGGCCTATGTTCAACAATGGACAACTCAGGGCTAATTCATGATGATGATGAATGAGGATTTGTGTCATCTTCCAGGTGTTTGGCAAGTAGTTTAAACGCTAAATTGCATTGAATATAAAGTTACTACACTGAAATTCACATTCAGATGACAGAGTTACAGAGATAGGCCTGTGCTTTCCGTCATAAATAACTACCTTTTTTTATTCTTTGTCTGGACTTCAGCTATAAGAATCACTAAGTTAAAAATGTGTGTAACGTATAGGGAGCGCTGTAGCTTGATTAATTTATAACGCAAAAGTTGCCCCTATTTCAAAGCAATAAATAAGGGATAGAAAAATTTTTAGTTCTACATAAAAATATAATCGACCAAGAAGAGAAGTCGTTTAGAATTAGATCTCTATCTTAAAAAAAAATTATAAACATTTAATAATTTTTATAAACAATTAAACGGTTTTAAAATTTTCTCGAAAAGGAATGGACCGATCGGATCTTAGGAAGTTCCATTCGATTTCTAATTAAAGCAGCTACAATATAATGATTTTTGCATAAAAAAGGATGTTTACAAAATATATTTCAAAAATAAGAAATGGAAACGAATTGACATTTTTGGACGTTTAATCGTTAATTTTGCAAAAACTATTAGGTCACATTTAATGTTACATATCTCAAATTAAAGCTCTTTATATGTACTTTTATAATATTTTACTTATTTTACTCTAAAATGTTGACTTAAAATAATACAAATAAAAATAATAAAAAAAACTGTTTTCTTGCATTTTAAAAGCGCTATAAAAAATTATAACCAACAGTTTGGAGTTGCAAATTCTTGGAGGTTACTCCAGGCATTGCTGCTTATAACGCTGTATTGGTAAAAAATTAACTGATTAATTCACGTTTTTTTTTTACTCTACAGCTTGGGCTAATAAGGCAGATATTGTTATAGGTCCATATTCTTCCTCAATTAGGCAGATAAAATTAAATTATTAGAAGAAGAATTTTCTATTTGGAATTTGTATTTTGAGAAAGATTTGTTGTTAGTTCAAGTGGTGTAACTAGGGGGGACTCCAAATTGGCATAAAAATTATAAAATAAAAATAATAATAATGTTCCCTTTATGTTTTCTTTTATGAACAAATTGTAATATACATTGCAGTCACATAAAGAGCTTATTCAAATATTGAATAAGCAACGATAATAAAATTCACTATGTCAGGTATCCATACGGGTGTCTAAGCAAAGATCAAGGAAAAAAAATAGCAAAATCATGTTTGTGCCTTGTGCAAACCAGTCTCTCAATTTGTGTGGTGTTCATATATTTGCAATCAACCCCAGCTGTGTAACGTTTTTTCAACTTTAGAAAGTGTATTTAATTTCTTCTCGTCTTCTCCACATAGATGGGGGATTTTAATAGAAGTTAGCATATGGGTGTATCTGTAAAACAGCTATCTGACACTAGATGAACTGCCAATCACAAAGCTGTGAAACCTATTTTAAAACATTTTGATAAATTAGTTCAAGCTACAGAAAAATTGTGTGATGTCAAGGAAAATATTATAACACAGGGCTCTGCTGAAATTTTACTCTCGAATATTTGTGATTTCAAATTTCTTGGATTCCTTCGTTTATGGGGGTATATTTTGCAAGAAATAAACAGTCCGGAGAAGAATTTACAGATGAAGTGTTTAAGCCTTGAAAACAAACGCCGTAATAAAACTCCGAAGTTTGAAAGTCTTTTTGGAAGATAGTTAATATGAGTTGGTCACGAAGGCGCTCCTGTTTGCTTCGGAGAAATGTGATGAAATTAGAAAGTCCCTTGAAAAAAAAGTAGACGTTTAAAAAAGATAATGCCTGAAGAAACAGCCGAAGATGCCGGACTATCTCTCAAAGATGAAACTAAAAGATGAATGCTTGAATGTTTAGACAAGCTACACCAAGAGCTTCAAATTAGAATGTAAAGAATGGAGACTGTATTCGAAAAATTAAAAATCGTTCAGGTCAA
The DNA here is from genome assembly GCF_040954645.1 of Diabrotica undecimpunctata. NCBI lineage: Eukaryota > Metazoa > Arthropoda > Insecta > Coleoptera > Chrysomelidae > Diabrotica > Diabrotica undecimpunctata. The sequence continues at coordinate 95,816,348 of NC_092809.1, forward strand.
GTATTTAATCAATGATTGTGACACAGAATTCGATAAGTAAGAAATTTTTAATGAAATCAAAAGACTTCGCCACCATATAAAAGCTGCAAGAATATCTAAATGAAGAGGCCAGAAATTGGACTACATTGAAGATGGCACAGTTTATTATGGACCTGATGGAATCTGTCTGTATGTGTCTCTATTGCTGCTAATAAAAGAAGTTTCTCAAAATTTAAACTCATAAAAAGCTATTTACCTTCCACAATGAGCCAGACCCGGCTAAATAGTTTGGCAATGCTCTCTATTATACGTGAATTTTTTGGTGAATTGTAGTTACACCACTGGATAGTTTCCAATAAAAATAGTAAATAATATTAAAATACTATAACAAAATAGCTATATAACAATATTATGTCTTTTATATTCAATAAGTAACACTAGTTCTTGTAAGTAATATTTCTTCACTATTATATAACATACGATCGGTGCATGTATAAGGATATATTTTATGCTTTATATTTGATTTCCTCTCATGGAATCTAAATTTAGCTATGATAGTTCTCTGAAACCCAACCTAACAGTTTAAAAGCACGGTTCCCAATTTACATTGATTTACATTGATACCGTCTAGGGATAAAAATGCTGCTACGGCATTGGATATTTAAATGGAAATTAGGCAATCTAGCACGAGGAATAGTGATTTGAATATATCGAACAGTTATATATTGGAAACATTTGTTTTTCACGTTCGTGTCCTGAGTCTCGCGTTCGAATATATCATGAAATAATTTTGATGTAGATATTAGTATAAGAGGAAAATATATTTTAACAGAATATAAAATAATTTAGAATTTTTTGATATTACTCCGAAACGGTTTAAAACTTTTTTATGAAAATTTATATTATGTGTCAGCATGCCATGACCAATAAAACCGAAGTAGGGAAAATATTTTTTCTCGATTTTTCTAGATGTTTAAAGCCCCCCCAACTATTTTGTAGTATAATGTCGTCCCCTTAAAAACGGTACAACAATGGAATGAAACATTTATTTTACTTTACTTAACTTTTTTGTCTTCTAATATTTGAGAACGATTTCCGAAGTGGCAATTGGAACGTCTATAAAGTTAATTTAACCTTTAATTGTGACTTATTCCCATTTAAATAGTAATTACTTTAAAATGCCACAAGAAAATAGCTTCAGAACAATAGTATTTGTTTGTAATTGTTCAATAATTTAAAAGATATAAAATGATATAACCATTTTTTTAAATGTGAAGCTACAATAATACAATAATAATTATTACAAATATTAAGTTTATTATTCAATTGTTGTGTTCTTTATCTTGACAGTGGTTTGATAGTTATTGTAAATGAAAGGTTTTTTTAATTAATTTGATTGACAATGAACAATTACAGTATTTCTAAAATGGCAGTAATGCACTTATAGTCCAGTCGTCATAGATTTAACCCCTAAAAATCATACGAACAAGCTGAATTTTGCAGAGAATATCAATTTTAAGACTCCAAAAAAGATGCAAAAGAGTTTACCAGTTTAAACCTTTCTCCTAAAACCGTTCTCTCAGAAACAACGCTTGAAGCGACCGGTGATTCTGAATGTCAGTTCTGCGCGCGAAATAAATGTTAAATAAAATTTGTATCAACTCGACGGTAAAAAATTGATACCTGTTTATCGGAGTGTTCTATCGACAAAAATCAAAATGCGCTTTAAAGGTGAAGAGCAAATGCTGTTGAACAAATGAACTTTGAATGAATGAATGAATGTTTGACTGCAAATGAAGTCAGTTTCTATAAAGCTGTTGAATAAATAAACTTTGCGTGATTTTTGTCATTTTTTACGATTCTCTTAAGATCAATGAAATTCATTCCTTTCATTGACCGGTTTTAAAGAAATTTTCATTTATGGTAACAAATATGAGGCATTTGAAATATGACTAAAAGGCAGAATTTAAACTTTAACATTAAAAATGATGCCACGTCACGGGAAATGCCTCCAAGAAGACGGTTCTGGGTGTAGTTTTTAACAGAAGTTAAGTACTTTTGAAAAACGTATTAGAGTAATTAAAAAAGACCAGTTTTAAACGTTTTAGATTGTTTGTAATATGAAAGTATTCAGTGTTTTTTAAGCATATTTTAAATGCCTCACATTTGTTGCCAAAACTAAAAACTAAAATTTCATGCTATTGATGTTGAAGATTAGGTTCTAGTTATAAAAACTCCATAGTGGCCAGTCGATAAAAGGGATACATTGTATTGATCTCATGAGAATCATAAAATATGCCAAAAATTGCGCCACGTTTATTTATTTAACACCTTATAAAAACTGAGTTCATTTGCGGCAAAATACAAGAATTGCATATGACAGCTACACCCTTTAACTTTCAAACGCATCTTGATTTTTGTCGATAGGTTACTCGAATCAAAAGATATTAAATTTTTACCGTCAAGCTGATACAAATTTTATTGAGCATTGATTTCGCGCACGTAACTTACATTCAAAATTGGCGATCGTTTCAATAATTTTTTCTGAGAAAACGGTTCATTCTCCATAAAAAAACGGGTGTGGCAGTCCAGTGGGACTGCCGGTAGAAGTTATACTTCTATACACGCGTTCGTCGTTACAAATTTATATGGGAGTCAATCTGCACAATCATTATATACGTAATTCTATAGGTAAGGGAGAGCAGAAGGAGAAAAAGAATTAGGTATACAGGTATATGGTACATCGTTTGCTGTATATAAACATTTGACCTGTAATAGGAGTATAGTAAGTAAATGAAGGATTGAATCAATATTTTAATGAAAATATATATTTTTATTTTCATATGTGTATAAAAGGATAAAAATGCAAAAAAAATTTTTTACACATACTCTGCAGTAAAATTCATTGTAAATTTTGTTATTAATATAAAAATACAATAGAATCCACTGCTACATAATTCAATATTATAATACAATACAAATTAAAATGAAATATTCATAAGTATTTAAAAATGACAATATACATAATTTACGCATATGTTTAATTTATCATGATAATAATATTAGTAAGAATAATATTATTAAATATTAAATATGTTTACAAAAGGAACATTTTTATTCTCGAGAGAGAAAGAGGGAGAAAATATATCTTCTGTCTCTATCTTACATATCTAATGATTTTGCCGATTCACTCAATATATACGAATACACACAAATTTCCAACGTCGAATGCGCGTATAGACGTATAACTTCAAAAAATGTTTGTGGAAGATAAAAATAAAAAACCATCAACTAGGATTATGTTGTAAATTTTCATTTTATTTTAAAATTTAGCATTTTTGCGTATATTATATATATTTAATAAGACTAACGTGGGGTTTTTAAATATTTTAAAAATAAAAAAGGAAATTCATATTGGGATTCGAACTCACATATACCAGCGTATAAACCAAACACGTAAGAAATTTGCCAATTAGACATGACACTAACGTATTTCAAAATTGACAGTTCTCGGTCATACAGTGATTTATTGTATTTATTATTTTGAAATACAAAAGCCTAAAATAATTATGAACATTTAATAAATAATACAAAGCATATCACATAAATAATAATATTAATATATATTATATTATATATAATGTATATATATAATATATATATATAATATATATATATATAATATATATATATATATATAATATATATATATATATATATATAATATATATATATATATATATATATATATATATATATATATAATATATATATATATATATATATATAATATATATATATATATATATATATATATATAATATATATATATATAATATATATATATATATAATATATATATAATATATATATATATATATATATATATATATAATATATATATATATAATATATATATATAATACATATATATATATAATATATATATATATATATATAATATATATATATATATATATATATATATATATATATATATATATAATATTGAATATATATACAAAAGGAACATTTTTATTCCCGATAGAGAAAGAGAGAGAAAATATATCTTCTGTCTCTCTCCTACTCATATCTTACATATGTAATGATTTCACCGATTTACTCCCGTGCAAATTTCGAACGTCGACCGCGCGTATAGAAGTATAACTTCAAAAATGCTAAGGAATGTTTTTGTTTAAAATCATCTGAGCTACATGTATTATTTAAAACATTTTTTTCTATGGCTTACAGATTATTGGAAAATCGATTTTTTCCTCCACGCGGGGGGGGGGGGGAGGTGGTTGAAGGGAAAGCCGAAGGGAATTCAGCTTGTTCGTATGGTTTTTAAAGTTTCAGTGGCATTTGCATCTCTGACGACTGGAGTATTAGTTTTTGGTAGGAATAACAACTACGGAAATATTGATTGTGTCTATAATTTTCTTCATTTTTTAATTAGGGGAATGACGCGGACGCAGTAAGGCGTTATGCAGTAAGTATCCTAGTGGAAATTTACTGGACCGGCGTATATTCGCGCAAAAAAACAGTGTAAATGATAATGCTATTCTAGACCGTATTGATGAGTACCCAAAAACAAGCATTAGGGTAGTAATTGCTGAATTAGGGACATATTTGATGAAGGTGTAGAAAACGGTTAAGGAACAGTTACTTCACTCTTCCATGTAACCGCAGTTCAAGAATTACTTCCACAAAACTATATCAAACGTATAGGATTTTGTAATTGGCTTTTAGAAGAAAATAGATGGGGCATAAATTTTCTAAAGAATACTTTATTCGCCGATGAAGCAACCATTACAAGAAATGGTCACTAATCATCACAATTCTCATGTCTGGGCCGACGTAAATCCTAATGTAAAAGTGCGTCCCATAAAAGTAAATATTTAACTGGAATGGTCAGTAATGATTTAGTAGGTCTCAGTAATTTATACTCAGAAAATTATTTATCATTTTTACAAAATGATCTGTCTTTTTACTTGGAAGATGTACCGTTAGCGATTAGACAAAGTAAGTGGTTTTTGCAGAATGGTGCTCCATCTTATTATAACGACAAGGTAAGAGCATTTTTATTTCAACGATATCCAGCACGTTGGATGGGAAGTGAGCCCGATGCACCAATTGAATAGGCACCAGTCCAGATCTTAATCCAATGATTTTTTATGTTTGGGGATTTATTAAAGATTATGTTTATTTTGTGGAAAAAACTAGTGCAGAACAAATAAGGAACCGAATTTTAGAAGCTGCTAATGCATCCCGACAGATATTTGATTTTTCCAAATATTTGGTATTATATAAGAGGGAGGTTATTTTGAACACTTTTTGAATTAAATTAATATCTTTTCTGTTCCTAACTGAAAGTTAATAATAAACTTAATATTTATATAAATGTTAATTAATTTGAAAAAATGGCTAATAATTTTATAAACAAATACTATTTTTATTTTATTCTATTGACGTCCCATTTTTCACCAATATGACACTACAAAACAGTTGGGTAAGTGAAGGTTTAAAGAGTCCTCTAAATACTATCCTGGATAAAGGGAAGTTAGGCCAAATCAACTTATTTTCATCCCTAAAAAGCGTGGTGTAATTTTTGACCAATCCTTTTGCAACATCCTGTATATTAATTAATATAATAAGTAATATTTTAAGTCAAATGCCTTAATAAATGTATGTGATATTTATTTGCTTATACTGCCACCATAGTGAGAAAAAGAGGGTCCTTCTGGCCGTAAATATTTTCCCCTCTATATACACACACAATTAAAAACTAAGCATATATTTACACGTTTCTTTTCAAAAAAACGTTAATTTGCGTTTGTTAGAGATGAGAATCACCATATGATTCACGCGGCCTTGTTGGCTGATATCGTTTATTACAGCCGTGTGCATCATATGCCGATTCACACAAAAACAAGTCCATATAATTCATGCGGCCTTGTTGGCTGATATCGTTTATTACAGCCGTGTGCATCATATGCCGATTCACACAAAAACAAGTCCATATAATTCACGCGGTCTTGTTATCTGATATCGTTTATTACAATTTTATGCCCATTCCCACAAGATGAGTCATTTCTTGCAAAAACGCAATTTCGCAAATTTCGCTATAAATGGATATTATTCATTTCCAAGCGTTAGCCCGTAGGTGTTAGTCGATTTCTCTGAGTATTTTGTGTAAATCTTTATACTGTGAAAATGAATTACGAAAAAGAACAAGAAAAATTAAATCGTCTGTGGCAGGAATATCTTTCAGATGAAGATAATGAACCATTTGAAGATTCTGATGATGAGTTTCTCCCTAGTAATTCTGATAGTTCTTTAGATAATGAACCAATTAAAAAAAAAGTAAAATTAATAAATCAACCAAGTACTTCTGGCACATCAAGAAATATATCTGATAGTGTAATGGAAACAATAAATAATGTTATTGAAAACAATTTAGAAGAAAGTGAAGATGAGGATAAAGAAAGTGAACACATTGATAATAGTGCAAATTTATCGTGGAAAGACGTGAGTGGACAGTATATGAAATTATTTGATTTCACTGAAATAGATGTTGGTGTAAAAGCAGAACTACACGGTAAATATTTTGATAAAGGTCATTTAAATTTTTATGAGTTATTTCTTACTGACGAGGTATTGGAATTAATGGTGACGGAAACAAACAGGTATGCAAATCAGCTAAAAAGTACTGTTAAATTACCCCATGCCAGAATTTCTGAATGGCGTGATACAAATGTTGAGGAAATAAAATGTTTTATTGGGATCTTGATTTGGATGGCCTTATGTCGTTTTCCTACAATTGAAAGTTATTGGTCTAAAAGTAGTCTGTACGATAATAAAATGAAAAATTTGATGCCTCGCAACCGTTTCCAATTATTACTCAAGACATGGCATTTTCATAACAACGAAATAGTAGAATGTAGAATGTAGAAAATGGGGCGGCCAATAGAGCCTGATACACTGCGACCTTTGCAGATCTATTGTGTTTCCCCCTTATTTTAAAGCACTTCATCTAGCTTGGTCCTCTTAATGAGACTCAACAGCCTTGATAGTGGCCTTTTCATGTAGCCTGGTGCTTCCGGTTTTTCCTCTCCGAGTTCTAGAAACCGCATTCGTGCGAGACCTTCGCAATGGCACAGAACGTGTAGAGCGGTTTCCTCTTCTTCCAGACAGAAACGACAGGTGTCCTCTTCTGTCAGGCCTATGAGACTCAGGTGTCTATTGAGTCTACAGTGCCCAGTGAGCAGACCCACTATCATTCTGACAGTCCTGCGCCTGTGCGAAAGTAAGTCTGCTGTAAATTTAGCCGAATGTCCTTTGATGAACTGTTTGGCCTGCCTCTGTCCTGGTGAGTTGTTCCACCACTCAAGAGACTTCTGTTGCACCCATTTGTGTATGGCTGCCCTTTTTATCGTATTTGCGATTCCAAAGAAGGGTTCCGGACCAACCAGTGGCGTAGATGCGCCTTCTCGGGCCAATTCATCGGCCTTCTCGTTGCCACGATGACCCTTATGTCCCGGCACCCAGGCAAGTGTCAACCTGTTTTGACTTCCCACCTGAGAGAGGACATCCAAACAGTTCCATACCAGCCATGAATCGACCTGTACCGAACTGAGAGCCTTTAGAGCCGCTTGACTATCCGAATAGATAACGATGGAGTCGTTATCTACATTTCGGCCGATTAGTTCCATAGCGCACCTGTGTATAGCAGCTAATTCGGCTTGAAATACGGTCGCGTATGTTCCTAGACATACCCGGACTTCCGTCCTTGGTTTTATGCCATATATTCCAGCCCCCGTACCTGTATCCGTTTTGGAGCCGTCCGTATACCATATTGAGTTTGCTGTTAGCGGCGGACCAGTTTCCCAGTCCTCTCTTTTTGGTATTATAATTTGAAAATTTTTGTTAAAACTATACCTCGTAACCATTCGGTCTACAGGCATTCCTAGAACGGGGTCTGCCTTTATGTCCTGGTATAGCCTTAAGTTATCAGCTCCCTGCATCATACTTATTGGAGCTTGGCCTTGGATCAACCGATGTACTGTTGATCTGGCTTCACTCTGTATTTATATATGCAGAGGAGGTAGGTTTAGCAGAACTTCTAGCGCGTCCGTTGGGGCTGTTCTCATGGCTCCGGTAACACTCAAGCATGCAAGCCTTTGTGTGCTACTGAGCAATCGAATCGCCCCGGACTGTTGCGTTTTGTTCCACCACGCCACTGAACCATAAGTTATCATGGGCCTTATAACCCTTGTGTACAACCAGAGGTTCATTTTAGGATTTAACCCCCAATTCTTACCACACATTCGTCTACATGTGTTCAGGGCCATAGTGGCCTTCTGTGTGACTTTCTGAATGTGTACATTCCATGTCAGCCTCTGGTCGAATATTACACCTAAGTACTTGGCCTGACTTGTGAATGGGATTTCTACTCCCTTGAGCACTAGTGGCTGTAAGCCTTGCAGTGCTCTTTTTCTGGTGAAGGGAACAACAGATGTTTTTTTAGGGTTAACCTTCAGGCCTTCTTCCTCACACCAGCTGTCCACAATCCTCAGAGCGACTTGAAGTCTCTCCGAAATTATTTTGGTAAAGCGTCCTCGGACTACAATTACCAAATCGTCCGCATAACCCAGACAGTAAAAACCCTCCCTGGTCAGTGTATTAAGTAGGTCGTCCATAAGCGTAGCCCACAGTAATGGGGATAAAACTCCTCCTTGTGGGCAGCCGCTTCCTGCCTTCGCTTCAATAGTGGCTTCACCTAACGAGGACACAATGATCCTGTTTGTTAAGGTCGCCTTTGTCCACTCGCATATGAAGGCAGGAACTCCTCTTCTTTTAAGCGCGTCCGTTACAGACTCGAAGGAGACGTTATTAAACGCTCCCTCCACGTCCAGAAACATCGCCACCGCTATCTCCTTGTCATCTAGCGACTTTGAGAGCAGTCTGTTAAGATCATCCAGCGCCAAGTCAGTTGACTTTCCTGGCTGGTATGCATATTGGCGATCGCTAAGTGGATTCTCCATCAGCACGTCGTCCCTAATATACCTGTCTATCAATCTTTCCAGCGTTTTTGCTAGGAAAGAGGATAGACTTATTGGTCTGTATGACTTGGGGGTCTGGTCCATTACCCTACCAACCTTGGGGATATATGTGACTTTCACCCTTCGCCATGCGGTTGGAATATATCTCCATGCCAAACTAGCTTTGAAGATCTTTGTTAGATGCGGGATGATCACATCCTGTCCCTTCTGTAGCAAGGCTGGATAAATCCCGTCCATTCCAGGTGATTTGTATGGCTGGAATTTATTGATGGCCCACCTGACTTTTTCCGGTCTCGTGATGTCGGTAGCTAATTTCCAGTCCGCCTTAGTAGGCCTTCTGGGATGAGCTACCTCTACCGAAGGATTATTGTCAATGGATGAGCTGGGAAAATGTACCTTGGTGAGCATTATTAAGCTTTCCTCCAGGGTTTCTACATACGTTTCGTCATCTTTCTTCAAGAGGCCGACCTGATTCACAATACCATCCTTAGCCAGGACCTTGTGGATTCTGGAACATGCGGGAGCCTGTTCGACTTCCTCGCAGAACTTTCGCCACGAGTCTCTTTTGGCTTTTCGGATCTCCTTATTATATTGCGTCAGTTTTTCTCTATAAATGGCCCAGTCCTGGTTGAATTTGGCTTTATTGAATAGCCTTCTTACATCTGCCCTAAGCTTTTGTAAGTGTTCATTCCACCAGGGTGTGTTTTTCTTTCCTTTCTTTTCTCTCTCTGGACAATTCTCCTGGTAAGCGGCCAGAACAGCTCCCCTCACCGTTTCGACTGTCAGTTCGAGATCGTCCGTATCTTTTATGGTGCCGATTCCTCCCTCAAGAGACTTCTCGAGTGAGCCTCTATAGCCTTCCCAATCCGTCTCTCTCGGGTTCCTGAACCTTGCCACCATTCGAGTCGAAGTAATTAAATCAAATCGAATGTGCCTATGGTCGGAACATGAAGGTTCCTCTGACACATGCCAATTCTTTATAGTATCGTACGTTTTTTCACTGCAAAGTGTTACATCTAAGACTTCTTTGCGCGTGGCCGTAACGAAGGTAGGTTTATTTCCTATATTGGCTATTTCTAAACCCATGCTTAAGATGAACTGTAGTACGAAATAGTAACAGATGATAGATTACAAAAAATTTCTCCTTTGACAAACCTGTTGATAAAAAATTTTCAAAAACATGTTGTTCCCAAAGAGAATATATGTATAGACGAATCATTAATACCATTTAGAGGACGGTTGAGTTTTCGGCAATATATTAGTAATAAAAGACATAAATTTGGTATAAAACTGTACAAATTATGCATTGAAAAAGGATACACCTATAACTTCCAAATTTATTGTGGCAAGGATAAACTACCAAATCAATCGTCATCTGAAAATGTAGTACTGACTTTGTCTAATAACCTACTGGATAAGGGACGTACAATTTATACAGATAATTATTACACCAGTATTTCTCTAGCCCATAAATTACAGAACAGAAACACTCATTTAGTTGGAACTCTGAGAATCAACCGAAAATTAAATCCCAAACATATAATTGATACAAAATTGCAAGAAGGACAAACAGTTGCAGCTGAAAGTAATACAGGAGTGGTGATTCAAAAATGGAAAGACAAACGCGATGTTTATACTCTAAGTACAAAACACACTGCCGAACTCACAGAAGACAGCCAAAAGCCAAAAGTTGTAACTGACTACAATAAACATAAAATATACATCGATATGTTTGACCAAATCAAAACATACACCACCTCATTGAGAAAGGGAGTAAAGTGGTATAGAAAGTTAGCAATTGAACTGCTTGTGGGTACTACGTTAGTAAATTCGTATATATTACACCAAGAAGTTTCAAATGAGAAAATGACTATAACAAAATTCAAAGAGAACCTTGTAGTAAGCCTAGTAAAGTCCATTCAACAAATCCCTAATCCTAACGACAGTCATTTGTTGGAAGACGTAGGTTCCAGTAATCGTCGAAGGTGTGTTGTTTGTTATGAAAATATTGCTAAAACTGGACGAAAAAACGCTCAATTGAAAACTCCTCAGTCAAGATATCTTTGTACACAATGTAATAAGCATTATTGTTTGAGTTGTTTTTTTGAAATACACAAATGTACAAAATAAACGTAACTTTTAAAATTTTGCAATTTTTATTAATAAATAAAGTTTTTGTTAATTTCTTATTAAAATAACAATGTATGAAAATGATAATTTTCGTTAAAAAATAAATAAATAATAGTTGACTTGAGTATACAGTTTTTATCAGTAACCCACTTTTCAGGCTGTGAGAATCAAACATTGGTTAACATATTTCAGAGGCCAAATAGAGTTTCTGTTGCTTACAGCCGTCTATTTTTAAATTGCATTAACGATACATTGATATGAGAGACCAAAACTGCTTCTAGCAGCTTTTATAATTTGTGATGCGTGAGAATCGATATTTGATTCTCGTGGCTGTAAAGTCATATTACCCGTGCATCACGTTATGCTTCTCATGGCAGTGAAAGTGTTAAAGAATAAAGTAATAGTTAAAGTATGTTAAAAATTTCATGATTATCTTTTAACTATAACCGTAATAAGTTGATCCACATTGCAGCATTAAGTAATTATTTTTTGATATGGAAAAATAAATATTCAGTGCCGTGGATCGTACTAGGTAATTATTAAAATATGCGTGCTAAAAACGATAAAAAATTAAAATTATTGTAGGTTTATTGGATTATTTAATTTAAAAAATTATCTATTTAGCGTGTTTAACGATGCAGTAAATATATTTGAAATCATGATGTTTTTATGAAAGTTTATATTAGCGACTGCAATTTGAACTTTATTATTCCAATTACGTACCAGTTCACAGCTGATGCATTTTATCGACTATATTTAATTTATTCTATTAATATATTGTATTAAATATAACATTTTATATTATATACTAGTGATTTTGCCCGTCATCATGCGACGGGGGATCCAATCAATTGCCATCTACAGTCACTCCACTCAATTCTTTTTGACTTCAGGAATTATGTTCCTTTCGCGGTTTACCAAACTTTTTCTTCGGATAGCTTATGGTTTATGTTTAAATGTTTACCTCGCTGGTCCTTAGGAGACAGGCCACTCATTTTTAATGAGTTTATCAAGTACTCTACTATTTTTTTTTTCTAAAACCCCATGAATTGCAGAAAAAACTTTTCTGCAAACATCAAATTCGGTAGCCACTCCATTTAATACACCTCTAACTTTATATTTTCATGATACATTTTTTAACTTAGCGTTTTCAGTGCCAACCCTAGGTCTACGCTTTTGTACTGGTAATATAGAAATCAAGCCGCATAAGTAAGAATTCTGTCCTGACTGATTTACAACATTGCTAAAACAGTACTGCTTTAAAATAAGTAAGCGCGCTTTTAGTCAGTAACTTGACTTCTTCCCTATGACGCTCGGACTTGACTCCTTCTTTTCGCTAGGGCATTATCCTTGATAATAATTTTATATCAATGTGAAGTACTCAGCCAGATCTACTACAATCTAACAAAAAATATCATTATGTAAAATAGTGACTTAATTCTTTTTTCCCTCTGCCCCTTCATATCTTAATCTGCAATCGTTGGATTTTTATTATATCGCAAAAAATAGATAGATAGTGTTGTTTGTTTATGAGTGCTTCGTGAATGGGATTTAGGATTAGGTAAGTCATCAGTCGTTGATCTATTTTGATGAGTCACACACTGAAGATACTCTTACGAATTATACAAAACCGAGTATTCCTTCTATGCGAAAGTAGGATGGGTAATAAGCAATTTGGATTTAGAAACGGTCTACAAACTAGAGAGGCCCTATTCTGTATGCGCTTTCTATTACAAAAAAGTTGTGAATTCCGAAAGAATGTTTATGTTTGTTTTATCGACTTCGAGAAGGCGTTCGACAGAGTACAATACGATACACTTTTCGATTGCTTACGGGCAGCAGGACTTGACCACTATGATATAAGACTGCTGAAATACTTATATTACAATCACGTAGCCTCTATCCAAATTGAAGACAGTCCGACTGAAAAAATATCCATCAAACGTGGAGTACGGCAGGGTTGTGTTTTGTCACCCACTCTTTTTAATCTGTACTCTGAAGAAATCTTTAGGGAGGCTTTGGATGACAGACAAGAGGGAGTAAGACTAGGTGGAGAAGTAATCAACAAGATTAGATACGCTGACGATACAGCCATTCTTGCAGAAAATTTACAAGATCTCCAAACATTACTAAATCTAGTCAATGAAGCAAGTTATCGGAGAGGCCTTAAAATCAACATTTCAAAGACAAAGTGGATGGCAGTTGGAAAGATCAATATAGATCAAGGTCTGATTTCTCTTAATGGAGAGAAGATCGAAAGGGCAAATCATTTCAAATACCTTGGCAGCTGGTTAAATGTAAATTGTGACTCTGATGAAGAGATAATAACCAGGATCGAAATATCACGTAAGGCTTTTATGACCTGGAAACCAGTTTTATGCAACAGAAACCTGTCGATGAATATTCGTAAGAAGGTCCTGAAATGTTATGTGTGGTCCATCCTATTGTATGGTTTTGAGACATGGACGTTAAAAACCACAATGCTAAACAAGTTAGAAGCATTCGAATTGTGGTGCTATAGACGAATCCTAAAGATATCGTGGGTTTCGCAAACTTCCAATGAAGATGTTCTTCAAATGATCAATTCAGAACGTCTGCTCATAAACACTATAAAGAGGAGAAAAACAGAATACTTCGGCCATATAATTAGAGGACCTAAATACCATCTACTTCGCCTTATAGAAAAAATGGAAGAAAAGAGATGGATTGGTAGAAAGAAACTTTCATGGCTGCGTAATATTAGACAATGGTGTAGTTCCACAGTAGAAGAATTATTTCGCGCAGCAGCCGACAGAGAAAGGTTTCAGGAAATTGTAAACATGATGACGGCCAACGTCTAAATACGGATACGGCACCCAAAGAAGAAGAAGATCTATTTTGTCTAAGACCGTTCTACTCAGAGATGAGCAGTTTTCTATTTTCCAGGAATCATCTAAGGTCACGGTTGATAATCTTTTCGAATAGTGTCAAGTTGAGGAGGTTAGAGATCTCAGTTTATAGGATTGGATAGTTGTTTTCGCTTTTTGATGTTTAGGGATTGGGATGATATATTATTTTGACCAAGACTTTGTAAAGTACTGTAGTATTTACGTTTGGCTCAACACATTACGAGATATGTTCTAGCATTTGTGCTAGAAGCTTCTAGCTATGCTTCTAGCATGTGTTCTAGTTTTTGAAGAAAAATTATTGTCATGTTTTCTGGACTAGAACTTTTTTATGCCAAACGATGCATCTTCCAATTCTTCTAGTAAAACTGGAGAGTTCATGTAGTCATCCGTGTTCTATGCGATTTGTAGAGGTCCCGTCATTTCGGAAGGCATCTAATTTGCATATTATCGCACTGGGCAGAGGTCAAAATTTGAAATTTCTACCTAAGCCACGCCTTAGCAGTAAATCATTTCAATACTCAGTAGCGCAGCAGTGCAGTTGAGAACAAGTTGTGTGTGTTTTTTAGATAATTTTATTTTCAAACAATCTTGCTGAAAATGGACGGAAAAAAACGTAGCGTTATTAAAGAGCAGGGTCATCAAATAATATTTAATGTGTATAATTATTTTAAAAATATGAAAAGTGAAATGGACACTCTGCTAATGGTAAAACATAAGACTGCTGAAGCAACAGATAAGGAGTTTCAGTGCATTTAGTATTAATTTTTGATACTCAAATTCTATGTTCCAACACTTTTTACTTTTAGTTCTCAATGGGACTTATTTGTCAATCTTTTATACTCTGCTCTTGTACCCCATTTTGCCTACCTTCGCTTCTCTTTTGTATTGGGTGTGTCGAGAATACCATTTTCGACATATTTCTTTTTTCATTCCTTCGATGTGTCCTAAATATCGTATTCTCTGCACTTTCGTTACAGTCGTTATTTTTAGCTATTATTACGTGTACTTCGTTATTTTGTTAACTACTTCTTGATCTGTAGGTACTAGGTAGTTCTATTACTATGTGATCATCTACAATTCCATGGTGTGCTTCCATTACTACTTTATTTTTATTTAACATAATTTTTTGTAAAATAATAACCACATTTACTGTAAAATAATTTTACCAAATTGTCATTATTCCCCTAGCTAGTTTATTTAGTAATAGATCGTCATCATTTTTCATAAGTGGAGAAAGAGTTCATAGGCTCTTGTTTTCGTAGAAAGTTCTTATTTATTTTTTTTATTTTCTACTATCGCTTTGAGTTACTTCTCAATGTACTTTTTTGTTTCTTTATGTTGTCTGTTTAAAATTTGAAAAATTATTCCTGCAACATACCAATTATTTTGAATTATTATTTACGTCATCATCAGCATTATCAATGGCGTTACAACTCTTCGTCAGTATTTGCCGCATTTACTTTGCCTTCCATGTTTGTCGGTCCTGTGCCACTATTTCCCATTGTCTCACTCCCATTTTCTCCAGATCTTCTCTTACTGCATCTTTCATTTTACTTATACGCTGATTATATTTACGTCGTTATAGGCATTTCTGTACGGACAGTATCCAGAATACTACAAGAGAGCAAACGGTCTCTAGATAATAAAAACAAAGTTGAATTTTCTTCAAAGAGACCTTTACGAAAGTCACCTGTGACAGATTTACCAGAATATCAAATTACAGATATTCGGCGTATAATACACGATTTTCATAAAACAGAGAATTGTATTGTTACTGTTAATAAATTGAAGAACAAAATTGAGAGAGATTTGGACATTAAAGTATCAGAAGCCTCGCTACGAAGAATTCTTCGAAATATGAATTTCCGTTGGAGGAGAGCACAGGACAACAGAAAATTGTTGGTTAAAAAGACGGAAATAAGGGCTTGGAGAATCAAATACTTAAGACTTATCAAACATTATAGAAACGAAAACAGACCCATTGTTTACCTCGATAAGACATATGTACACAGTGGACATACTTTGTCGAAAACTTGGAATGATAATTCTAGTAAAGGGTTATTGATGAACATTTCGAAGGGTCAACGTTTAATAATAGTGCATGCTGGTGGTGAAATGGGATTTATTCCAAACGCGCTTTTAATATTTAAGTCTGGTAGTAAATCCGGTGACTACCACTTAGAAATGAATGCTACGAATTACCGCAAATGGCTAAAGGAAAAACTAATTCCAAATTTACCCCCTAACTCAGTAGTTGTTTGCGATAATACCTCATACCATTCGGTACAAGTGAATCCTGCGCCTAATAGTAATTCCAAAAAAATGATATGATTGATTGGCTGATTAAAAACAATATAACATTTAATCCTCAAAGTTTTAAACCCGAGTTGTAAGCGTTGATTAAGTACCATAAAATCGTTTCAAAAGGTATGAATTCGATGAACTTTTGCGTGAATATGGTCACACTCCTTTACGGTTACCTCCATACCATCTGGATTTAAATCCGATAGAGATTAAAAATAATATCGCACAAAATAACATAACTTTCAAATTGGAAGATGTGAGACACCTGTTGGAAAAACAATATAAAAACAATATAACATTTAATCCTCAAAGTTTTAAACCCGAATTATAAGCGTTGATTAAGTACCATAAAATCGTTTCAAAAGGTATGAATTCGATGAACTTTTGCGTGAATATGGTCACACTCCTTTACGGTTACCTCCATACCATCTGGATTTAAATCCGATAGAGATTAAAAATAATATCGCACAAAATAACATAACTTTCAAATTGGAACATGTGAGACACCTGTTGGAAAAACGAGTTTCCGAAATAACCCCAGATGAGTGGAGAAAACGATGTCATCATGCAATTAAAATAGAAGACAGTTATTTAACATCCGAAGTCCAAATAGACCGCCAAGAAGATATTAATCCCATTATAATAAACTTAGGAAGTGACGATAGTGACATCGAGTGTTCTTCGGAAGAAGAAAATTAAATTAGATTTTGTAGTTCTTCTTTGAAACATTCACATTAGGTATATGAATTTTTAAATGATATGTATATAGAGTTAATTTTATATCTTTTATAAGTTTTCATTTACAAATTTAGATGTGCATATATTTTAGAAGGACAGCAATATTGACGGTAGTCTTTATTATATCGCTAATATATATTTCCAAGAAACGTCTTAAATCGGGTAGGTCCATGAAATTAGGCCTTTCCCAAAGACAGGAATATTTATGTTTACATGACTTTATTATATCACTAAAAGGCTTTCAAGAAAAGAATTAAATCAGGTAGAAGTTTAGGTACATGTAATTGGGACCGTTCATTAGCATATAATTATCCTCACTCTTTAATATTTTGGTATTGTATTGGTATTTGATATTTTGCAAAATACGCTTGACAATTAATTGCTATTTTAAAAATCCATTTTGTTAAACTTATCAATATTCAGAACTTAATAATTCTTTTGTACAATAAAAATAGTTTGTTTGTTCAGGTAAAACGTATTACGAAGGTATTATCTTACTGATCATTTTTCAAATGTTGGCTATATGTTCAAAATTATTGGAAACCAAAAAAATCGCCTTTATTCAGTATAATAAGTTTTAGCTGTATCTACTAAATAGTGCGCGCCACCAGGGCCGCCGCTAAGGTATTGGCCGCCCGTGTGCCACTTAATATTTGCCGCTCCCCCTTCCAACATTTTAGACGTACATACATAATGTGCAGAAGATGCATAATATACCAATAATAATTTGTAAATAGATAAATACTTACTTGAACATTTAGAGTAATCTCCATGATTCAACGTCCATATATTATCCTAATGTATATCCTAATATCCTAAGATCCCATCCTAATATTCTAATTTAAACGTCCTTTATCCTAATTTAATAACCATGATCCAACGTCCAGAATATGTATATCCTAATTTAAACGTCCATTTAATTAAAATAAACCGTGAATAGGTGAAAGACTTTTCGGGCTTTCGTCTCGGAAAACTTTTTGACAATATCTTTAATGTCCAATGTCGCACAATTTTCATGTTCTATAGATAACATTGCTAAAGCAGAAAGTCTATCTTGCTTCATTGAGGATCGCAAATAGTTTTTAATAATCTTAAGTTTTAAAAACGACCGCTCACCCGTAGCTACAGTAACAGGTAGAGTTGGGAATATACGTACTATTATAGTTAAGTTGGGAAATGTTGATACAAGATTATTTTCGTAAATATATTCAAGAATATCACTAGGCCTTTTTTCTGCGGAAAAAATGGTTGAATAGCTTTAATTTCTTCATATAAATCGGTTGCACATTTGCAACCGGATTCATATTTGCAGGCCATTTTCCGGGATCATCTAAAACCAAGTACATGCTGGAGCTTCCTACACTGCAATCCAGATTAACTGGAACATTAATTGTTCTGTCTTGTTTGGTGGTTTCAGGTTCAGGCGTTTCAGCATCAGCACTCCCACTATCGCTATTATTGTCATCAAATCCTCCGTCTCTATCCGCAGGAATATTCAATTGTTTGGTACTTTTTTCTATGGTTTGGACTTCGCTTGAAGTTGAAGGTCCTAAATTTATATCCGAGTCTTTTATATTTTCATGTATGTTTTTCATCAAAAATAATTCCAGTGCACTGGTAAGTTTTTTTTTCTCCTCAGTTTTTGCCTCTTTTATTTTTCTATATTGAAAGCCTGAAAGTCGTTTTCTTTTTCTTTCGGACATTTTGAAATTATCACTTAAAAACGAAGCCGGGCGAATTTAACAAAATAAATCCAAAAACACTTCAAATAAGTTGTCCAAATAATGTTTCTCCAAATAATATGTAGCCGTAACGCGTATACGAATAAAATTTCTTTGATCTCGACGTTACTTCGAAATACAGTACCTACTGTGCAAAAGAAACGGGTACACTACTATATTATACTATGTATACAAACAAAATCGTTTATCAAAAGCGTGTCTAAATTCATCGAATTCTCAACTAAAACTGAACATAAGACATAATAATCCATCTATAAACATAACCATAGGAATAATATTGTAACAGAAACTTTACAACCACTTGCCTAAATTCTTGTAAAGTATATACGTGTGAAATCCCAAATAACTGAAGTCCGAAAGCCGCCAGCCGCTTTGAATTAAAAGGTATTCCCGAAACTGCTTTATGACTGTACCTGCAAAAGGGCGGCAGTTCATACAATAAATAATATTTTCTGACATTTTTTTTAGATTAGGATGAAAAAAAGAAGTATACATGATAAATGAAACGCATTTGAGTATTATCACGTCTTCTTCTTTAGGTACTGTCTCCTCTAAGGAGGTTGGTAATCATCACAGCTATTTTCACTTTTGAGATTGCAGCTCCGAACAAGTCGACGGAACTGCAATTATACCACTTTCTCAGATTGTTGAGCCAGGAGATGCGTCTTCTTCCAATACTTCGTTTTCCCTGTATTTTCCCTGCATTATGGTTTGTAGCAACACATATTCATCCCCTCTCATAACGTGGCCGAGATACTGTAACTTTCTTATCTTAATCGTATTCATGATTGCCATTTCCTTTTTCATCTTTCTAAGGACTTCAACATTTGTTATTCGGTCTACCCAACTTATTTTTAATATTCTTCGGTAGGTCCACATCTCGAATGCTTCAAGTCGATCGCTCACCTCTTTCTTTAAGGTCCAGGCCTCCATTCCATACAGCAGCACCGAAAACACATATGAACGTAATATTCGTATTTTGAGTTGCAAACTAAGGTCTCTACTGCATAATAATTATCACGTACCGAATAATTATTATTGTTTGCAATATTAGAGTTCACAGAATCATATAAATCATTACTATTTAATTATTTGAATTTATTTTCGTTTTAAAAAAGTATTATCACCAGTGGACTGCTTTTGGCCGCCCCTATTGTTGGCCGCCCGTGTGCGATGCACACTTGGCACACATGGTAGCGGCGGCCCTGCGCGCCACTGTCATTTAGTTAAAATTTCTAACCAATCACCAACTTCAAAGGCGGTTCTTATACAATTTCGACATGCCTCATAATATGCAAATTAGATGCCTTCCGAAATGACGGTACCTCTATTTCCCTGTTGTTGTCAGCAAAAGTATGATTAAACTTAGAAACGTAGCAAACTACGATTAAACATGTTTAAAAACATTCATTGCTTTTTTGTCATATCCTTTAAATGTAATTCTATTTGTAACGCCTTTTACTATATAAACACTTCCACTTCTTATTCTTACTCAGATATCTAAAAGAGTACTAAAAGCGGAACACATAATAAATAAAAAGTAGATAGTACACAAATACTTCAAGCGCAACATATCTTTCAACTAGATGAGACAGATTTTAATGGAAAACTATTTTTAAGCCTCAACGTTATAACCCTGAAAGTTCGGGACACTAATAGGACTTTCAAGTTTCGTTGAGAACTTACGCCTTTGCGAACTTTATATTGATGTGTCATGAGCACAGGAAAAGCTCCATCAATAATGTTTTTAGCTCTATAAATAAGCGTAGGTATTCAATGTTTTTAGAGGGATTAAGTCGATTATAAGTTTTAACGGTGTTTCATTAAAGTCTTAAAATTATCTTAGAGTATACAAGTATACACATACATTTATTCTATTATTAGAAGTTATTATTTATTTTGTCATAAATATTTAGAAAAGGAAATTGTCTAGGTTGTTGCATAGAAAGAAATGACTGGGTTCAGTTTCAGAAGTTGGAAATGATGTAACACAAATTTCACTATTAAGAAAAAGATTTGGTTGCAGTTAAATAAATTTGCGAGTGCTGCTAATCTATCTATATAAAAGACTACGATGTCAAGTCATACCGTTTGTCCAGTAAACTAACGACGCCATCTAGGAAAGAAATCTAAACTATCACCATTTGACATTTTAATCATATTTTATTATTTAAACGATATGTTTAATTAATAATACTGTAATAATTACATATTAATAAAACTAATAATTAGTTTTAATAATATTAGGGTATTACTTAATACAAAATATTTTAAAGTTTTATGTTAGTTTAGATTTAAAATCCTAACGCCATCTGAACAAAGAAATCTGAACTACTGACATTTCAACCTGAGTCAATTATATTTTGTTTTTGAAACGCTTCGTTTAATTAATAATAAAAAAAATATTAATTACATATTAATATAATTATTTAATAATATTACTAATATTTCTAAGGTACTATTTAATACAAAATAATTTAAAGTTTTATATTAGTTTAGATTTAAAAGTCTAGCGTCACCTAAGAAAGAAATCTGAACAGATAAAATAAATTAAAATTATCTGACATATAAAATAAAAAATATGTATTTGCGAAATAGAGTATGAATAAAAAGTTATCTGGAAAATAAATTGTGTTTATTGTAGTTCGTTATTATATTGTAGGTTATCGTGAAATCAAAAATATAATCTAAATATTGTTGTTTAGTATAGTTTAGAGACATGGATAGTAAAATATTTAATGAAATCGGAGAGTATGATCAGTATGATGTTTAATGTTTATAAATTTCATGGGAGAATATAATATTTGATGCAGAACTAAACATTTAAATTTTTGTAATGATAAAGACTTTTTTAAAGGTTAAGATTAAGTAAACTGACAGTCATCTATATTCTGAAAAATATTGTAAATAGTTATTGATAAATGATTATAAAAGTAGGTGTATACATATTTTCATTTACTTAGTCTGGGGATTCATATGTACATAGTAACTAGCTTGTCAGATTCTTTTAATAATTATACAATACATTCAATGATATATAAAAAAGACTCAGAGTAAGTGTACAAAATATCCAGAGTGTAGTAGAAAATTTTCAAAACTTTCAATAAATCTTGTATATAATATTATATAAAAGATTGATTTTAAATTCTAACAATTTCGTGATACTATTGGATGTGTTTTTCTAGATACCTACCAGGTAGGAATAAATAATTCTGTGTTTTTGATAAGAAGTTTAAATGGAGATAATAGAAATGGGTTCTTACAAGGAGATTCTGATTATAAAGTAAAGCCATTTTTAAAAAGTCCACTAAACAATCCAATTTCTATAATGAATTTCATATTAAAACCAGATATGTTCTACTGTTCCAACTGTTCTAATCTATAGCGACATTCTACGAGTATAACCTAGCGAGGGATTAAAATTAAGTCAATTTTGAAGGTGAATTGCTAAATGAAGACATTACTGAACTTTTTGAAGTTAAAAATGTTAACCTTATATAATATTTTAGTGTTATGGAAAAACTTGGGAAGAATCATTAAACATGTATTATTTTTTTAAATAGGTAAAAAAAAAATAAATTAGACTTACTCACAATCAATTTAATTTTACTATCAAAAATCGACCGGTTTCGCTTTCTAAAATTTGCAAAACATCTTCAGGTCGAACGGTACATAGTAAATTAAATGCTGAAATTATAAAAGGCCCATATTAGGCTGCTGTCTTATAAAGATATAGAATAAAAAAGTTATAGTAATTATGCCAATATTACATGCCAATAAACAAAATACTATTTACATGCCGGTACAAGAATTTTTTTATAATAATTGATGCATAGTTCAAACTATCCTGTATTGCTGATAATGGGTGATTTTAGGTCAATGTTGTAACTGTCTGACAATTAACGAGAAAGTTTCTTGAGGGGAGAGATGTTAACAAATAAAATAGGAGTAAGGTATATGTGATTGTTTGTTAAATCAAAGAGTGATGTTTTACATTATTTAAATTATTAAAGTTATTTATATTTATTCAAGAGATATTTTAGAAATGTGTGTTCAGAAAATTTCAATAAATCTCTTGAATAAATATAAATAACTTAAATAATTTAAATAATATAAAACATCACTCTTTCATTTAACAAACAATCACATATACCTTACTCCTATTTCATTTGTTAACATCTCTTCCCTCAATAAACTTTCTCGTTAATTGTCAGACAGTTACAACATTCACCGAAGATCACCCATTATCAATACAGGATAGTATGAACTATGTATCACGAATCATTATATAAAAATTCTTGTACAGGCATGTAAGTAGTATTTTGTTTATTTCTATTTTATTACAATTCAATAGATTATCTTTTACCAATTTATGGGTTTTCATTTTGTCTGCTAAATCAATTTTATTCATATTAATAAACACAGACACAATAAACACACATATTGGCATAATTACTATAACTTTTTTGATCTATATCTTTATAAGACAGCACTCTAATATGGGCTTTTTATAATTTCAGCATTTAATTTACTTTGTACCGTTTGACCTGAAGATGCTTTGCAAATTTTAGAAAGCGAAACCGGTCGTTTTTTGGTGGTAAAATTAAATTGATTGTAAGTCTAATTTATTTCTTTTACCTATTTGAAATGGACTCACACAAGCAACACATTCATGATTTATCATTTTTTTATTCGTTATTAAATTTTTCTTTACATAATTTAATTTATTCCTGCTGTCACAAACAGTGTAATCAAAAGAGATATTAAAACATATTGTGATTTATTTGACAATTAATTAAATATTGGTGTTAGATAGGACAACATTTATCTGGAGGTGAAAAAACAGGCCCTTTCATGCAAGAAGTTTATTAGTTTAAAAATTTAATTTTTAATTCTTTTGAAAATTTTGTTGATCCTAAAAAATTGGCTGTGAATTTGGTGATCGGTAAAAAATATAATACAAAACTCGAGCTTTCCCAACAAATAAATTGCCAAACTAGAATTACGCTGGTTTTATACGTAGGTCGATTTCATAAGACGACTTTACGCAAAAAGTTAAGCGACTCCAATAGTGACTTATTTGTTATAAAAGTTGTACAAATATTAAAATATTATTCTGTTATCGTCCTAGCCTTAAATAAGGGAAAGGCAGAAAAAATTAAGTGGAGTGAGTGTAGATGCAATTGATTGGATCCCCAGTCTAATGGTGGCGGGCAAAATCACTAGTCTTTATATATAGAAATCTCGTCTCACGTTGTTTGTCCAAGCTAATATTCAAAAACCACCGAACCGATTGCCATAAAATTTTGTGAAAGTGTCTTTCTTGGTCCAAGTTAGGAGATAGAACATTTCTTATCTCGATGAATGACCTTTATTTTTTTTAATTGTAAATTCAAAATGTTTTATACGACTTCAACTCTACAGTTTTCGTTTATTTGATCCGTGTAGTTATAAAATATCATAAAATGACGTTTAACAAACTTCATTTTATATTTTTATAACTTTTTTATAATAAATCGAAAACGACTGAATTTATTTGGCTAATTTTGGTTTTGAAATATTGGAAAAGTCCTAGGAAGTTATAGTAGGTGACAGAATATAATGAAATTATAAGGAAAATTGTAGAAGCAACGGTTTTATTTTTCATACAGTTACAATGTACACTTATACAAAAGGTTTTATACGATCTTCTGTTTTAGCAGTAGTTCATTTAAACATAAAGTGACGTTTAACAACTTCACGTCTATTTACGGTTTCGTTTTGCTTAAACCAGAGAAAATATTATTTTCGAAAATAATAATCTCACTAAAGCGATAGTGATATCAGCGGAACCGAGAAGATGTAAACTAGTCGTAAATAACAAAATAATAGAACAAGTGATGGAAACTGAATACTTGGAAATAAAAAGTGGAAAAACGGAAAAGTGGAAGAAATAGTACAAAAACAAGTGAACATGGCAAACAGAGCAGCAGGATGTCTCAACAACACAATCTGGAGAAACAAATACCTCACAACGGAAACGAAAACCAGGATATATAAATCAACAATAAGACCGATAATGACGTACACAGCGGAAACAAGAGCAGATACGGCAAAAACACAAAGACTACTGGAAACAACAGAAATGAAAGTCTTACGAAAAATAACAAACCAAACTCTAAGAGACAGGGTAAGACGTGAGGAAATACGAGCGAGATGTGGTATAGAGGAAATAAACGCGTGGACCAAAAGAAGAAAAGTGGAATGGAATCAACACATCAAAAGAATGACAGAAAATAGAATAGTACGAATAGCAAGAGACAAATCGCCAAATGGAAGAAGATCATTGGGACGACCGAATAAAAGATGGTCAGGCAACGTCAATTGAGGCTAAAAACCGAAGTAAACCAGGCATTTTGCCTATTTATAAAGTAGGAAGAAGAAGAAGAAGATTAAAATATTAAATCCCTAAACTAGTAAATGAAAATATGTATACACCTACTTTTATAAACCGTTATTAACAACTATTTACAATATTTTCTTAGAATATAGATCACTGTCGGTTTACTTAATCTTAAACTTTTAAAAAAGTCTTTATCATTCCAAAAATTAAAATGTTTAATTCTATATCAAATATTAAATTCTTGCACTAAGTTTATAAACAATAAACATTATACTGATCATACTCCCCCATTTCATTAAATCTTTTAATATACATGTCTTTAACCTACACTAAACAACAATATTTAAGTTATATTTTTGATTTCGCGATAACCTAATACGAACTACTAGAATAAACACATTTTATTTTCCAAATAACTTTTTATTCAGTACTTTAATTGGCAAATAAATATTTTATATTTTATTAATTATATTAATGTGTAATTATTATTTTTTGTATTATTAATTAAAACTATCGTTTCAAAAACAAAATATGATTGACTCATAGGTTGCAATGTCAGTAGTTCAGATTTCTTTGTTTAGATGGCGTTAGGATTTTAAATCTACACTACCATAAAGATTTAAATTATTTTGTATTTAATTCTACTTTAAAAATATTATTAAAATTAATTATTAATTATATTAATATGTGTTTAATATAGTATTATTAATTAAAGAGCAAAATATGATTGAAATGTCAAATGGTGTTAGTTCCAGATTTCTTTCCTAGCTCCTAAATCTTTCCTAAACTATCGTTAGTTTACTGGACAAACGGTGTGACTTGTCATCATAGCCTTTTATATAGATAGATATGAAGCATAAAAAAGAGAATTAATTAATTATTGTATTTGTTAGTCGACATGTAGTTTATTGTGGTCGGTAGAATTTTTGTCGAAGTAATCATGACCTAGCCAGTTCGTTTATCATTACATACCTTTCTTCTTCTTAAAGTGCCTATCCGTTCCGGACGTTGGCGATCATCACGGCTATCTTCACTTTGCTTATTGCAGCGCGGAACAGTTCAGTGGTAGTCGTGTTATACCACTTTCGCAAATTTTGAAGCCAGGAAATGCGTCTTACATACCTTTAACGAGTTAATATAATACTTTGTGAAAAAATTGCATTTTATTATCAAATCAGTTGTAAAACTAAGAAACTAAGGACGTAAGTACTATTACATCATGACCGTACATAAAACAATGCAAGCTCAGTATTTATAAGCAAATCTTAAAACCTTTAACCTAGTACAGTATTCAACTGTGAAGTAATTACTATTTAAATGGGAATAAGCCACAATTAAAGGTTAAAGTACTTTTATTGACGTTTCAATTTCCACTTCGGAAATCGTTCTCCTAAGAAATAAGAAGTCATGGCAAAAGGATTCATCATCACGAGAATATCGAGGCAATCCAGCTTTTGAATAACTCAAACCAAGCCAGTCGACTCAAAGGGAATCTCACGAGATAGAGTAGTGTAGTGTCGTGGGGTTTTAAAAAGCAGAGCGTTATTAGACTATTCTAAGTAGTTAGCATAGGTTAAACTAGCGGACCAACTCGACATCTAGTTTTGATGTAAGTTTTGCTGATATTTAAGAGGGGCGGAGTATAACGATCCATCGTTTCTGTCGCCTGGTGTAAATGTTCCAAAAATCCTAAAAATAAACTGTATCGACGCCAATTTTTTTAAATTGAAAATCGATACAGTAGTTTTTTTAGGATTTTCAGGAAGATTTACATTAGGAAACGGAAACAATATGATTGTTAGACTCCGCCCCTCTTAAATAAAAAACGGAAGTAAAACCGGAAGTAACTTTTTTTTGCATATTTTAGATTGTAAAATGCCACGTTTAAGAAAAAGAAGTCGGTTTGAGAACTCTAACTAACTAACTAACTAACTAAATTTATATTTAAATATTATTTAAATTTAAAAAATACAGAAAACAGTATGATGCTCCGCGCTAGTCTACACTACCGCCCACTGTTCCACTTTTTTGAGAATACGCCACAATTTTACTTTATAATAAGTTTATTTTTTATTTATTTATTTAAAATAAACCTAATTTAAAGTAAAATTGTGGCTTATTGCCAACAAAATTAATAATATATTTCTAACTAATAAATTAAAAACAAAGTAATGCTTACCTCATTATTTAATTCTTCAAGTATTAAACTCAAAACGTAGTCTAAATCTCTAAATATCAATCACAACTTTCTAACACAATACTTTCTAACTAAACATAAAAATAAAAAAATACCAACTCATCAGATAGTGTAAAACAGACCTCATAAATTAAAATCGGAGACAGGAGGATCCCGAATTTTGAGTGGTCATTATCGTTATTCCTTAAGTGAAAACACTTGTTGGTGCATTCCAGCCTTCGAGAATTGACGCGTTGTTGCATTGTGTATAATATTGAATTCCTATACTTTACTATAGGAAAAATTCATTTTATGGCCGCCATTTTTAAACAGGTTCGAATTTTTTAAATTTTAAACCTTAGGGGTTAGGGGTATCTACTCAACAATATGTTTAATTATTCGAAAAAATTATTCTCCTATCTATCACCGTTTAGGAGGAGTATTGCGCACAAGAAAAGGGCTTAGCCTTTTAGTATATAAGATTAGGATTAATTTAATTTAGTACAGTATGATTTGCCAAAACATACTAATTGGTCACCGACTCGATTTTAATATCATTAAAAAAAATTATAATTTAAAATGACAAAAATGTTTAATGTAATATTATACTTTTGTTAAAGCATTTGTTTTGACCTAGAACTGATATGTTTGCAATAAAGTATCTATTAAAATATTCATTAGAAAACGGCGAATAACTTGTCCGCTTAAAGTAGCTTCCAGATTTCCCTCTTATCGTTTATTGCCTCTATTTTAGAATCCTTATTTCGACACCATTGTTTACTTATCTATATTCCGTGATCTTGATAGGGTTAAGAAGACCTTGGCATTTGCTTATACAAATCACCGTTCGTCCCAATGTTTCCTTTTAACAAACGGAAAATAAAAAGTTTGCATGATTCGCAACGAACTGTTTAAGATAACAATCTCGATCAACGCTACAGCAAACTCTACAAGTCCAAAACCGGAAGACATAGGCAAACGCATAGCCAACCTTTCAAAACCAGTAATAGAAAAAAATCATAAAAGAGAAGTTAGATTTCGGTTGAAAGAAGCCAAAATTGCTCAATAACAAAGCCTACCAATAATGAAGCCTATCGAGCCAGAAGTACTTGCAGAAGCTCTAAAATTAATTAAATGCCGCAAAGCCGTAGGAATTGACAACATTTATCCTGAATTTATAAAACACATTGGTCCAAATACCAGTAAGTAGCTTCTTGAATTTTGCAATCAAATATTGACTAAGCAGAAGTTTCCTAAATCCTTCAAAAAAAGTACGATCATCGCAATATCTAAACCTGGGAAAGACCCTGCACTACCTGAGAGTTACAGAACAATCGCTCTTTTAAGCGTCTGCTATAAGATATTTGAGAGGATAATCCAAACGAGATTATTTTACCATGCAAAGCCAAATATTCCTCAAGAACAAGCTGGATTCATACCGGGAAGAAGCTGTGGCGATCAAGTCCTCTCATTAACAACATTTATTGAGAACGGACTCCAGAAGAAACTTAAAACAGTAGCAGCTTTCATAGACTTGACGTGCGCTTACGACACAGTGTGAAAGGAGGGTCTTTTATTTAAAATATACCAGATGGTACCATGCCGTTCGTTCAACAGTTTAATAAACCAAATGCTAACTGACAGACTTTTCCAAGTACACCTAAACGGAAAAACATTAAGTTCAGAAACCTGCAAAACGGCTTACCACAAGGGTCAGTTATGTCTCCTCTTCTTTTTAATATTTATACGTCAGATGTACCAACTGCCACCTCGCGCCAATTTATTTATGTCGATGACATGGCTCTGGGTGCTCAAGAAGAAGACATAAAAATCGCCGAATCCACCATAGACGCAGATCTAAACACTGTTAACAGATACTTTAAGAAATGGGGTCTACAACCAAACCCATCGAAGACTGAAGTAACAGCTTTCCATCTTAACAACCACAAGGCAAATTACAGACTAAACATAGAATGCGATGGAATCATTCTAAAGCACAGTTCGAAACCAAAATACCTCGGTGTAACTCTAGATGGTACCCTAACTTTTAAACAGCATTTGGAAAACACTTCAGCAAAAATAAAGACCCGCAATAACATTATTCAGAAATTAGCAAATACATCATGGGGGTCTAATGCAGAGGTCATCAGAACGAGCGCGCTGTCCTTAGTATATCCTACTGCAGAATATTGCGCTCCTGTCTGGCTAAACAGTCATCATAGAAACGTCATAGATACCCAGTTAACACCCTAGTTCAAAAATGCCAACAAAACCCAGCACTACCGATAAATACAGACATCGCTGAGCTAGACCAAAGAGAGTTAAGACTGAAATCCTGACATCCACCTACTAAAACTGCTACAAGATTGGCTGATTTCACTACTGAGGAGCACTGGATGGGCGAATGGAATCCAGATATCAGAAATGCTAATCTCATAGAAAACCCTACAATTAAACCAGACGGCTTTTCTCTTTCTCGTCGTGAATGGTGCAACCTTAATAGAATACGAGTTGGTCATGGAGTTTGTAACAAGTCTCTGAACCAGTGGGGTATAACTAACTAACTAAATTTATATTTAAATATTATTTAAATTTAAAAAATACAGAAAACAGTATGATGCTCCGCGCTAGTCTACACTACCGCCCACTGTTCCACTTTTTTGAGAATACGCCACAATTTTACTTTATAATAAGTTTATTTTTTATTTATTTATTTAAAATAAACCTAATTTAAAGTAAAATTGTGGCTTATTGCCAACAAAATTAATAATATATTTCTAACTAATAAATTAAAAACAAAGTAATGCTTACCTCATTATTTAATTCTTCAAGTATTAAACTCAAAACGTAGTCTAAATCTCTAAATATCAATCACAACTTTCTAACACAATACTTTCTAACTAAACATAAAAATAAAAAAATACCAACTCATCAGATAGTGTAAAACAGACCTCATAAATTAAAATCGGAGACAGGAGGATCCCGAATTTTGAGTGGTCATTATCGTTATTCCTTAAGTGAAAACACTTGTTGGTGCATTCCAGCCTTCGAGAATTGACGCGTTGTTGCATTGTGTATAATATTGAATTCCTATACTTTACTATAGGAAAAATTCATTTTATGGCCGCCATTTTTAAACAGGTTCGAATTTTTTAAATTTTAAACCTTAGGGGTTTAGGGGTATCTACTCAACAATATGTTTAATTATTCGAAAAAATTATTCTCCTATCTATCACCGTTTAGGAGGAGTATTGCGCACAAGAAAAGGGCTTAGCCTTTTAGTATATAAGATTAGGATTAATTTAATTTAGTACAGTATGATTTGCCAAAACATACTAATTGGTCACCGACTCGATTTTAATATCATTAAAAAAAATTATAATTTAAAATGACAAAAATGTTTAATGTAATATTATACTTTTGTTAAAGCATTTGTTTTGACCTAGAACTGATATGTTTGCAATAAAGTATCTATTAAAATATTCATTAGAAAACGGCGAATAACTTGTCCGCTTAAAGTAGCTTCCAGATTTCCCTCTTATCGTTTATTGCCTCTATTTTAGAATCCTTATTTCGACACCATTGTTTACTTATCTATATTCCGTGATCTTGATAGGGTTAAGAAGACCTTGGCATTTGCTTATACAAATCACCGTTCGTCCCAATGTTTCCTTTTAACAAACGGAAAATAAAAAGTTTGCATGATTCGCAACGAACTGTTTAAGATAACAATCTCGATCAAAGCCGTAGACTGCGGTGAGGTGACGTGGGTGACAAGCAGCCATCATTAATAACATTCGTAGACATTTTCAATGTAATACGTTATTACGGAATAACTGTCGTATAAATTTATTTTATATAGTTTTAATTATATTTTTGTAAGTTAACTAAGAACTTATACTTAAACTTTGATGATATGAAAAATTAGGAACTTTAGCCACTTTTAGATGCAATATGAGAAATATATTAGAAATAGTTGAAAAAATTCGAATAAATTTAAAATATTTTGATATTACAAAAAATATAGAAAGGAAATTTTAATATCTATATATAATATCTTTTTTCTTTTGTTAATAAACAGCAAACATTATTTTATTACCAGAATTAATCCATTCAGAAAATCTCACTCATCCTATATAACCAAAACGTTACAAAACGAAATTTTTAAATAATATGACGTTTTCTGTGGGACTAGAAATCTCAAATTATTATAGTGATGACAACTTTAGCATGGTTTTGATCAATATTCGTTCTATAAGAGGATTTCCTTCGATAGTTGCGGTTACCGAGCACTGGCTTGAAGTTAACGAGCCTTTTTTTGTAGAAAAATATACCACAACTGCTAGGTACGATCGGCCAAGTTCAGCTCATGGTGGCACCCTAATTCTTTCTACAAATAATGATTTCTCTCCTATAACAAAATATGACTTTTTGTTGAATGAATCCTTTTTTGAGTTTTCATTGGTTATAACAAGAATCTTAATCTATACATTCTTTGCATTTATAGATCACCTAATTCTTCCACTTAACTATTTTTTCAGAACCTGTTAAATTTGTTAGATGAGCTGCCCAATAAAAGCAGAAAGATTCTATACGATGACTTGAATATTAATTACGCTATTGCTTGTGTTATCAAAAGCAAATCTTTCTGTAGTACGGATGGACTATCCATAAAAATTTTCTTAAATATCCCAAATAATGTGTTGGAAGTCCTGGTCTCACTAATTAACGATTCCTTTGAAAAAGGTATATTTCAAGAATGACTAAAGACAACCATTATTATTCCTCTTCATAAGTGTGGTGAAAAATCTAATGTCTGCAACTATAGACCTATTGCATTACTACCGGTCCTATCCAAAATTATTAATAGACTTATAAAAAGCCGACTTCTGTCCTTTCTCGTTGAAAACAACATTTTATCACAAAGTCAGCTCGGCTTTTTATCTAATAAATGTACCAGTGATGCTATGTTTTCTGTACTACATGAGGTCTATCAAGCACTAAACAATAATCTTTATACTGTCACTGTTTTTTGTGACTATGCCAAAGCTTTTGATTGTGTAAATCTCTACATTTTGATAAAAAAACTAAATTTCTACGGAATTCGAGGTATTTCCTTGAATCGGTTCCAACCTTAGTTAAGGAATAGGAAACAATTAGAGCAAATGATAATGACTCTAGTCACAAAAGCATTGTATGTGGAGTAGCACACGGTTCAGTACTGGGTCCTCTGCTTTTCCGTATTTTTATAAATGACATCACTAACTTAAAAATCGATGCAAAAAATTTTCTTTTTGTTGATGTTACCAGTATTACCTGGAGGAACTCTTCATGTAATTATAACTTCTGATCTACTTAAAATAAAAACCTGGTCCGACTCTAATTTACTCTCTTTTAACGTGGATAAGACAGTAGCATTATCCTATAAAGGAGCTCTTCATCCCTTGCTTCTTAATAACAGCCAGATCAGTATTGTTGATTCTGTAAAATTTCTTGGTATTTTTATAGACAGCAACCTTAAATGGTACCTTCATATCGATTTCTTAAGTCAGAAACTAGCCTCAGCCTGAAATGCAATAAGATCTGATTCGAAGGAAATCAATTTAGCATCTTCCAAAATAACATACTTTTCTTTGTTTGAGTCTCATATTTGATATGACCTTCCTTTTTGGGGTTCTAGTACAGCTGCCCAATCTGATATTAAAAAAGATCTGAAATTACAAAAAGAGCAATACGGTATCTTTTTGACCTTAGTAGAATAAAACATTGCAGAAGTTACTTTAAAAATCACAGTATTCTAACTCTTCCCTCTTTATATATTCTAAAAACTCTTTGTTTAATTCGTAAACACCTACATGTTTTTCCAACAAGACCTAGTCGTGACTACTCCACCAGAAATTCAATTCACACATTCTTTGATGTGTATTTGCCGATCCCGTCCACTGAGTTAGAAGTCTATATTATATTTGGCAAAAAAAATACATAACCATCTCTCTTTGCAACTTAAATCTACAATTTCTTTCCTTAAGTTCCGTAAATTGACAAAATCCTATCTATCTGAAAGACCATAATATTATTCAGTGGCAAAGTTTCTTAAAGAGTAACTAAGAAATTACAGTATGTTTAGGTACAAGCAACAAAGTATTTTTTTATATATTTGGGAATCACATGCAGCAGCTTAAACTTATTCGTAAACTACCTAGTTCGTAACGTTTTATTATGTAATTTGCAGTTTAGTAAAATTTCGAAATGGATTGTATCTTTTATTTTCTGATATTGACGATTTATGTAATTTTAGTAAATTTTAATTGTTATTGTTATTTGTTTGACTTGTAAGCTTTGTCCATAAAATTGTACAATTTTCAGTGACAATAAAGCATATTTTTATTCTATTCTATTGTTCTATACCCAATTTATCAAAAGAATTAAGTTCTGTGGTCCGTCCCATCATAACGGTGCTTTAAGTATGCTTCCACGTTAATATAACTGTATTCCTTGTATCGGCATCATTTCTTTTTAAGTTACCTTTCCAGAGACCTGACGATGCGTAGCAAATAGTTTCAACAAATGCATCTGTTAGTGGAGGACAATTTTTATTATCCCATATTTATTAGTAAATTTTACCTATTATACTGTAGCGTTTTAAATTTGTTAATATTTAATATCTATATAATAATATAAATTCTGTTTTAAGTTTTGTAGTACGCCCCTGAGTTGTTTATTTGCGTTTGTCTCTTATAAAGGAATTTTAAAACGATCAATATATTATGGCATTTTAAGTTGAGATTCTTAATTTAACATCTATATAATAATATAAATTCTGTTTTCAGTTTTGTAGTACGCCCCTGAGTTGTTTATTTGCGTTTGTCTCTTATAAAGGAATTTTAAAACGATCAATATATTATGGCATTTTAAGTTGAGATTCTTAATATCAAGTTTTGTATTCAGTTGTTTTTGTCTGTTTACATTCGAGTCCCCTAATATTCCGGTTGAAAAAGAGGTTCTTGGAAAAAATATTGCAAGTCAGGTATTCAATTTTTCTAAAACGTAATAAAGCTGTCAATATTTCAAGGTTGAACGAACGAGTGTCGAGGGTTTGTTTTAAGTTTGTAGGCACAACTGGTTCCGGAGACGTAAGGGAATTTATTTGGCATTGAATTTGTAAAATGTAACAGAGATAAGGGGTCGAGCAAGAGCATTCAAACGAGAAGGACGTTTGGCGAATTTGGAATCCACAGCCAATTCTTTGTGTGTAATGTCTTAAGACCGGTTAAGGTGATAATACTCTTTGCATAATGGCAGTTTAGAACATAGTATCAACCATAAGATTTGTGCAGTACACCGGAACTGATGAAATTTTGAAATCAGATCTTCGTTCCTGAGTATAGAAATGGTTTCCTTTTTGTTCCAGTTGAGAGTTTTGTCCTTGCAGCTCCAATCCCAGAGATAGTAGCAAGTTTTTTCAAAGTTAAGTGACAAAGTTTGTGAATTAAGGTAACAATTAACATATTAATTTTTCTAAATTAAATAGACATTATTTTTGATAATTGATAATTGCTTTAATTAAAAGTTTTATATTGTGTTAGAGGCGTGGCCAACAAAATGTCATAATTTATTCCCGCTTACAATGTTATGTTGACATATGACATTTTGGCTTAAATCTGCCGTTGTTGTAAAACAATTTTAATTTGATTATTATATAGAAAATATATTTTATATATAAGGTTAACTTTTAAGATATTTTCATAAACAAGGATATCTTT
Organism: Diabrotica undecimpunctata; assembly: GCF_040954645.1. NCBI lineage: Eukaryota > Metazoa > Arthropoda > Insecta > Coleoptera > Chrysomelidae > Diabrotica > Diabrotica undecimpunctata. The sequence continues at coordinate 95,851,512 of NC_092809.1, forward strand.
ACTTTTTAATAATCTAATTTGGCCATATTAATAAATAACCTAGGAACCATTTCGAAAATTTGTGTAGCAATCTCCTTTGTAAACAGATAAGCACGTAAGTTTTTGTTAATTTTATTATTATATTATTTAGTATGCTTCTTGTGCAATCTGTATTTTTGATAACTGTTTGTTAGAGACAAAAATAAATGTTTAATTTATTCTCCAACCATTTTGTTTATTTTAGTTTAGAAAAATATCCTAACCTTTTTGTGTTTACTTTTTTTAGGAAGGAAGAGCCTTTTTTCTTCTTTCCTCCATCAAGATTAGGATCCTTCAAAGCGGCGCCCTTATTCTAAATTGCTAGAAGCCCTTTCTTGTTGTCCATATTTGCCCATTTGTTCAGGAGATTTACGTAAGTAACCCCTTTGTTTCATTTTTTTGTAGCTGCCCTAATCCGACCCCTTTTCATTTACTTACCCACGACCCCAGCTCTCCAGTTAACCCCTGAGTGCCGTTCGCACAAGTAACGATTGTTTTGCTTGCCCTATCTTCACCCCCTTAGTTTATATCCCCAATTTTCTACCCCCATAATCTTACCCTATGGTAGGCAAAATAATTTATCGTTACAATACTACCCTATTATAATTTTTTAAAGCTTCTTGTTTATCTTTCACTTTCTCGTCGCAATATTGACACCACACTGGTCTTGCGGTTTTCTTACTGGAGGTGTAAAGCTAGTTCGCGTCCGTACATAATACTACACGTGCACCCTGGGTAATGCTAAATGAACTAGCAACAATAGAACCGCCAGACCTGTCTCTCGTAGATCTCCTGGCGAACACATTGCAATCAACAGCAGCACACAACAAACAAATGACGGCTCTTGTCAGAGCCAGTTGACAATCGGACCAACAATTCTAGTGTGCCAAATAAATATTGAAGGCATAAGTCGAAGCAAGAGCGAATATCTTAGCACGCTACTGGCAAAAAACAAAATTGACGTGGTTACTGTTCAAGAAACACATACTGCAGACGATCTACAATTAAAAAACCGTGGCCAAATCCCTGGATACACACTTACAATACAATAGCTTCAATCAACCACGCTCAGTACGGTATCGCGACTTATTGTAGAGCAGACATTAAACATTACAGCACATGTCACTCTTACTCGACACAAGAGATTTTTATACTTGCTGTGAAAGCAGACGAAATAACTATAGTCAATATATACAATCCACCGAATGCTAAATGGCCACAAACTGTACTTCCTACATTTTCTCTCGACAATATACACTGGAGACTTTAACAGCCACCATACTACATGGGGATATAACCAATATAACCAACAGGGAGAACAAATCGCCGAATGAAAATTATGAAAAATTGGCATCACTAATAATTAGCTGTGCAAAAAAGCACATCCCACGTGGAATTACCAAATCCTACATCCCATGCTGGAGCGACGAGTGTAAAGAACTACTTGATCAGTATGAGAAATCTGGAGATCCTGAAGTTGGTGAACAACTCTTAGAAACCCTAAATTCCGCGAGAACCACAAGGTAGAGGGAAACTTTAGAAAATCTCAATTTCACACACAGTAGCCGAACCGCATACAATCTTCTAATTAAACTAGACTCTGGCACAAACAACGCTACAGCAAACTCTACAGCCCCAAAACCGGAAGACATAGGCAAACGCATAGCCAACCTTTCAAAACCAGTAATAGAAAAAAATCATAAAAGAGAAGTTAGATTTCGGTTGAAAGAAGCCAAAATTGCTCAATAACAAAGCCTACCAATAATGAAGCCTATCGAGCCAGAAGAACTTGCAGAAGCTCTAAAATTAATTAAATGCCGCAAAGCCGTAGGAATTGACAACATTTATCCTGAATTTATAAAACACATTGGTCCAAATACCAGTAAGTAGCTTCTTGAATTTTGCAATCAAATATTGACTAAGCAGAAGTTTCCTAAATCCTTCAAAAAAAGTACGATCATCGCAATATCTAAACCTGGGAAAGACCCTGCACTACCTGAGAGTTACAGAACAATCGCTCTTTTAAGCGTCTGCTATAAGATATTTGAGAGGATAATCCAAACGAGATTATTTTACCATGCAAAGCCAAATATTCCTCAAGAACAAGCTGGATTCATACCGGGAAGAAGCTGTGGCGATCAAGTCCTCTCATTAACAACATTTATTGAGAACGGACTCCAGAAGAAACTTAAAACAGTAGCAGCTTTCATAGACTTGACGTGCGCTTACGACACAGTGTGAAAGGAGGGTCTTTTATTTAAAATATACCAGATGGTACCATGCCGTTCGTTCAACAGTTTAATAAACCAAATGCTAACTGACAGACTTTTCCAAGTACACCTAAACGGAAAAACATTAAGTTCAGAAACCTGCAAAACGGCTTACCACAAGGGTCAGTTATGTCTCCTCTTCTTTTTAATATTTATACGTCAGATGTACCAACTGCCACCTCGCGCCAATTTATTTATGTCGATGACATGGCTCTGGGTGCTCAAGAAGAAGACATAAAAATCGCCGAATCCACCATAGACGCAGATCTAAACACTGTTAACAGATACTTTAAGAAATGGGGTCTACAACCAAACCCATCGAAGACTGAAGTAACAGCTTTCCATCTTAACAACCACAAGGCAAATTACAGACTAAACATAGAATGCGATGGAATCATTCTAAAGCACAGTTCGAAACCAAAATACCTCGGTGTAACTCTAGATGGTACCCTAACTTTTAAACAGCATTTGGAAAACACTTCAGCAAAAATAAAGACCCGCAATAACATTATTCAGAAATTAGCAAATACATCATGGGGGTCTAATGCAGAGGTCATCAGAACGAGCGCGCTGTCCTTAGTATATCCTACTGCAGAATATTGCGCTCCTGTCTGGCTAAACAGTCATCATAGAAACGTCATAGATACCCAGTTAACACCCTAGTTCAAAAATGCCAACAAAACCCAGCACTACCGATAAATACAGACATCGCTGAGCTAGACCAAAGAGAGTTAAGACTGAAATCCTGACATCCACCTACTAAAACTGCTACAAGATTGGCTGATTTCACTACTGAGGAGCACTGGATGGGCGAATGGAATCCAGATATCAGAAATGCTAATCTCATAGAAAACCCTACAATTAAACCAGACGGCTTTTCTCTTTCTCGTCGTGAATGGTGCAACCTTAATAGAATACGAGTTGGTCATGGAGTTTGTAACAAGTCTCTGAACCAGTGGGGTATAAATGCCAGTCCGGGATGTGACAAATGCAGCGCTGTTGAACAAACAATTAACCACATCGTCTTCGAGTGCCCAGCCACCAAGTTCGCTGGCAGTCTTCAAGAAATCCACCAACTCACTCCCAAGGCAAGAGATTGGCTTCGAGGCTGTAACCTTCGACTTTAATACTTTTTATTTTATATGTTCTATGTTTGTGTTTTCTTATTTATTATTGTTATTGTCATTATTTTTTTTAATGTAAAACCGCAATGTGTAAAGTTCATACGAATATATATACTGGAGGCTGTACAACATTTGACTGCCCTAGCAACTACTTTATTAATATTAATGACTAAAGGTTCAAAATTGTCTTCAGAGTGAAAATAAATCTTTTATTTTTGATGCTTTTTGTTAAAATATTTTGATAGTTTTTCCAGTTGGCCGAAGATTCAATTCATTTCCTACTTGGTTGTATTGTCTCTTCTTCTTCTTCCTATTTATAAACAATTCTGCTTGTTCATTGGCGGATTGATACATCTATGGATACACTCCATCTTTTGCGCGATCGTCCGATACTTCTTCTGCTGATTGGTGACTTATCTAGTGCTATTTTGACGACACGGGTCTTCTCAATTCTGCTTATGTGGTTATTCCATTCTTTTTTTCTATTTTGTGTCCATTCATTTATACACTGTACTTTATATTTTCTTCTAATGTCATCACTTCTCTTTTGATCTCTCAGCGTATTTCCTGTAATTCTTCTCAGTACTCTCATCTCCGCAATTTCCAGTAGCCTTTGCATTGTGGCTGTGTCGGGTCTTGTTTCTGAGGCATATGTCATTATTGGACTTACACTGGCTTTACAAATTCTTGATTTCATCTCAGTGTTAATGTGTCTATTTCGAAATATAGTGTTATATATTATACTCGTATATTAAGGCCAATCTATTTGCTTTTTTGTTTGTATTGTGGTGTCATTATATCTCCTTGCTAATGTGGTAGGTACTTATAGGAAAGTGGTCGGAGCCTAATGTAGGATCTAGATTACATACTACGTAAACGATTGGTGAAATAAGTATCAGATCCATGGAAAAAGGGTTTCATTGGGTCTCATAATTTTAGTAGGTCTACCATCATTAAAAACAATAAAATAGCGTATTATCGAATACTTTACCAAGAATAAGAAATACTAAACTAGCCTAAAACTTACCAAGTGCATCAAACGAATTTTAAATCACTCAGGTCGAAAGATCAAATGAAACTGTTAAAAAACCTTGAAAAATATAGATGTATAAATATGTGATTCTACGATCTATCTTAATTAAGATACTTGTTAAGATCTCTTGTTTGAATCAAATTCTATCTGAAACCTTCTGAAATAATCTGTCAAGTTTTATACGAAGTAAACTTTCTTTATATAATCAATACAGCTATCTTTCTAGAACAGGTATCGCATGCAACAACTACACTTCAAACTTTTAATTTGTCCGATTTAACGTACACATCCTTGAATTTTAGATAACGTTATATCTTTTATACTGCCCCGGTTTTTTGCCTCGTTCAGCGATAAGTTTCAGGAAGTTCGTGTCGGGGCAACCTTAAGAGGCTGTTAATGAAGTTAATGCAAAGCAACGACGCTATAATAATTAATCTTGAATATAACTTGCCTTCATGAATATAGGCGGCCTCAGTAAAAGGACAAAAGAATAATAATAAATTTATACCGGTAAAACAGTGATGGTACAGTTAACTTTCTTCGTTATTAACAATATTTTTAATCAAGTTTCATGTAAGATTGCAGCAAATTTTTTACTTCATTATATACACACATCCAAAAGGCTTAGGTAAATTTATATATATATATATATATATATATATATATATATATATATATATATATATATATATATATATATATATATATATATATATATATATATATATATATATATATATATATATATATATATATATATTGATATGATTAGTGTTTAAAGAAAATAATTTATAAGTTATATACTAGATAATATTAGATATAACAAGTATTTGGTTATTTTAAGAAGTTATATACTAGAGAATTTAATAAAAATTATTTATGTGAGGGCATTTTTAAGAAATTAGCATATAATAATTGTAAAAAGTTGTATTTTAAGGTTGTAAATATATTTAAGTGAGCCATGTGATTAGGCAACCAGATATACATACTCTCGAAGTGACAGATAGAAATTAAGAATTATTACGAATATAAGTGGGGTTATAATAATAAAATGTGTAGTTTATTAAATTAGAATGTTAAGTTAATGATTTAAGTGTATATTCTGATCTGAAAAGCCTAAATGTCAACAAAATTATTAATAGAAAAGTATGGAATTCTCTAGATCACCGGAGATGGCCTTGTTTGCGAAATGGTTTGTTCCAGAAAATTCAGACATGTATTTAATAGAACAAATGGAACATGATTTCTTACCAGATGGTTCTGGAACATCCAAAAAGATATAAATATCCGGTGATTTGGATTCAGACAGTCAGTCAGAAAGTTTAGTAAGAAAGTCCATTCAGTTAGTCAATCAGTTATGAGTTGTTTAGTATGAAAATTAGTTAGAGGCAATCAATCAGTTACAATTGTTCAATATAGTGAGTTAAATCAATATTAAGAAACAGTATAAAGAAAATAATATTGAAGATTAAAAATTATGTTATGTATAAATGATGATAATGGAAGAAGTATTAATTGAATATTAAAATTAAATGATATTTTGGCGATTGGATATTGATATATTGAAAAGAAGAATAAAAATAAATGCTGTTTGCTGGTTTGCTTGGTGGTTTATAAATGCTGTGAAGAAAAATATCTTAAATTGGTGGAAGCTGATAATGGGAAAAAGTAATTTCATAAAAACAAGGATAACCGAAGCTGAGAAGAAGACATTTGAGTGGTGATTATAATCTATATAGTGGAAAACAGTTCATTTAGGCATTCAGTGACAGAAAGGTACAAAAATTTTGTTAATATAATTTAGTTAGTGTCATAACAATTTCAATTTTGAAGATAGTTTGTTTAAATTTTACATTGTCTATAGAATTTAATTAGTTTCATAAGAATTTCCATTTAAAGATAGTTTATTTTAAATTTACATTAGCTAGTTTAGATATATATGTGTGTTTCATAGTAGATCTAATAAAGATAATTTAAAAAAGTACTTACAAACTAATTCTTTGAGAACCGCGATAAAAACCCTATATATTATATTATTAAAAATACTCATTGCTCATCATTCAAACAAACAATACATCATAACAATATATATATATATATATATATATATATATATATATATATATATATATATATATACAACAAATACAGGATATTAGTGACTGTCGATATAAACAAAACCACAAGTTTATTAGGGCTGCAGTCAGAAGGTTGGCTGAGATGTTAGATAAACACTCTTTTGACTTTTTGTCGAGCTTTCGGAATGGTTTTATTCCTTTTTCAATCTCAACGACTATGTCTACGATTTTCAATCTCAACGATGATATTTGCAATGTGAATCAGAAAACTTTAATTCATTTTTCGTTTAAAAAAACTTTTATAAAATTTATGGTATTTTAAAATAGCGATAATTTTTGATCTTCTGATGGCATAGAGTCTTTTATTTGAAACATAAAAAAAATCTGTCACAAAAAATTATTGACTGACCTTTTAATTCACACACGACAATGTCTCCTTTCGACCAAAACAGCTCCCCCTTGTTGATTATGTTAGGCTACCAATCAAAGCCTTCTCCGTTCTAAGTATCAACCTATCAGCATACCAGCAACTCTTTCTCCAAAACACGAGCAGGCCTCTTTTTCTACTACTCGTTCAACAAACTCCAAAATTCTATTAGGCCGAAATACGTGTAAGCGGATGCACAGGCGTGAAATCAAATCTTACCTGTCTCTTACTCTTTATTCCGATATACTCTGTACGAGTACTAGAAACCAATTCGCTAAGAATTTTGCTTAGTTGAGGACATATGTTGTGGAATGCAATTTTTAGATTCCCCATGTCTCTAATAACATATTTATCAACGTCTGTTTTGCCTTGCAATTCTTAGAAGGCACAGATTAAAGCAAAGTTCTGAATTTGGTTTCGAAAATTAGTTTACGGATTTTAATATCAAATGTCGCTATTTGCGTCTATACGAAGCCATGTTAGAGTTGCTTCCTAAGACAGAAAAGATTTATTTACACGTTCAGAGCGACTGTGAAAGCCGTTCTGAAGAGGCCTATTAGGCCGAAATACGTATAAGCGGATGCACAGGTGCCCTGTACGTGAAATCAAATCTTAACTGTCTTTTCCTTTTTATTCCAAAATTCTCTTCTCTCTATCATATACTAACAATCTCCTGAGATCCAAGTATTTTTTTTTACTTGGTGTCGCAGATATTTTTATTAGTTATAGTTCTTGTGACTTACTCACTTGGACTTTATAGAATCAAGGAGGTATTCGACTTCTCAACTTTTACCTATCTCTCGTTCCACCTTTCAGCCACCCACTTTTAACTATTAACACCATTGGCAATTGCTTCTTAATTAACTACACAAAACTTCAACTGCTTCTTTCGGATGACCATCACATAATAATCTTTTCTACTCCAAACTTTCAAAACATTCACTCTATTTCATCCCCATTCAAAACTCGCAACCAATCAGAAAATTCCTATATCCCTCCTCTTATTTTACATCAGAAAAACCCATGTATCGCTTCCAAACAACTTTCTTTGAAAATGATAACGGTCTTGTCTTATACTTTCTAAATGCAATAACTACCTGGTGCTTCGAATGCTTTTTTCGAATGGATCGAATCCTTTTTTCTTCAGGTGAATTGGCATCTTCGATTGAATATAACTGCAATTCTACCAAAAGATGTTCAAGCTATTTTTATTCTTCTATTGATTTCTGTAAGTAACGAGCCAGATTTATGTATTAATTGTCCCAGGTATACAAACTCGTCTCCTGTCTCAAGTGCAGTGTCTCGTTATACATGGTTTTTGTTTTTGTCAAGGTAATTTTTAGGCCAACTTCATTGCTAGCTGCATTTAGATCGCTTATAAGTTCTTGTAGTTCTGCAGGATTATTATGAATCAGAACGATGTAGTCTGCAAATTTTACATGGCTGAGGTATTCTCCATCAATGGATATTCCTTTGTTCTGCCAGTGAATATATTTTCTGGAGTTGCAGGAAGAACTTAGGTCATATTGCGTCTCCTCGTCGAACGTCTCTGGCAGTGGGAAATTCTGGAGTGTTTTCATAAATTTTTACCTTAAGTTTTGCTTGTCTGTATATATTCGCTAAAGTTTCTATGTACATTTTGTCAATGCCTTGGTTGGTCAAAGCTTCTATTACTGCAGTGGGATATATAGAATCGAAAGCCTTCTCGAAATCTATGAAGGTTAATGCTAGCGGTATTTCATATTCTTTAGCTCTACTCATTAGTTCTCGAAGTGTATGAATATGATCTATGTTACTGAATCCACTTCTGAAACCAGCTTGCACTCTCGGCTGTGCAGCATCTAATGTGTTTGTTAATCTGTTGTTGATGATCTTTGTAAATATCTTGTATATGATTGGTAGTATACTTATAGGTCTGTAGTTTTTGATATCCTCTTTGATACCTTTCTTATAAATGCGAATTATGTTTGCTTTATTCCAGTGGTCTGGTATGCATCTCGATCTTAGGCAGTTCGTAAATATGCCTGCTAGGATTTTAAAGAATTTATTGCGAGCGTATTTAAACAGTTCCACTGTTATACCATCTATTCCAGCTGCTATACACCTTTTCATTTTTGTAATTGTCGATTCTACTTTTTCCGGAAGGATTTCTGGTACATCTTCTTGGTTACTGATTACTTGTTCAAGTGTGTCAGGGGCTTTGCATAGTTCGCTGTACAGTTTAGTCACGAGTTTTATTATTTCATTTCTGTCTGTAATTTGGTGTTTTCGTTTGTTACAGCAACAATTTGCTTTTTCCAAATGATTAATGATTTTCTTGTTTTCTTATAGTTTTTACTGTTTTCGATTGCATTTTCTACCAGTCTTTCATTGTATTTTCTTATGTCATCCTTAATATTTTTCTTTATGTCTTCCAAAATTCTGTGTATTGTATTCTCTGTATGTTGCTACTTCATTTCTCTTCTTTGATTTAGCATTATTTTAGTTTTATTAGACAGTTTACTATGTTCATTTTGTTGTTGCGGGCCTCCGATTTCTTTGGCACTATCAAGGATGATTTCCATTAATTGAGCGCTGACGATTTGGTCATGTAATCTTTCATCAATTGTACTTTGGTGGTAATCTGAGATTTCTTTTAGATTGTTTATATATATATATATATATATATATATATATATATATATATATATATATATATATATATATATTAAACTTAGAGCTAAGATTAATATTATTGTAAAAATTAATATTAAACTCACCAGTCTTCCGGGTTGAACCGCGTCGATATCCATTTTGCCGAGCTTTCGACATCCTCTCTGATGTCTTCTTCAGGGCTTCCGAGGTCTCAGTCTCCCGAGCCCCCAGACACTACTACACTCACTAGTCACTTCTAGTTCACTCACTAGTTCACTACTATATATATATATATATATATATATATATATATATATATATATATATATATATATATATAAATTAAGGAACACTCGATGAGTGGTGGGTTTTTCGGTCAAATTGGAGAAATAAAAGGCAAAGAAGGTGGCTACTTCATCTATTTATTGAAGACGTTTCGCTTTCTAATCAGAAAGTATCATCAGTTCATCTAAAAAGAACAATATGAAAAACCAAACATCCATGGAAAAGTTATTATAAGTGTGTTACCTTAAAAAGATATGTAGCAGTCAAATATATTAAATGTGTAAAGAAGCTTATGATAATGGACATTATAAGATTATGTTGTATAAACAATTAATTGGAATTGAATACAGTTTACAAATTAACTCAAACTTAGCACTGCATAAGACATGTGGTAATTGTACATGTATATAAAAAATATGTGAAAAAACTTAAGTAAAAAACATTAATTTACAGAGAACCAAAAAGATCATACGATGCACTTCCAACAGTATATTATTAGTTAAATTTAATTTTAACTTTAGGTAACATTATTAAAATTGAATTAAGTGATATTTAAAATAATATATAATGAAGTTACCACTCTTAAGCTTCTCAGTCGCTGTCGGTGAAATGCGACCAGCAGGTAGGTATCACGCCAAAGGAGAAAAGACAGTAGCCTTGAGGTCAAAATATGACAGAACAGCAAGGCGTATTTAAAAAGTCTACGTTGTAGCAGAATAGCCAGCCAACATGTGAAGATTGATTCAACTTCCACCAGTCCAAGGTTCATAACATTTGGAACTGAGACTAATAAAGATTCTGTGAATCTATTTTAATTATAAAATTTTATTAAACTATTTGACCAGAAACAATTATTTCACATATGTTAAAGTAATATTGACAAAATAATCAATAAAATGTAAGTTGAATAAATCTAAGCTAAATAAAGTAAAAAAATATTTAATTTTATTTTAATTTGAAATTATTTAATATGAAAATATGATAGAACATACACCTAGGGGACAATTTTTAAAGTAAACAACATATTAAGCCTAATTCTGCAATATTAATGCATGATAAATTTGGCTCAAGTTACTAATGTCCGTTCTCTTATTAAGAGCGTTAGGGTGTTTAAGTATTGAACACATTTCCAAAAACTGCCTTTTAACGAGATTACGTTCATTGCTAAGAATCTTAACTTCAATAAAGTCTACTTCATTAAAGTAAAGAAGCTCATGTATCCTACTATTGCAAAAAAAAAGAAGAATTATTCTAAATAGTGGAAGTGTATACTAAACCCATCAAATTTTGGGTAGTATATATTTAAAAAATATATTTCAGTTGTTATAATTTAACATAACTATTTATTATAGGGTGCAGATAAATAAATATTGATTGTCGGTAATTCGCAAAGTTCTATTTTATTTACTATTTAGTTTGTTTACTATTAATATTGGCTATGAGTACGTGTGCTTGGTTGTATAGTAATTTCCAGCTACTTTTAGTCTGTCAAAACGTAACTAACTTCGCAAAAAATAATTACTAAATTCACTAGACAGTTTACACTGGGAATAGCGAACCGAGTATAATAACGTTTCCATGGATGTTTGGTTTTTCATATTGTTCTTTTTAGATGAACTGATGATGCTTTCTCATTAGAAAGCGAAACGTCTTCAATAAATAGATGAAGTAGCCACCTTCTTTGTCTTTTATTTCTCCACTTTGACCGAAAAACCCACCACTCTTCGAGTGTTCCTTAATTTATATTGGCTTGACGGTCGTATTCCTTTTCTCGATATATATATATATATATATATATATATATATATATATATATATATATATATATATATATAATATATATATAATATATATATATAATATATATGTAATATATATATATATATATATGTATATATATATATATATATATATAATATATATATAATATATATATATATATATATATATATATAATATGTATATATATATGTATATATATATATGTATATATAAATAAAATAAAACCATATATTATGGTATTGAAGCACAAATTAGTCAAACTTTTTTTCAGTACAGAGGTGCCACCTGCTCTTGTGGCGAAGAAAGCGAAGGTTTAGTTCTTTAAAAATATCACAAATTTTTATTTGTTTAAAAATTAGTCACTACTTGGATAAAAGAAAAAAGAGATTTTTGTAACAATTTAATACATTTTAATTATATTGAAATTAAATTAGGAATACCAGAAAGAAAATAAATTATTTGTTAAACTAAAAAAAAAACTAAATAAATCTGTAAATATAAAGCTGTAAACATTAGATAGTTTAGGTCAACAAGCAAGTTTATGCTTTTACCATTGTTTTACCTTTATTATACTTGTACATCGTTGTAAAAATATTGACTGAAATAAACCTATTATTATTATGTGACATTCGTTTGCTTTTTAGATAAACAATGTAATAGTTAAAATATATTAAAAATTTCATAGTCATCTTTTAACAAAAACCTCATGGTAAGTTGATCCAAATTGCAGCATTAAGTAATGATTTTTTGATACGGGAAAATAAATATTTAATGCCCTGGATTGTACTAATTATTAACATATGCGTGCTCAAAACGATTAAAAATTAAAATTAAAATCATTGTACGTTTATTTGCTTACTTCATATATCAAAATTATCTATTTAGCGTGTTTAACGAAGCAGTAAAATATATTTGAATTCATGATGTTTTTATGAAAGTTTATATTATCGAATGAAATTTAAACTTTATTATCTCAATTAAGTACCAGTTCATAGCTGATGCATTTTATCGACTATATTTAATTTATTCTATTAATATATTGTAATTAATATAAAATTTTATATTATATATTAGTGATTTTGCCCGTCACCATGCGACGGGGGATCCAATCAAGTGCCACCCACCTACAGTCACTCCACTCAATTTTGTCTGAGTTCCTTCTATTTAAGGCTACAACGTAAACAAAATGATAGTTTAGTTCAGTTCGAGTAGCTGAACAGTGCGGACGTGCTTTACTAGGAGCAACTGACCTGACGTCAACGGAGCTTTTCAGCTCCACGGTGGGTAAGACACCGTTAGTGGCGCAGGCACTTGACTTTTATTAAGGCGAAGAGTGGATGCGATTTTTATTAGCTTAAACCGCAGAGAGGTTGATTTTTATAGGCCTCTCTCGGAGGGCTATAAAAAAATAGCGATTCACGAAATATCGGGATATCTGTACGGTGCCGTCAGGGATGACACTGTAAGGCTTTGTTGATAGCATCAAAGTCGGACAGAAACGGCCCCTGCCCTACAGAGTGAGAACTGCAAGTGGAACCCTCCTGGAAACAGGAGTGAACAACCGTGCGAGGTCCTGGGAAGGCACCCAGCATCCATTCGACACGTGTCGGGTGGAGAGACAAAAAACAGTGATCTTTTAAATAGACAGCTCCCAATGTCGTTGGTTTCTGATGAAACCCCCGAGCTTCCAGCTCAGTTAGAGTTCGTAAACCCCCCAAACCCTAACCTCAACGAGTCAGAGTGTGTGTCGGAAGGCACTACTCCGGACTCGATCCCATCTGCCTCTCCTTCGCCGTCCATTATCATCGATGATATGGACGAGCAATATGACTCCCCCGTCACTGATGACGAATATAGCAACGATGCGATTGACCATCAGTCAATCAATTCAAACAATGCTGATGATAAATCTACCGCGGACTTTAGTCAAAAATGTTTAGTATTCGAACGCACTAATGTCTACAACGCTCGTCGCAGAGAGGATGGGAAGGCCCCAATCAAACGTCCATGCTACAGCCCAGAACAAAGTTCTGAAGAACAAAAAGATGTTGCAAGCCAAATGCAACTCCTCATCCAGAAAATGGATGAGATGCAGAAGTGCCACAACAGGCAAATCGAAGCATTAATGGAGCAATTATCCGATCTCCGTAAGGAGATAAAAGCAAAGGACAAAGAAAATAAAGATTTAGTTGCACGAATAGTGAAACTAACCGAAAAGAAGGAGGAGGAGCCAAAAGTTCCCGCAAAGCGCACGCGCGAGGCAAGTGCCAGTAGGCACAATGAAAGTAGGGTCAAACAACCCGAAATACCAAACAAACAGCTTAATAAGGTTGAAAAACCGATAATTGCTGTCAACGAAAAAGAGACATGCGAAGAGTCCTGGCAAAAAGTAGCCAAGAAACAAAAAAAAAGCGCGGGAACCCACTGCTAAAACCACCAACGAAGCCACGCCCACAGAAACTGTGAGTGTTGCGCAAAGACAACGAGAAATCGTTGAGAAAAGGCAGGAGAAAATAATGGATGACGTGATTAGATCACGTCAATCCAAAAAAGCCCAAGCAAAAGAGACAGAAAAACCAAGTACAAGCAAAGAACCAGTGGTACCCGCTGAAAAAGAAACAAAAATGCCGAAACCTCCGGCAATCATTTTAAAAACAGTCAGCGAAAGTCAAAATATCCTGCGGAAAGCCGCAGAGAAATCCATCCAGTCGGACAATAAGTTCGCAAAGTCAGGGCGGTCTGTTATAATTCAGACTAAAAGCAGAGAGGGGTACTTAGGGATGGTTAAAATCCTAGAAGAACATCGACCGGCTATAAACTTTATAGCCTACCCTATCGACGCTCCAAAAAATAAGAGATTTGTAATCAGAGGATTGCAAACTAATGTCGAATTGCGAACAATCGCAATCGAACTAGAAAATAAAGGCATCGACTTCATTAAAGTAGAGACTGTCTCAGCAATAAGAGATGGGAGAAAAGTACAACTCCCACTATTCAAAATCACGGTTCCGGAAGAGGAAGCCGAAAATACAAGAAAAATCAATAACCTCTGCTATCTTCGAGTAAAAATCGAAGATGAATACAAACAGAAAAGAGATGTGGTCCAATGCTACAATTGCCAGGACTTTTACCATGGCTCCAGTGCCTGCCATTGCGCCTCGCGATGCGTCAAATGCGGTGACTACCACAGGTCCTCAGACTGCGAAAAAGATAGGGAAACACCGGCCAAATGTGCGAACTGCGACGGAGCCCATACAGCCAGCTACAGGGGGTGCACAAAAGCACCCAAAAAGAAGACAAATACAACGGCACAACCAAAATACAAGGATGCACCAAGTGCACCAACCACACGGCCTAACATTAGTTATGCCGCAGCAACAAAGGCAGCAGAACAACCAAAAGCTGCCCCTGTAGCAAACATAACAACTGATGACCTCATGGAAATCATGAACAACAAACTAAAGCACATAACAGACCACTTTACTGGGATGTTCGAAAAATTCACCCATGCCCTCGAAGCGATGAGTAAATGTAGACCCGAATAATGCAAGTACAGTTGGACGAACTAAAGATCGGATCGTGGAATTCGGGCGGGATTCGCTCGAAAATTAACATCCTTGACGAGATTACTAACAGACTCGCTATTGATGTCATAGCCTTACAAGAGACTAAACTAGTCGAGAGAATTAAGACAAAAATTCCTGGCTATGTCATCCATAGGGAAGATCTCACCGCGCGCTCAGGTGGCACGGCCATTATGGTAAGAGGGCAAATAGACCATCATCTAGTGCCCACACCACTTGGCCTGGTCACCATGGAAGCGACAATAGTCCGAATCGTCATGTCTAACGAGACGCTGAAAATAGCTTCAGTGTACGTTAGACCACATGACCCGGTACTAAATGAAGACCTCGATCTAATATTAGATTCCGACGAACCGACGATAATTATCGGCGATCTGAACGCTAGATCGCCCAACTGGTACGACCGACGCACAAATATGAACGGTAGACGACTCTGTGCCTATCTCGAAAACAAAAATAACACCATAGTAACGGGTCCCACAGACCCAACATGCTTTCACGGAGAACTTCCCTCACACATAGACATAGCAATTCTGCACAACATAGGGCAACAACATGAAATACATTCAGTAAACGAAGGCGATTCCACGCACAACGTAATCGTCATGACCCTAGGCGCAGTGGAATTAAATCCACTGCAGCCTCATCAAATAAAGAAAACAAACTGGCCTAACTTCAGAAGAGAAGTAAGTGAAAACATCGAAATAATTCCAACAATCAACAACATAGAAGAGCTAGAAGAAAGCATAATTAAACTAGAACAAACAATGCTTAATGCCATTGATGCCAGCACAAAAACGGAGAATAAAATAACACAAAAAGGCAGATTCAAAGAAATATCAAATGAGCTAAAAGATCTCATTAAAGAAAAGAACAGAAAAATAAGAAGAGCTCAAAGAACAAGAAACCAAGAAGACAAAAGAATTGCTAATGAACTAGACAGAGAAGTTAAAAGAAGACTAAATGAGCACAGAAGCGAGCACTGGGACAAATTTATCCAAGAGCTAAATCCAAATCAATCAGCATTCTGGAAAGTATCTAAAATACTCAGGAAAGATAAAAAACCTATACCACCCTTACACGGAACAAACGGTAGGGTTTTTACAGAACAAGAAAAAGCCGAAGTAATGAGAGAAACACTCGAAACGAACAACATGCAAAACTTTCACCCGGCAGAAGATCTAGACTTCACGGAGGAAATAGAAAGAAGCGCTAGACGCTTAAGACGGAGAAAAGGCATAGTAGGCCTAGAACACACAAGTCCGAAAGAAATAAAAGAACTGATCAAACTACTAAATCCAAAGAAAGCAGCTGGACCTGATAAAATCACAAACAGGGCAATTAAAAATGTACCAAACAAGATCATAGTGTACATAGCAAACATAATAAATGGAATATTACGTTTGAGATACTTTCCAGACAGATGGAAAGAAGCCGAAGTTATAATGATTGGAAAACCGGGAAAAGACGGGAGCTTTCCACAAAACTATCGACCGATAAGTCTACTATCATGTCTTAGTAAAATAGCCGAAAGAGTAATCCTAAAAAGACTCCAAACAGAGTCTGAAACAATAGGAATGATTCCAGAAGCACAGTTCGGTTTTAGATCCAGGCACTCTTGTGAATTACAAGTACTCAGGCTAACGGAATTCATTACCAAAGGATACAACGAGAAAATGTACACCGCTACAGCTTTTCTAGATGTTAGTAAGGCATTTGACAGAGTATGGCACGAAGGAATACTCTACAAAATGAGTCAAAGTGGATACAGTGAGGCGATGACATGTCTCCTTGCGTCATACCTGGCAAACCGGAGATTCAGAGTTCGAATAGGGCCTGCCCTGTCCGAGGTCGGAACTCTGGAGGCAGGTGTGCCTCAGGGAGCGGTGTTATCCCCATATCTGTATACCATATACACAGCAGATACACCCAGCGATCATAAAACATTGCTCAGCCTGTACGCAGACGATACAGCGCTAGCAACAAGCAACAGAAACATAAACTTTGCAACCAGAGACTTACAGCGCTCTCTGAATCGATTATATGCATGGTGTATAAAGTGGAAAGTAGCACTAAACCCGGAAAAAACACAGGCCGTCATGTTTAGAAAACGTAGACAGATACCCAACATGGAACTAAACCTAGCGAACGAAAACATAGAATGGAGCAATCAAGCTAAATATCTAGGAGTGACCCTTGATCACAAGCTCACATTCACTGAACATGTAAATCAAGCAGTACATAAAGCAAAACTAACAAAGATACAACTCGCCTCGCTAATAGGCAGGAAGAGTAAATTAAACTTTTGGACAAAAATAAGGGTAGCAAACAGCAGAATCCTACCAACGCTAACATACGCGTCAGCAGCATGGGGACACACATGTAAATCAAATAGGAAGAAACTGCAAGTAGCACAAAACCAGCTAATCAGAGATGCACTAAATGTACCGAAATACGTACCTCTAAGATATCTATATAGAGATACAAAGCAGAAAAGGATTCTTCATACAATGAACGAAAAAGCGTACGACATCTTCAACGAGATAAGAAACCACCCCAACAGAAAGCTGCGAGAGCTAACGGATTATGATGCAAACATCAGGACGACACATAGACGGCCTAAACAACAAATAGCTGGATATGTCCCAGTAGCATAAAAGACAATGTAAAGACTGAGATAGGCACCGACTAGTCAAACACAACGCGGGTTAGAATAGGAGGAAAAAAAAAAAAAAAAAAAAAGGTAACAACTGGGGTCTAGCATTTTAGAGTTCTGGACACCAGGAATTACCACCAAAAAAATATATCTAGTTTTAAGTCTTAGTTTTAAAACCGTTTTCTAACTCCGCGAGCGAATTATAGTGACAATGAATAGCCTAAAAACTATTCATATTACAATTGATTCAAGTGACTGATCCCTGTCATGCGCACACATAACACGCGAAACAGTACAAAGAAAGCCTTATGCTCTCTTCGTACAGCCAAATTTTGGCTTAGGCCCTTAAGGCAGGTCTATTTGGGAGACCAGTACGCGATCTTCTGAGCATCGAGGTCATGTGCGGCAAGCATGGGCTCGGTGGCCAGACCGGTCGGATATTCAGCCCGCGAGGAGAACAAATTAACTTTTGCCAAATCGGCGGCTGAGTGTCCGAACACACACATTTCCCTGTACGGAGGGGCACCAATTACGGTTGGTGCCTCTCCGTGCAGGGGCACACACTCTTTAGGGACATCAGGTCCAAAGTAATGCTCATGCCAAATTAAATTCAGTAAAGTAACTAGGGAGAAAAGCTCTTAGCTACCCCTTAATTTCAGGTGGCCTAACCACAACAATGTCGATACGGAGGGTTTTTTCATTACCCAAATAGCCCGACGTAAAGTTCATAAGCCTTCGCTGCGTATGTCAGACGTAGTGAAGGGGTGGAGGAAAAACCTGGGGGTCAGATAGGTACCGATCCAGAATGACTAGCTCTTCTGGAGCGAGACCGGTTTGATCTTCGGACATGTGGATCCCACTGACTAGCAGTGGTATACACATGTCACTAGGGGTTGGGTTGAACGCCTCGCGTGTGTATGTGTGTGTGTGTAAAATGATAGTTTAGTCTGTACCACTTTCATAACAAATAAGTTACTTCTGGAGAATCGCTGAACTCTTGCGTAAAGTCGTCTTATGAAATCGATCTACGTACAAAAACCAGCCTAATTCTAGTTTGGCAAATCATTTGTTGGGAAAGCTCGAGTTTTGTATTACCTATATTTTTTACCGATCACCAAATTCTCAGCCAATATTTTAGGATCAACTATTTGGATTTCAAAGGATTTCAAAAGAGTTAAAAATTAAATTTTTAAAATAATAAACTTCTTGCATAAAAGGGCTGAGTTTTTTCACCTCCAGTCCAGATAAATATTGTCCTATCTGACAGATAGTTATCTGGAGGATAGACAGGTAATCATAGAATAAATGTATCCGCCTTTTCACGTCAAATTATGTTGCGTTAACTTATCTGTAAGATAAACGTAAAATTTATTTCGGAACAAACCAATATTTAATTAATTGTCAAACAAATCACACTAGTGTTCTAATATCTCTTTTTATTATACAATTTGTGGTGGCAGGAATAAATTAAATTATGTAAAACAAATTTAATAACGAATAAAAAAATAATACATGTTTAATTATTTTTCACACGTTTTTCCATAACACTAAAATATTATATAAGGTTAGCTCAAACATCTTTAACTTGAAAAAGTTTAGTAATTTCTTCATTTAGCAATTCATCTTCAAAATTGTCTTAATTTTGATCTCTCGCTAGGCTATACTCGTAAAATGTTGCTGCAGATTAAAACGGTTGAATCTTTTTAACTTTACAGCCATTTCCACTGGATGAAATAGTACTTAAATCTTCTCTTCTGCAACATAACTGAAAAGTTATGTTGCATATCTGGTTCTAATATGAAATTCATTATAGAAAAGGTAAAAGAAATAATAAATTAGACTTACAATCAATTTAATTTAACTATCCAGAAGACCGGTTGCGCTTTCTACAATATGCAAAGCATCTTCAGGTCTCGATACAAAGTTAAATAAATGCGGAAATAATAAACCCATATTAGGGTGTTGTCTAATAAAGATAAACAAAGATAGATGATATAAATATAAATTACAGTAATTATGCCAATATTACATGTCTGTGGTTTTTCTAAATGAATAAAATGTTTAAGCAGACAAGGTAAGACCCACAAATTGGTAAAATAGTCTATTAAACTGTAATGAATTAATAAATGAACAAATAAATAAAACATTACTTACATGCCGGTACTCTATTAATTGATGGTTGAAAGAACATGGTTCAAACTATCCTGTATTGTTGATTGGAGAACTCAAGTCTGCTATTGTAATTGTTTGACCGGGGAAGTTCTTGAGGAGACAGATTTTATCCAATGAGGTAGAGATATGTGTAATGTAATTGTTGGATGAAAGTAATGTTCTATACCATTGAGTTATTTAAAAGATATTTATATTTATTCTAGAGATATATTTATGAAATATGTGTTAATTATTGAGATTTTATTTTTGAAGGTGACTGTTGTGAGACAATGAATGAGATTAGATGTACAAATTGTGTGGGTGTGCAATACTATTAACTTGTAATTATCAAATTTCTTTGATAAAGTTTTGTTGTAATATGTGGCAAATGGTTGTAAAGTCCAATAATTAAAGTTAAAAAATTAAAAATTAAAATTGAGGACACTTTAAGACACACAGAAAACACACAGAAAACACTTAAAAAAAGGGGGGACGAAACAGACATTAAATTTAAAAAGGGGAGGATTTGGAAGCACTACATCTCTTACTTGGAGACAATGACTTTTTTATGTTACTTATTAGATTTTAGAGGTAAATTTGACAAATGTAGGTTAAAGTGTAACAGTTCTTCTTCTATTTTAAATGCTGTAAGTCAAGTTATCTAGTTTTTTTAAAACTTTCTTCTTCGCACGGACCACGCCGTTCTAAAATGGCTCCTAAAATTCCGTAATCCAGAGAACCAGATGGCAAGATGGTTAGAACGATTACAAGAATAAGATTACGAGATCGAACAGGGGGCTGGAAGAGTTCATTTAAATGCTGATGCCCTTTCAAGACGGCCGTGCAGTGCAAATTGTAATCACTGTCTTAAATTAGAAGAACCACTAAGCCCCGTGAGACGAACCACCGTCATTAATGATCAATGGCAGCCTCAACAGCTACAAGACGCTCAAGCAGATGATCCATGTATAAAAAAAGTATTGGTCTGGATGCGTCGAAGTGAAAGGCCTTCTTGGCAAGACATTAGTGCATGTAGTCCTGAAGTCAAGTGTTACTGGAGCCAATATGGAATTTCCTAGTGCTAAAAGATGATCTTCTTTATAGAACCTTTGAGAACGATGATGGTGCAGAAACTAAGCTTCAGTTGATTGTACCTAAAAGTGTCAGAAGTATTGCGTCAGTTGCATGACAGTGCATCAGGTGGACACTTTGGTATTACGAAGACTCTGCAAAAGGTTCTATTGGGTGAACTGTAAAGATGATGTAAGAAGATGGTGCCGGAAATGTGAACTGTGTGCAACCAGTAATGGTCCAGTTGTTAAAAAGAGGGCAGCCATGAAAAGTACAATGTTGGTAGTCCTATGGAAAGAGTAGCAATCGACATTGCAGGTCCACTTCCAGAGACGATTTATGGAAATAAATATATCCTGGTAGCCATGGATTATTTTACGAAATGGACTGAGGCCTATGCGATACCAAATCAAGAAGCTGCTACCGTTGCAGAGATACTTGTTAAAGAATTCTTTAACCAATTTGGTGTTCCCTTGGAGATCCACTACGACCAAGGGCGAAACTTCGGGCCAATCCTTTTCAAAAACGTTTGTAAATTGATTGGTGTCAATAAGACCAGAACCACACCCCTGCATGCTCAATCAGATGGAATGGTCGAGAGGATGAACCGAACGATGGGTAAACACCTGTCCAAAGTTGTATCAGAACATCAAAGAGATTGGTACCAGTACATTCATTTATTCTTAATGGCCTACCGCTCGGCCGTAAATGAAACTACAGGCCAGACTCCAACCTGTTTGATGTTAGGTCACAAAGTTCGTTTGCCCTGCGACCTAGAGGTTGGCTGCAGACATTCTGAAGAACATATTGCAAGCGAAGATTATGTCGACCGCCTGAAGTAAGAATGAACAACATTCATGAACTTGCCCGACAACACATCCAGTTAGCCAGTGACAGAATGAAAGATCGATATGATTGTCGATGCAAGAATGAAAGCTATGAAGTAGGTGATCTTGTTTGGCTTTATAATTCACAACGTCGTCTAGGCTTGTTTCCGAAATTGCAAAGACAATGGGAAGATCCGTATGAAACTAAAAAGAGAATAAATGACGTAATATACAGAATTAAGAAGTTGCCGAAAGGTAAACCAAAAGTAGTTCACATAAATCCTCTTGCACCTTATGCTGGCTCAAATGAAACAGAAGAAGCACGAACCCTTCAACATGAGATCAATGATGACCGGCGACCAAGCTTTAATGCATTTATTCAAATTACGCAGACACAAAGAGTGCTAGATTCAGCGTGACCACAGAAGTTCAGCAGGATCTTTTTAGTGTTCCCCATAACGTCTCTCTAGCCCACTGTGTTGCCCAAGATCTTGAAATGACCAAAGGAATCTCGTCCGTATTTTTTAAGAAGTTCGGTTGTTTGGACGAGTTAAAAATCAGCAGCCTAAAGTTGGAAGAGTACTGAGATGAGAAGATGGTCCTCGATCTTTGCTGTATATGGTGACCAGGAAGTCGTATGCAGACAGGGCAACCTACGAGAATATATGGCTTGCTCTAACTAATTTGAAGAAAATCGTGTGCAATTATGACATCAAGAATTTGGCTTTACCCAAGATAGGCCATGCACTAGAAAATCTGGATTGGACGATTTTGTTAAAGGCATGCTTGAAGTGATCTTCCGAAAAACCGGCGTACGAATTTCTGTGTGTTGCATTAATCCGAAGAGATCCTGTCCTTCAAAGACAGTAGACTGTTATTTCTTTCTGAGGGGTTCATGCAGAGCTGGAGAGTCCTGTAGATTCCGTTATCATGGGCCTACATATAGAGTTGCTGATCGGGACGCTCAGATCTAAGAGGGGAGCAGGTGACGAACATGCGTTCGACGTAACCCATATAACGGTTGCACCTCGAGACGACTATAACCTGTCCTTCTAGAAGTGTCCAGAAGTTTCGACCGCGGGAGAGATCGACCCGTCAAACAAACGAATTAGAGGTGGACTACTCCAGAATATTCTAGTACATAATAACTTGTGTATATAAGCAGACCTTTTATGAGTTAAAGTTAGTTGATAAGGCATTTTCCTTTTGTAAATTTATAAATAAATATATTTATATAAATTAGAATCGCTCGTTTTATTTAAAAACGGTACATTATATAGAGGATTTATTGAAAGTTTTGAAAATTTCCTACTACACCCTGAATATTTTGTATACTTACTCTGAGTCTTTTTTATATATAATTAAATGTATTTTATAATTATTAAAAGAATCTGATAACTTAGGTAATATGTGCATATTTTTTATTTTGGGATCCGATACTACTATTATTGAATCATTAGCACCAATATCTCTTGAAAAAGGTTAATTAATCCATTAATTATCAAGATTATGAAAATATTAAATCCCTAAACTAAGCAAATAAAAATATGTATACACCTACTTTTATAATCATTTACTAACAACTACTCGTATTTACAATATTTTCTCAGAATATAGATCACTGTCGGTTTATTTAATCTAAAAAAGTCTTCATTATTACAAAAATTAAAATGTTTAATTCTACATCAAATATTATATTCACGCACTAAATTTATAAACATTAAACATTATACTGATCATACTCTCCGGTTTCATTAAATCTGTTATTATCCATGTCTCTAACCTATACTTAACAACATTATTTAGGTTATATTTTTGATTTCGCGATTAACTACGACATAATAACGAACCACAATAAACACAACTTATTTTCCAGATAACTTTTTATTCAGTAGTTTATTTGGCAAATAAATATTTTATATTTTATATGTCAGATAATTTTAATTTATTTTATCTTTCAGTTTATCTATTTAGATTTCTTTCCTAGGTGACGCTAGAATTTTAAATCTAAACTAACATAAAAGTTTAAATTATTTTATAGTAGTATTAAATTCTACCTTAAAAATATTATTAAAATTAATTAATAATTATATTAATATGTATTTATACAGTATGATTAATTAAAGGTATCTTTTCAAGGACAAAATATAATTGAAATGTCAATTGGTGGTAGTTCAGATTTCTTTCCTAGATGGCGTCGTTAGTTTACTGGACAAACGGTGTGACTTATTATCATAGCCTTTTATATAGATATGTAATTATAGAGGAACTTTTAAACAATTATAACTTTTCATTTTTCATTTTTATTTTTTATTATAAGTTTGTCCAATCTCTGTAATCAAAGTTATAATTCTCTGTAATTTTTTCTAGTACCTAGGTACCTGATTTTTTTTAATTCTGAAGTTATAGCGTTTAATGTTTGGTGAAAATTTTTATATAGATATTCCCTTAATTTATTATTTTTTAAATAAAAATCTTATGTAAAAAATAACCATATAACCAAATTTTCCGGTTAAGTAATAAATATTTTATTGTTTGCAGATTTTAACAAACCGTCCAGTTAGTATGGTGCTAGATATGTCCGAGATACAAACTGCTTGGCAAGATAGCGATTTTATCACGGATTGCCTATGTTGGCACAACGTCTACCGTCAAAGACATGCAGCGCCGCCTTTAACAATGTCTTCGGAGGTAATAAATTTTTATTCAACTGTTATTCTTGAAACGTAGACAGTTTGTAAGTATCCATACATTATTTTTACACAAGAAACTGCAAATATTAGTCATTCAAATAAATCATTAACTATATTGGAGAACAATATTAACGCGGTATCTAAGGGGAAGAGGACTTATGGACATAAGTGAGCAACTAGATAAACAGGTTATTTTCAAACGCAAGCTGAGACATCTACTTTACGTCGCGAAATTTGAGCAGTAGATGACACAACGTGCTTAAACTGAGGGAACAAGATATGCGCATTTACCACCTGTCTAAGCAAGAAAAAATGCGCACCTGCATGAGTAAACCTTTGTATGGACAACATATCAATAAGGTCAGCCAAGAATATATGGACAATACAGCGTCCAACTGTTGGCTGACATTCGGAAAGAAGTTTCCCGAGACAGAGGGTTTACTACTTCTACTTGCCATCCAGGATCAGGTTATTTCAACTACAAATTACCTGTAATATATTGTAAAAGACCCTCGGGTCCAAAACGACAAATGCCGATACGGATTTCAAGCCCAAGAAACCATCCAACATCTTATCGGAGGTTGCCAGGCGTTGGTCGGAACTGATTATAAATAATGCCATGACTCAGTAGGAAAGATTCTTCACCAAGAAATAGCGCTAGCATACTGGGACTTCTCCAAGCTGATCACCTTACTTATTGTCAATATGTCCCCGACAGAATACTTGAAAATGACAACTATAAGCTTTACTGAGACCGCAATGTACTCGCAGACCAACCAGTGGCACATAAAAGACCGGATCTCAAACTAGTTAACTTATTAATGTTAGATAGCTTCTTAATGTTAGATACCTAACATTAATAAGCTGCGTGTTAAATACAACGAAAAAATCAGTAAATGTAACATTTAAAACAAGAAAACACGCTTACAGACTGGTAAACCTAGTACAGGCGGTAAAGAAAAAAACCGCTGAAAAAATATTATACAGGATTTTAAAGGTTCTTAAAGATATATGAGGAATTGGTGATGACAAATCTTTGAAGACAGCGGATTTTGCTTAGTTTTTTTTAAACTATCTTACAAAGTGAAAAAATCATTTTTTGCCTATAAACGGTTCTTATACATTTTAGAGAAAAATGGCTCAAATACATATATGGTTGGTAGTTTCTAAATTAACATACGTAAACAATTGATCGAAATAATGCAAACTTTTCCAGCGCGCTTCAATTTGAAGTTCCTTAAAAAAAAACGAAGCTCAAAAAGTCCTCCCCTCCATTCTAATGTGGCGGTATTTTACAAATACGATCACTTTAACGGATTATATCTTTTTACACCTTCTCTGTATATGCCGTCTATATATTGAATCATAAAATCTAGATCGTCATTTATAATCTGGTTAATTTGCAGTGAACCTACTTACAATTGCATGTATAAAAAATATCGAAGATACTATAAATTTTTTTATGAAATAATTTTGATAAAATGTTAACATTTCTTAAGGAATCGATTGCAATCGGTACAGTGAGTTCAGTTAATTGATCTCCGGAATAAACAAATTAACTAACTTGCACTATTTTTGGCCGATCTGATTGATATTTAGGACAATTCAATAACCCAATAATTGTCTTAATTTACAGAAGTCATTAATCAAAAAACATTTTACAAGTTATTCACATTTATAAATTACTGCAAAAATAAGAGTTTTTTTGCAAATATCTCGGTTAAATTTTTATGAATTTTAATTTAGAAACTCGCAAATTAAAGAACTTTTTAAGACCTACACTGCTACACTTAAGGATGTCACTTCCAAACTGACCAGAATCTTTGTTCAGTACTTACCAACTGTAAAAATAAAAGTCATTGAAAGACAAAGTACCAAACTCAGATAAAAGTGATGTTGTATTCAAACTTTAAATTTTCCGAATGTAAAAATCCTATCCACAGAAAGTAATTATTCAAAAATAATATTTTTCGAGATGCATTCATTTTTCAAGAGAAAAAAAACCATTCATAAAAAGACAGATACCAACAATTTGAGTAAAATAAACTCATTATTATTAACTTTGGATAACTACAAATCTATTAATAAAGACCGTTATATGTTAATTCATC
This sequence comes from Diabrotica undecimpunctata, assembly GCF_040954645.1. Classification (NCBI taxonomy): domain Eukaryota; kingdom Metazoa; phylum Arthropoda; class Insecta; order Coleoptera; family Chrysomelidae; genus Diabrotica; species Diabrotica undecimpunctata. Next base: position 95,878,256 of record NC_092809.1, read on the forward strand.
GTCAATAATATGTGTCTATTATATGTGATAGTAATAGTTATAAGTGATATATAATATCTCGTCTACTTTATAAAATAAGTCTTTTTGCCTCTTCTTTTTCAGAAAATCCAGCGCCTATCAGGTATACTACTTACTTTACATATATTATCATTCTAAGACTAACATCCAACGTTCTGTCGTTTTAAGTTAATAATAGTTATGAATTCACAATCAATTGTTTTGTTTGTGATTAAGCATAAGTATAACCTAGAATTATTATAATATGACTACATTTTCTGTGATGATTTTACAACATAATTATCCTAAAATGTTTTTCTGTAAAAGTTTCTGTAATTTGAAGATTTTCGAAAGTTTGGTTAACTAAAAAGAGTACTTCTTTGTCCTGTCTTCCGCTGCATATCTAAATAGTTGTGTTTATATATATATTTATATATATATATATATATTATATATATATATATATATATATATATATATATATATATATATATATATATATATATATGTAAATATCTCAATTCTGTATTTGCCTTTACTAATAGTACCATTGAAACCCCCTAAATATAGGTCATTATTAAAACAAAGGTTTAATTTAATTTTAATTATTTTCTCATAAACTTTTAGAACCAACTTTATTTCATTTCTTTTTCATTTAGATCCAGAAAGTATAACCGCAGAACGGCATCCTTTGTTCGAGTTACGGGCCTGATTACAAATAATAAAAGAATAACCCGATTATAAAAGTCTTTCTCGGTAATTTCTTTTCCATAATGCGCCAAAACTCCCTCTTGGCGGCGTCTCATTTTTTTAGATCGTCCCGAGGGAAATGAACGTTTCCAATTTCATTTATTGACGTGAATTCCTAATGGCGAAATCGTAATTGCATTTCTCCATCGCAATTATAGTTGGAAAGGAGTTCTTATTGAGTTGCTAAGTTTTATTCAAGAAAGTAGATGCTTCTCTTGACAATAACTGTCAAATCTATAGAACTTTAGTAATACTTTCTGCTTATGTTTCGAACATAATCCTACCATATACCTAATATTCATTTCCTTTGCTACTTGTTACATAGCATCAGTCTACAGTATCGTTTTAAAACTGTCTTTATGGAATCTCAGTATTTACGAAATCTCTTATTTGGAATAAGCAACAAGAAAATACAAATGAACAGTTTATAAACATTATTTTATAGTGATTTGTATTTTCGATTTTATCATCGGAAGTTGGTTTTAAAATGAAAACCCAAAAAACAAATAAGAAAACTTAGTAAATTGGGAGAAGAAGTAAAGAATATGCTACTGGCAATTTGCAATCAAATATACTGAATGTTATCTATCTAAAGTCTGGCAAATATTAAATGAAACTATAAATCACAAATCACGCGTCGTAAGTGGTCGAAAGTAGCCGAAATCACTTGTCTATCATGCATTCACGGAAATTTTGAATTTGGCGGCACGTAAGAAAATATGTTTCCTTGCTGGTCACTTTACATTGTAGAAATGGCATATTATACTTCTACTTATATTAATAAAAATAATACATTAGATCTTGTTTTAAAAAATAAGTTTTCATTCATATTAATAATGTGTAGACTGAGCGGATATGCGGAAGTCGACTATATACTTAAAGATGTAAAAGACTTAAATTAGTATATTTTTTTTTATTTCAGAACGATATTCAATTATTTATTCTGTCAATAAAAATAGTACTAGCAGCCGCAGCTGCTTGTTTGGTTTGTATGTACATAATATCTTTTAAAAATATGCGAAAACGTGTTTATTTGAAAGAAGTAATGCATCGAGTCATGCATGACATGAATCATATTGTTACAAATACAATACTCCCGCAATTAATTCTACGTATTTCGTTTACAGCAGTAAATAGAACGAAACGCAATTATCGAGTTTCGAAATTTTTGTCTAAGAAAGATTTAATTCTCTTGAGTGTCAAATAAACGAGAAATCTATTTAATAACCCTGCTCTAATGCTCTCAGGCATCATTCTTTCTCCTGATGCCGACCACAATGTATCTTCGCCTATTTTTTTTTTTTTAATTTAGAGTCTTTGTCCTTGTGTAGTGTAGTGTAATGTACAATTTTATGTTTATAACATTCTTTAATTGTTGGATAGGCCAACATTGACGAAATGCCCCAGAAGATGCTCTAGGAAGCGAGAGTATTTGGGCAAGATTTAATTAATAAAACTGTGCTCGATATCTGTCTTTTATTTAATCAAAGTTCATTTATTCGAGCATTCAAACTTATTTCAATTTTCTGAATATGTCCTGTGAGTACACGCTAAAAAGCGTTGGAGACAAGACGCATCCTTGCCTGACCCCTCTCGCAATCGGTATATTATTTGTTTCTATATTGTTCACCTTTACTACTGCTTTCTGGTTCCAGTCATTACATGATTTGGGATTGTTGTTTTTTGGTGGAGGTAAATATATCGATTTAAGCCATTCCTCCGCCATTTATTTCTCTTTATATTACCGTCATCTAAGGCTTTTAACAGTTCAACTGGAATTTGATCAGGACCCGGTGCTTTTCCTTGTTTTGCATTCTGTAGTTTATCTATAGGTTATCAAGTAACAGATATTAATCTTAGTTTTACTGAAAACATGTCCGTTACAATTTTATTTATGGACATACAAGGACCATACGAAAATGTCAACCTTAGTATTCTTTATAACAAAATGTCATTAATTGATCTACCGGAATGTTCTAATAAAAAAATATTTAAGATGTATGCCAACAGAAAATATTGTTCTTAGAACCGCAAATTGATAGAAATGGATTGCCACAAGGAGGCATATTAAGTCCAGTATTGTACATTATATATACACATGACTTAAAAAAAAACAGAAAAATTTTCAAAAATTTTACAATTTGCAGGTTATCTGGTAATTTATAATGATAAAACTTAAATTAATCAAGGAATGAAAAATATTAATGATAACTGGGCATTTCAAAATAGACTTACATTATCTAAAGACAAAATTTAAGACTGTATATTTACCAGATAAAGGAAAAATGTCCCAGTAGAAATTAAATCAAATCGTATAAATTTTCTAGTGCAAAAATCAATAAATCGTCTTGGTATCATTTTAGATCAAAACATCTTGGAAAATTTGTGCCCGTAAAAGTCATTGGTTTGACGATGAATGCAAGAATGCAATAAAAGAAAAAAATTAAGCCTACAGAAAGATACTTACCCGATGAACTAGAACAACTGTAGAGAATTACCAGACAAGGAGAAATGAAGAAAAGAGGATACACAAAAGAAAAAAAATGAAACCACCTAAATATCGAACTTAAATATATAGAAAACCTTAACAGAGAGAAAGAATTTAGAGCATTCTATAAAAAAGTTAACATCAACAGGAAAGAATTAAAGGCAACCACAAGACAATGCAGAAGTCAGAATGGCGACCTATTAACAACAAGGAAAGATGCATTGAGTAGATGGGTGGAATACTTTAACCAGGCACTTAATATGGTAGAAGAAGAAGAAAACCTAAAAGACGAAAGATATGAGGTAAGGGGAGCAGACGAGAGGGAAGAGAAACCACCAACGATTTTTGAAGTTAAAGATGCAGTTAAAAAACTAGCCAGAAACAAATCACCCGGAATAGATAATTTTCCAGCTGGACTATATAAAGAAGGTGGCCATGATACCATTAAGTCATTACAGCAGCTTATAAAAGAAATATGGACACCGAAATCATTTCACAGTGATTGGAATATTGGAATACTTTACACCATACACAAAAAAGGAGATATCTTTGAATGCTCTAACCACAGAGGAATTACGCTTCTAAACGCAGCATATAAAATATTTTCCACAGTACTATGTCACCGTATGACACCATATGCAGAACAGGTAGTAGGAAAATACTAGGTTGGTTTCAGAGGTGGTAAATCTACTATTCATCATATTGTAACCCTGAAACAAATTTTGGAAGAACCACTGGAATATGGCATTGATACTCATCACATATTTATAGACTACAAAGCAGCCTACGACTCTATAAATAGAAGAGAAATGTTCAAAGCAATGAAAGATCTAGGAATACTAATTCAGTTGGTAAATTTAACAAAACTAACTTTTGAAAAAGTTGAATGTAGAGTACAAAATCAGGGGGAACTGTCTGAACCTTTTAAAACAAATAATGGGCTGTGCCAGGGAGACCCTCTCTCCTGTATACTGTTCAATCTGGCTCCGGAAAAAGTAATAAGTATGTCACAAATCACAGCCACTGGTTCAATATATAATAAATCAGTGCAAATCCTGGCCTATGCTGATGATATCAATATTGTTAGGAGAACGGAAACAGCTGTACGAGAGGCGTATATGGCATTAAAAGAATCAGCAACCACTCGTTATAGAAAACGATGTCATCGAAGCAGTGTAAATAACTGAGAAATACAAAAATAAAACTCTACAAAACAATAATACGCCCAGCCCTAACATATGGATTAGAAACCTGGACTCTAAAAAAAAAAAAAAAATGATGAAAACCGGATGTTTCGAAAGAAAAGTACTAAGGCGAATCTAAGAAGCAGTGAATGACAATGGAGTTTAGAAAAAACGATACAACTTAGAACTATATAGAATATACCAGAAACCTGATATAGTAAAACATATTACGATAGGACGTCTGATAGGACGTGTAATGCGGATGGAACAAACGGACCCAGCTAGAAAAACGCTCCTTGATAGACCCATTGGTCAGAGAAGAAGAGGAAGACCCAGAACAAGGTTCCTTGATAACATCGATGAAGACATCAGAAATATGGAAATATATGCTTGGTGGAGAAAGGCGATGGATATAGACGACTGGAGAGAAATTCTTGAGGAGGCTAGGATCCACGCAGGGTTGTAAAGCCAGAATGATGATGATGACGATCATTTTATATCAAAAGCTTTTGTGGAAAGAACATATAGAAAATATCATTATGGAAACAGAAAAAAGGGTAAATGCCTTATTAGCACTTCTACATTCCATATGGGGAGCAGATTCTAATCTAAATTTTTTGATTATAGAGTTTATATAAGAGTAATAATAGATTATAGATCAATGTTTTATGCACAGGCAGCCCACGCATACGTCTATAACCGCTTGCGTCACGACTAAAACCACCTCCTCTACCGATCGGTGGACCCGGGGCATATTCGGGTAAAACGACGTGGCCTGGAAACAAACTTTGAAAAAGAGAGGATGCAAAGAAGAAGGTAAGTACAAGAAATCGAAAGTTAAAAAGAGAAAAGCTCCAGGGGAGGAAGTGTTATTATTACACAGAATAATTAGACTAGCATGTAAGACAAATTAAAAACCTAAAGAATGGAAGAAGGCAGAACTGACACCTATCTATAGAGGAGATTATACAGGCTAAGAAAAAAACATAGAAAGATAATAAGTGATACTCAAGCAGCATCTAGAGTAGAAAGATCTACCAGCATTTTTTTATTTACTATTTTTTTACGCCATTTCCAATAGACCCTTATCCTATCGCTTTATCTAGCATTTCGTTGTTTTAATTATTTTAGTTATAACGTCTACCATAACGTTGTACGTTCTTGGAATTAATGTAAACTCCTAGCAATGTTCTCAGTTGTTGCTGTTCATTCGCATAAGAATTGCATTGGAAAATGCAATGTTCAGCGTGGTCTGTAACCACATATGTGTGGCATGTCATTCAGTCTCTTATTTATTCTATATGTGTATGGCCTAAAATCGTGCTTTTATATCAGATATTATCGTCTTTGTCCATTGTGCCTGTATTGTTTCTGTCTCCTATTCTTGTTGCCAGATTTTACGTTTGGTGGTCATTCTGGTTTGAATGCAAGATCTTTCTCCCTCTAGCTAGGAGGTGAATGGGGAGCGTAACCGCTATCACCTGCAGGACAATCGTAGACGTATCCATTGCTTTTGCCACTTTTATATTTGTGTTGGAAGATAGTTCTGAATTATATTTATCAGGTAGCCAGACACCCCAGGTTTCCAGCTTAGTCACGATGTGGTCCCACTTGGCAGAAATTAACACATTCCTCATATCGAACATCACGAGAATGGTTCATTTTTTTCTTATGCTTCTAACTGTGTCATAAATATTTTTTTACTACATCTATAGCTGATCTACCCTTTTGAATCCGTATTGTCTCCCTGTCATTGTTTGCATATCTTAAAGATCTTTTTTAAAACGAATCTTTATAATTATTTCTTAAAATATTCCGATATAGCTTGAAAGGCAGATCGGTCTATATGAACTAGATTAATCCGTAAAAAAAAAGGAAAATTTTCAAAAATTTTACAATTTGCAGATGATCTGGTAATTTATAATGATCAAACTTAAATTAATCAAGGAATTAAAAATATAAATGATAACGGAGCATTTCAAAATAGACTTACATTATCTAAAATAAAACATCTTGGTATCATTTTAGATCAAAAGCTTTTGTGGAAAGAACGTATAGAAAATATTATTATGGAAACAGAAAAACGAGTAAATGCCTTATTAGAACTTCTACATTCCATATGGGGAGCAGATTCTAATCTCAATTTTTTGATTATAGAGTTTATATATTATTATAATAATAGATTATAGATCAATGTTTTATGCACAGGCAGCCCACGCATACGTCTATAACCGCTTGCATCACGGCTAAAACCACCTCCTCTACCGATCGGTGTACCCGGGGCGTATACTTTGCAAAATATACTTCGGGTAATGCCTCCCATTCTTGTTGCTACATTTTATGTTTGGTGGCCATTTTAGTTTTAATGAAAGATTTTTCTCCCTCTAGCTAGGAGATGAATGGGGAGTGTACCCAGTATCACATGTAGGGCACTTGTAGACGTAGATGACAGCAGAGAGCTTCATATCCACATCTTTTACCACTTTTATATTTCTGTCGTTAAGATTATCATCATCAGTGGCATTACAGCTCGTTATGAGCCAAAGCCTTCTTCAGAACAATCTTCCATTCGCCCCTGTCTCTGGCAACTCTTCTCCATGCTTTAACTCCGATGGATTTTAGATCATCCTCCATGTTACCTTGATACCTAAGTTTTGGTCTTCCTCTGGCTCGTCTTCCCACTGGTCCTCTTCGGTCGAAAATTTTTCTGATCGTTGCATCTTCATCTCGCCTAATTACATGTCCTACCCATCGAAGGCGTGCTAATTTAATATATTTTACAACGTCAGGTTCCCCAAAACTTCTATATTACTCAAAATTGTAGCGCCTACGCCACAAGCCCTCTTCTTGGATTCCTCCATATATTTTTCTTAGAATTTTTCTCTCGAAACGTTTAAGAAATTCTTGGTCGATCTGTGTAAGTGACCACGTTTCAGACCCGTATGTTAACACTGGCCTTATTAGTGTTTCATATATGGTAACTTTAATTTTTCTGGGTAGTTTTGGGGCCATATGTTTCCTGAAGCCATAATAGCACTTATTGGCAAGCACTATTTTTCTTTTAATTTCTTCGCTGACATTGTTGTCTTTGGTCAGCAGTGAGCCCAGGTAGACGAAGATGTCCACATCTTCCAGTTCCAGATCATCAATTAATAGTCTAGGTATCTGGTTGCCTGATCTAGTACAATACATATACTTCTGTGCGTTTATTTTAATCCCATTCTAAGTGCAGACGCCCTTAGTGATCGAAATGCTTCGATCAGAGATTCTGTGGACCTAGCAATAATGTCTATGTCATCTGCATATCCGACCACTTGTTTAGATTTATTAAAGATGGTGCCATTCGTATTAATATGGCACTCTCGAATTACTTTTTCTAGTGCTAGGTTAAATAAGAGACACGACAGTCCATCTCCCTGTCTCAGTCCATTTTTACAATAAAAGGGTCTGGAAAAGTCGTTTTGGATTCTGACTACACTCTCAAGCCTGTGAGTGTAAGTTCCGTTAGTTGAACAAGATGAATTGGCATCTGAAATTCCACCATAGCCTGTAGAAGTTTTTGTCTGTTGACTGAGTCGTATGCGGCTTTGAAATCCACGAATATGTGGTGGGTGTCAACTCCTAACTCAAGCGTTTTCTCAAGAATCTGCCTGACTGTGAAGATTTGATCCGTTGTTGATTTATTGGGTCGGAAACCGCACTGGTAGTTCCCAACTATTTGTTCAGCATATGGGATCAATCTTCTGTACAATAAGTTGGACAATACTTTATATGCCACGTTAAGTAGGGTGATGCCCCTATAATTATCACACGCCATCATATCTCCCTTTTTGTGAAGAGGGTGCATTACACCTAATTTCCAGTTCGCGGGCGTTTCCTTTCGTTGCCAGATTTTGGTTACTAATTTATACATATGTTAAAAAAGGGTGTCACCATCATTCTTAAAGAGTTCGGCAGGAAGATTGTCCAAACCGGGAGCTTTGTTATTTTTCAGTTTTAAAATGTCTTCTCTAATTTCTTCTTCGGTGGGGGGCGGCTCTTGAGCGTTTTCATCCATTTCAGGCAAAGTAATTTCTATTTGGTCTTCTTCGCGACTATCGCTACGCAGTTCTTCAAAATGGTTCGCCCACCTGTTTAGTATCTGTTCTTTGTCACTAATTATGGAACCATCTCTGTCTTTACATGCTGTTATTCTGGGTTTGAATTCTTTTCTGCAGCTGTTTATCTTCTGGTAGAATTTTCGCGAGTCTTTTCTATTGTGGCGGTTAACAATCTCGTTTAGAGCGTTTTCGTATGACTCTTTCTTTTTCCTTCTAAGCGTCCTTTTTTCTTCTGGTCTAAGACTTTCATAGTCTTCCAGGTTTGATCTCGTTCTGCGCTACTGAAGTCTCTTATATGCTTCATTTTTCTGTTGGTTAATGGTCGTTAAGATAGCTCTGAATTATATTCAGCTGTTTCCAGCTTAGTCAGAATGTGGTCCCACTTAGCAGAAATAAACGCATTCTTCATATCGAACATCACGAGAACGGCCCATTTTTTTCTCATCCTTCTGTGCTAGAAATATTATTCACTGCATCTATAGCTGATCTACCTTTTCTGAAGCTATGTCTCTCTGCAATTGTTGACATTTCTTGGAGTTCTTTTTTTAGACGAATCTTTATAATTATTTCATAAAATTTTCCGATACAGTCTAACAGGCAGATCAGTGTCTATGAATTAGTTTAGTCCGAAGACTTTCCGGGTTTAAGAATAAGCGTCAGCTTAGCTGTTTTAAGTTGGATAGGAAAATTATTAAAGAGCTCATTGAATATTCTGTTCTCGAGTTAGGGATTTTTTCGTATTAGTTATTAGTATCTTAATCGCCTCGAGGGGCACACTATCTGGTCCTGAGGATTTACATATTTTTATATTATTAGAGACTGTTTGGACTTCTTCCATAGTAATCTAGTTAGGTCATATATTAATATTTTTCATCGAAATCTTGCTTTTGGCTTGTTAGGAAATAGGTTTGCACTATTTAGCTTCTTTGGTCGGCACTAAGGTAATATGCGGTTTTAGTCCTCAACTCAGTCTTAGTAGCAATCTGGTAAACTTCTCTCCATATATTTTCTTCCAACGCAATATACAAGTGCCAGCATGTGTGCTTAGCTATTTTTTGACAGTTTGTATATTTCTGTTTCTTTGTGCCATACTGAACAATATAATAAACTGGGGCTTCGATCAGTAAAGATGAGTTTCATTCTCCCTTAGCTACTTAATATTGAAAATAAACTTATTTATCACTTCCCTTACCTTACTTATTATATATTTCTATTTTGTGTACCTACTTTCTAATATTTAAGCTATTTTTTAAATCTTTTTTTTTTGTTACAGCTTTGCTATCTTGCTCAAACGTGGGCAAATCACTTAGCTCATACAAATAGATTCTACTACAGAAACGATAAAGATATAGGCCAAAATCTTTTTTGTCGGCCGTCTAATGGACTTGTTCAAGAAATTTCAGGTAATATTTATCTTCTTTTACAAAAAAAAAATCAAAAAAAATCCTTTTTTAATGTTTTATGAAAAAACACTTCAATATATTGTCATTTATTTGAAATTTTATAAATAAAAAAATATAATTGTGAAACATTATCTTGACCTAAGATAGATTATGAAAATACATGTTATTTGATAATTTTCTCAATGATAACGAATGATAGGTTTGCTACACATTTTTGCTACACAACTGGGAAAGTGCCAGATGAATATGGAAGCAGTATATTAGTTCCTGTTTATAAAAACAAGGGAGCTTTACAACAATGTACAACCTACGTGGCCATAAAACTACTTAGGTACATTATGAAAACATGGGAAGGAATAGTTGATAGACGTATACTTGAAGAAACCGAATTATGCGATAATCAGTTTGGCTTTATGCAAGGCAGATTAACAGCAGTTGCAATTTTCATTATGCAAGGCAGTTGGCAGACAACTCCAAATCTGACAGAGCCCCTGCGTAAGATGAAGTTCATATCGAGCTGATTAAACTTATAGACGAAGACAATTTAAGTTATGGTTAAGTTAATTTTAGTATGGTTATCAGTAAGAGGGGCAAAGTCATTACAAAGATCCAGATAAAAACTGAAGATATTGAGCAAGTGGAAAAAATGAAATACTTAGGAGTCTGGATTACGGAAGATCTGAATCCGAAATAAGAAATTCGCTCAAGAATAGAGCAATCAAGAGCAGCCTTTTTAAAGATGAGGAAATTTTTGAGTAACGAAAGACTCAATCTGCAAATCCGATATCGGATGGTAAAATGTTATATCCACTCTATTCTTCTTTATGGTGGCGAAGCCTGGACTGTTAATGTGGCCTTAATGAGAAAACTGGAAGCTTTTGAGATGTTGCTTTTTAGGAGAATTTTGAAGATACCATGGACCGATCATATTACGAACGAAATGGTGTTGCACAGAATGGGAAGAGACAGAAAACCTTTGACCACCATTAAAAGGCAAAATACAGCATATTTGGGGTACATATTTAGAAATGATCCCCCCCCACACTTTTATCATGGCGAATAATAAAACAAAAGGAAATGGTCCCCAGGTGGGTAAGAAAATTTCTGAATCCCACACCTCAAAGGTCTGCCTCGCGGTATCTGGGGGAGGCAATAATTCGCTTTTGATAGATAAAAACAAAAACCCACTAAGACGAACACAACATAAATCAAAAAAATCCGTCAACCTGTCAATAGGGACATACAATATTAGATCAATGTCTACGGATGAAGAAGTACATAAACTGGAAGAAGAATTAACAAACATAAAATGGGATATCATAGGCCTATCAGAAACTCGACGAAAAGAAGAAAACCGAATACAGCTAAAATCCGGTAATCTACTGTATTATAAAGGAAATGAAAAGTATAGTAAATTTTGAGTAGAATTAGAAATAAAAATAAAGCTATAAGTAAGCATGTCCAAATTATCAAAGGAATACCAGATCGTGTAGCCTATGTCATACTTAAAATAAGAAGAACATCAATTAAAATTATCCAGGTATATGCTCCCACGACAGCTTATGATGACGAAGATATCGAACTACATATTTTATGAAGATATATCAAAGGCTATGGAAGAACATAAAAATCGTCTTACACTCGTAATTGGAGATTTTAATGCCAAACTGGATAGAAAACTAAACAAAGAAGAAACTAAAATAGGAGATTTCGGGTATGGTCAGAGAAATGATAGAGGTGCTATTTTGATGAACTACCTAGAAGAAAAGCATCTATATGCAATGAACTCCTTTTACAAAAAGGAGCCCCAACGAAAATGGACATGGATCAGCCCTAATGGATCCACAAAAGATGAGATCGACTACATACTGTCCACGGAACGATATATCATTAAAGATGTAACAGTTCTTAACAGATTCACAACAGGTAGCGATCACAGGATGGTCAGAGCAAAAATTAGTGTTCACGGTAACTATGAAATGAAAAGAAAAATAATTAGAAACTGGTATTTAGTAGATAGAAGCAAACTAGGGCAATATAAAGAGATATACAAAGACCTATTAAAAGAACAACTTACCCAAAAATTAGACAGTGATGATAAAGATATAGACGAAATAGACAACATACTTACAGCAATGATGATTACATCAGGAAAAGAAATAGCAAAAAAGGATCTAAAAAAGAACAACTATATATCAACAGAAACAAAGAAGCTTATGGATAAAAGAAGGAAGCTGAACGAAGAAGGCAAAAGGAAATCTATAGAATATGTAGAAATCAATAAAACAATAAGCAGAATGATAAAAGAAAATAAGAGAAAAATGCAAGAAATAAAAATAGAAGAAGTAATACAGAACAACAAAAATATGAAATGCTTAAGACCGAAATTAGGTAAGTGTGAAATAAACAAAATAAAAGATGTAAACGGAGTAGAAACAAACATTAAAGATGACATCATAAATATTATCCACTATTTCTACTCAGAATTATATAAAACAAAAAAGGAACTACCAGAAGAAATTAAAAACCAACTTAAAACTAAAATAAAAAATGTCAACTCAGAGCTACAGCCAGAAATAAGCAAATCAGAAATAAAGAAGGCATTGAAAGAAATGAAAAACAACAAATCCCCTGGAAAAGATGGAATAACTGCAGAGATGCTGAAATATGGTGGAAAAGTGGTAATTAATACTCTATATTCCCTTTTTAACAAGATATTAAAAGAAAAAAGAATCCCAAACAACTGAAAGGAATCCGTAACCATTATCCTACACAAGAAAGGGGATAAAGCAGATATAAAACACTACCGTCCTATAACACTCCTTAATGTAATGTATTAACTCCTAACAAAAATTTTAACCAATAGATTGACGACGGATACCAGGCGAAAGACCAATCTGGTTTTAGAAAGAGATTCAGCACAAATGATCATTTACTAAATATGAAAATACTTATAGAACGAGCAAATGAATACCACATTCCTCTATATATAGCGTTCATAGATTTCGAAAAGGCTTTGGACAGTGTCGAACATTAGGCAGTGAAAAGTTCTTTGATTAACATCAGAATTGACCACAGATATACGGAACTAATAGCCAATATATATATATATATATATATATATATATATATATATATATATATATATATAAGGAAGCCAAAAAAACAATTAAAGTATATGAAGGAACAAAATCAATACAAATAAATAGAGGCGTGAGACAGGGTGACACAATATTACCAAAACTTTTCAATCAGGCTCTGGAAGATATTTAAAAGATTAGAATGGGAAGAAAAAGGTATAAACATTTGTGGACAACGCTTAAACCATCTAAGGTACGCTGATGACATCGCATCGATAACCGATGAAAAAGAAGAATTATTTGAAATTATGAAAGAACTTAATTTAAAAGCTGGAAAGATAGGCCTTAATATGAATTACAGCAAGACCAAAATCATAACAAATACATAGACTGGTATGGGCGGCATTTGGCAAACTAAGCTACATTCTTAAAAATCAATGCGTACTCTCTGTTCTCACTTATGGTTCCCAAACGTGGACATTTACAAAAACAAACATGGACAAAATCATAAAAACCCAGAGAGCAATGGGAAGACAAATGTTGCACATAAGATTAATGGATAAAAAGAGAAACGAGTGGATAAGAGAGAAAAAAAAGTGAGGGATGTTAAACAAGAAGTTGCAAAATTGAAATGGAGATTTGCAGGACACAATATAAGACAAAAAGAAGACCGATGTAACAAAATTCTTATAAGTTGGAGACCGTGGGAATATAAACAAAGCAGAGGAAGACCCCAAATGAGATGGGCAGATGATATCAAGAAGCACGTGGGCTCTAGGTGGATGACTATAGCGACAGACAGAGAAGAATGGAAAAGGATTGGGAGGCCTATGTCCAAAGATGGACCGAAGAAGGCTAATTAGATAGATAGACTTAGAAATGATAAGTACGAGTTGTTGCAGCTCATTATGAAGGGTAAAATCGAAGGAAAAACAGGTCCTGGTAGACGACAAATATCCTGGTTGAAAAACATTCGCAACTGGACCGGGTTAAACACACAGACGCTCTTAAGAAAAGCAGAAGATAGAGACGAATTTGCGTTGGTTATAGCCAACCTTCATTAGTGGAGACGGCACTAGAAGAAGAAGAAGACAGTTGGTGGAAAAATACAAGAATGAAGAAACAAAGCTTATATGGTAGTAATTGATCTTGAGAAAGCAGATGATAGAGTTCCTCGAGAGATTCTGTGGTGGGCACTCAATAAGAAAGGAGTCCCCGGTGAATAGTAAAGATTATGAGGGACATACTTCTTCTTAAGGGACCGTCTTCTTTTGAAGGTAGGCGATCATCATGATTACTTGAACTCTGTTCACTGTTACCTTAAAAAGGTGGTTAGACGAGCAATTAAGCTACTCCCTGGGATTGCATAAAAATGACATTCGTCGCCTTTCAACGCTACGCTTTCCCAAAATCAGTGCTTGTATTATTCTTGATATAGCCAAAAGAAAGGGCACTTAGACAGTGGTGTATACAAACTTACATGTATTGACTGCTCAAAAACATCGGACAAACTAGTAAAACCTTTAACAAACGCATAGTACAACACAAAAGGGCTTTCAATAATAGAAAAATAGATTATACTTGTTCTTGTTAAATTGATTAATGTACTTAATGAAAATAAATTGTAATACATTTTATGGAAGTGTTAAAAACAAAAGTTTTTAGTGTTTTATTGTTATAACGATCGAATCTCGAATCCATCACTTATATAAAATATATTTATAATACTAGCGCAACGACTAAACTAAATATTAATTGTTAGAAGAAATGACCGGATAGGGACCGATCTCTTCTTTAATGATTGTTTGCCGTATTTTATTTTCCAATTCTAACAACGATATCCTATATAATGTATTTTCCCCATTTTTATTTGAAATAACAGTTATCTACCAACACTCATTCGTTCTAAACTTTCTTTATACATTACAAGCGCTCATGAATTTTGATCTTTAAAGATAATCATTATTTCTCTTCGGCTTAATTTCTATGCCGGATTTTTGCAGTGCCTTAATCAGCCAGAGTTATCTAGAAGCTTTTGTAATCCATCAATGCCTGCCAGGAATATAGTATAGGCAGTAAATGACAAGTTATTTATTTGGTAATCAATAACTGTTATTCCTTTATAAAAATTTTCTGGAGTAGTAAAAATGAAGTAATCTCAAGTAGGATTACTGATAACGATTGTTTATTCCTTTCATATTATTAACCCTACAATACTCTAATGATTTTGATATACGTTACTACTACACCGTCGTAAACTTTATAAATATATAAATCATTATTAAACCGTTTATTTTTAATACAAAACCAAGAATACTTTAACTACATATTAGTTGACTAAATAAAGTGGAAAATAATGCAGAAGTTTCTTATTTTGAAGCACATTCAGTACAATAATTCCCACGATGCTATCCGCATATTGCGTTATGACACTGCACGCAATAGGTTGTGGCCATACCCCTTAGTATACTTTGGAAGTAAAAACAAACTGCATTTGTTCAAGAACCATATCCTCAGTACGCAGTCTCCAAGAACAATATCTCTTGAGTATTTCGCAGATGCTTCGTTGAAGATTTCGGCGCGTACTTGGAATGGTTATTCTGTGCTCCATCCAAGGCTTTGCCAGGTTATGGACTAAATCAATCATATACTATTCCGGTGATA
This sequence comes from Diabrotica undecimpunctata, assembly GCF_040954645.1. Classification (NCBI taxonomy): domain Eukaryota; kingdom Metazoa; phylum Arthropoda; class Insecta; order Coleoptera; family Chrysomelidae; genus Diabrotica; species Diabrotica undecimpunctata. Next base: position 95,893,922 of record NC_092809.1, read on the forward strand.
AAGGTATATATATATATATATATATATATATATATATATATATATATATATATATATATATATATATATATATGTATGTATATATATATACATTATATATATATATATATATATATGTATACATATATATATATATATATATATTATATATATAATATATATATATATATATATATATATATATATATATATATATATATATATATATATATATATATATATATATATATATAAATATATATACGAAGACGGTTGCGTTTCGATTTAATTTAAGTCTCTTACCACTCCCTAACACGTGTTTCTGGGTCTACCCGTCATCAGAGAGAGTTTGTAAGAAGACTCAAATTAAATCAAAACGCACCGACTACTCTGGCAATTATAGGAAAAAACCAAAGTATGCTACTAGAGACCTCTAGTGAGGAAATATGAAGTTTAATGTGTCGATAGCAAATAATGGCTTGATTAAGCTTGATTATACAATTTACTTTAATTGCTATCGACACATTATATATATATATATATATATATATATATATATATATATATATATATATATGTATATATATATGTATGTATATATATATAATATTTATATATATATATAATATATATATATATATATATATATATATATATATATATATATATATATATAGATCGGTTTAAAACGTTCTCCTACGTCTTCCGATACATAGTTGCCACTCCTCTCGATTCATCCATAAGTCTTCTTCTATGTCTCTGTTTTTTATTTCTCTATTGATGCCTTTTCTCCAACTAAGACGGGGTCTTCGTTTTTTTTTTTCTACCGTGAGGGGTCCATATTACGACTTGTTTTGGGAGACGTTCTTCAGACATTTTCTGTACATGACCGTACCATCTGAGTTGTTGGATACCAATATCGTCTACTATTGTGTGTTTTACTTTCATAATTTCTCTTATTCTGTTGTTCGTTACCTTTTCTAGTCTAGATTTTCCAGCTGAAAGTCTCCAAAAATCCATTTCCGTTGCCTCAATTTTTGTCTTGTATCTTTCCTTTATTTGCCATTCACTACTATAGGTAATTATACTTTTAATGATTGTGTTATATATCTTGTGCTTGTTATTATTAGAAATTGATTGATCCCAAAGGATACTATTGAGAAGGGAAATTGCTTTTCTTGCTTGGTTGTTTTTCTCCTCAATTGTTTCGTCTACGTTGCCTTCTTTTGTGATGATCATAGCTAAATATTTATGTGTTGTAGTGTTTGATAACTTCTCCATCTTCCAATATGAGGTCCTGTTTTTTCCCGCCGATACACATATACTCGGTTTTTTTGGTATTGATTTCAAGTCCCCATTTTTTATACTCCTCGATTAATTTTTGAGTTATATACTCAATATCTTCATAATCTTGTGCTATCACTAGTTGATCATCTGCAAATGACAAAGTGTATATGCTATTGTTGTTAATCGGCATTCCCATATTTCTACATTTGCGCTTCCACAGTTTTAGAGCTTGTTCTAGATAAATTTTAAGTAATGTCGGGGAGAGACAGCAGCCCTGCTTAAGGCCTTTATTCATTTGGAATTCACTTGACAGATTATTTCCAACATTTACCTTTGAGTTAGCATTAGCGTACAGTTCCTTCGTCGCATTTATTAAATTAATGCTTATGTTTGTTTTCTCTAACGCTTCCCATAATTTATAATGTGGTACGCTATCATAAGCCTTTCGTAGGTCTACATACAATAAATGTACTTCTTGATTAACGGCTATTTTCTTTTCAATAATTGGTGTAATGCAAAACAAATGGTCAACAGTAGATCAACCTGCCCTAAATCCTGCCTGTTCCTCAGCCTCTTAGTCTTTATATTCGCTTTCTATTCTGTTTTTAATTACTTTTCCGTATATTGTACTGATCGAGTTTGGCACGGCAATGCCTTTGTAATTGTCACATTCATCCCTTCTGCCTTTTTTGTGTATAGTGGATATGAATGATGTCTTCCACTCCTCTGGGGTTGTCATTCCATTAATGCAGTTTTGGAACAGTTTGGCTAAACTTGTATATAGTTTGGTTGTACCGTGTTTAATTAACTCTGCAGGGATGTTACCTGGACCCGGTGCTTTGTTTTATTTAGAGATCTACATACATCTTCCACTTCTTTCGTTGTTATTCGTTTGGGCGAAGTTAAAATATTTATATTTTGTGTTTCGTTGCTGTCTTTAAATTGTGGTCTATCTTCCCTTAGGAGTTTCTCAAAATATTGGTCCCAGTCATCCATTATTATTGTTGACACTATGTCTCTCTTCTTATCTTGTCTTAAAGATTTTAAGATTCTCCAACTTTCTGTGCTTTTTCATTCTCCTAGATGTGAATTTATCATGTTACACTTTTGTTGCCATGCTTCATTTTTCTTCCGACATATCATTTTTCGTACTTTAGCTTGAGACTCCTTTATATTCCGATATAAATCCGTTATATTCTTTGTATTTAAGAATTTTTGATATTGGTCTCTTTTCTTCTTTATTTCTTGTTCTATTTCTTCGTCAAACTAATATGGAAGTTTTCTTTGATTCTGGATTTGATATCAAATGGCTTCTGTTGCTACCTCCTGGAGACATCTTTTTATGTAAGTGTAATGTTCTTCGTTTTTATTAAATTGTTTATTTTCCAACTTTTGATGTAATCTATTTCTGTATAATTCTCTCACGCTTTCTTGTTCTAAGCTGATTAGATTATACGTCTTCTGTATTTCTTTTTCCCTTTCATTTCCTTCTTTTTTTTCTTTAGGTTTATTTACTCCAAATGTGATCTTAGCTTTTAATAAGTAATGATCGCTTCCACAGGTAGCTCCTCTTAATACTCTTACATCTTATTATTTGTCTTTTGTCGTATGATTGTGTAGTCTATGATTAATTTTAACCCTCTCGTATTTTAACGATTATATTATTAACCCTCTAAATTCAATTTCTCAAAAAAATCGTTTTTAATGTTTACTGGTGCGTCATCATACATTCACCCATGATTGTGCATTTGTGTCCTCTAATCGTAAGGTTCATTTTTATCATTCTCTCGTTTATGACCTCCTAAGTAGTTATGTATTTCCTTAGCTTCTTACGTATTAATATGGCAACACCTTGTTGAGCTCTTTTCTCCTTTGGTACCCCGCTGTAGAAGTGATCATATTCTCCGATGTTTTCTGATCCTTGGCCCTTTCGTTTTGTTTCGGTGATTACTGTGATGTCCAATTTCAGCTAACTCATTTCTTACATTATTTCATTTATTTTAGTTCTAAAACCTTGCACGTTCCAAGTTCCGAAATTCATACTTCTTTTTCGTAGCGTACGTCGTCGTTTGTTGATCGATTCATTCCGAGCCGTTTTGCTGGGTTTTCTAACATTATATTTTTTTCTGAGTAACGGGAAGTTAGCCCGATGCCTCAACCCCCGACTTGGAGGGCCAGGGTTTAATTTTGGAGTTTTCCTTCTCCTAGACAATTTGGTTTCACTGCAGCTTAGGAGCATCATCTACCCTTCATCTGTAATCCTAGACAAAGAACCCTTACAGGGTGCTATCAACCGGGCCAGTTAAACCCTGTTTTTTTTAGAGGTGTTACTCCTCTATCCCTCCTCTTTTATCTGGGTTTTGGACCTGCTGCATCGGTTATAGAGCTACTCAATTCACCCCACACCAATACAGGCAGAGTTGCCACTCTTAATTGCCACTTTTAAATATAATAGAAAATCGTACAAAAGTTTTTTATTCTGAGGCACATTCAGTACAGTAATTCCCAAATAAAAATTTGCTACTAGTAAAACTCCTGTTTTCGTTATTTTTCCTAAATATGTTCCTATGGACAAGCGTTAACTAGGTATTCTGATAAAGAGTCGCAAACCATAACAATCTTTATGCCATAATTGACAGGTTTGTTGGGTATAAACATCTTAAATGGACATTTGCCATGGAAACCAAAAAGTTGCTCATCTATAGTAACATAAAAGGATGACTTATGAAGTATATGTGCAAAAGGATCACCTTTCTTTCTTTTTTTCCGGTATTCATTGATCTTGAAAAAGCATATGATTGAGTTCCTCGAGAGATTCTGTAGTGGGCACTCTTGCATGTGCTGACTGCTCAAAAGCTTACATCGGTCAAACTAGTAGAACTTTTAACAAACGTACAGCAGAACACAAAAGGGTTTTCCCAACTTATCTAACTGCACTTTAAGACCATAAAGTACAGATACTATAAGACTATAAATATCGATTATATCATTGGAAATAAAATGCAAGAAGTGATCTTCAATAGTCACACACTTCTCAGCGTTTCCTTTACTACCAGTCAAAAAATGAATAATATTTCTGCTAGTAATTCTTTCACATCTTAGCGGTAATTTAGCCGACCAGATATGGCTGTCTTTTCCTTTTAGGTTTATTGTATTGGGCACAATTATGCTTCCATTCATCCGTGATATTTTTGATAAGGGAACATAAATATCACTATAGGATTTAGAGTTGCGATACTCTTCATTTATTATGTTCAACTTCCTTTTGTAATTCTATTAGTACGCACAAAGGCCTTTTAGATGCCATTTTACTGAAAGGATTAATTATTATTACTACAAGAATAATCCTACAGAACAAAGTTTTTCTGTAACTCTGCAAATCTGACGGCTGCTGTACGTGAACACTATTGATTATGAAGCTACTAAGAAGTGTACAGCTGTCAGTTAATCGGAAGAGCCCGAAAACTATAGTAGAAGCCACAGTTAGAATACAGTGTTGGTCTTACAGCGCGCAGCGATGCCACTAATGTCCGCACAGTGGTAGGTGTGTGGTAGTTTAGCGATTGACTTAGAAATCAGGACCGTACGCGCTTCGTTTCAAAAATCTTCACTCATTAATTTAACTGAGTTAAATAAGAGAATAAACAAAAAAAAAACAAATTAATTCTATAAAAAATGTCTATATACATAACATATCTAGTAGCTCGTAAATACTTATATACATATATACAAAAAAATGCAAGTAGAGTAACCTATATATATATATATATATATGTATATATGTATATATATATATATGTATATATATATATATATATATATATATATATATATATATATATATATATAAGTGTAATATCATACCCTTATTCATGTGAAGAGATAGCAGTTTGAATTCGTCTAAAAAGAGTTTATTATCGTTAAAATTCTACAATATAAATTATTAACAATAATAACATAACTAAAATAACTTAACAAATATACAAACCTAAAAAGAGAATCAAGAACAATGCTATTTCTTACGCCATTAAGTAATTTGACAATTGTACCATACAATTTACAATATGTCAATGTCAATAAAACTTAAACAGTCATACAACCTAAAACTTTAAATAACTAAAAATAACTAAGCCCTGCTGTTTCACTTAAAATAAACATAGGTTTACTTTTACATCCCCCTACCAAAAAGGTATGATAAACCATCTAAGTATATGGTTTATCACAAGGCATCAATTTTGAAATATGGAAATAATTCATATCATTCTTTTTGTATCCAATATCTACTTCATATAATGTATTTGAAATTTGTTTTTTTATTTGAAATGGACCTACTCTTACTTCGTCAAGTTTTTTTCTATTTAGTTTTGATTTATTTTCTACATATGCCCAATCTCCCTCTTTGAATTCATAGGATTTTCTATTTTTGTCATACAGTTTTTTATTATATTCATGATGTCGTACCGAATTTTTATAGGCTATTTCTTTATCTTTTGATACATTTGTTGTCTCACACAGTTCCTCGGGAACAATCGGATCTGCTTTTCCAAAAAGCAAATATTCTGGGCTATATCCGGTTACGGAATGATCTGTTTTATTGTATTCCTCTATACATTCTTCAGCTATTTTTGTCCATGCTCGAATTCTAGTTTCATTTTGTTTGCATCTTATTCTGTTAACTAATGTCTGATTAAGTCTTTCATTTAATCCATTCGAGAATGGACAGTCTACTGCTGTAAAAATTAATTGAATATTTAAATGTTTCATATGATTTCTAAATATTTTGGAATTAATTCCTGGATACTGATCTGTTAATAATGTTTTTATGGGGTGTTTATCTTGAATTTTGGCGATTAATTTTATGAAATCATCTGTGGTCTGATTTTTAGAAGTAACTGCAAACGCATATCTGGTGAAGTGATCTACAAGTAAGTGGAGGTATTTTTTTGTCGAACGATTGCCACCAAATCCTCCTATTGTATCTAAGGACATTATCTGAAAAGGTTCTTTTGCTGGACCCAATTGTGACAGAAGACCATATTTTGGACCGATTCTTGTTTTATTTTTACAGCAGATCTCGCATTTTTGACAGATATCCTTTGCTAGTGAATCTATATTCTTAATGTAGTAAAAATTTCTAATTTTGTTTGTTACTTTACCAGCACAAATATGACCATAAAATTTGTGAACTTTTGTTATTAACTCTTTTCCAAAATCTTTGGATAAAATTATTCTTTTTTCATTCTTCCTTAATTTATAAAATATATCTTGGTTCAAAATTGTTCCTCTCATTGTATCTATAACTTGTCGATTATTATTTTGGTCTTGTTTTATCTCAGTTAATGTGACTAGGTTTACTGTTCTTATGAATGTTTCTGCATTTTTCATATTTTCCAACACTGGGTTTCTAGAAAGGCAGTCTGCTTCTACATTTTCTTTTCCAGGTTCATATTTAATGTCGAAGTCAAATTGTGAAAGAAAATGTGTCATATCTCCTAATTCTTCATCTGGTCTTGTACGAAGTTCTCTTCCCTCAAGGGGTTTATGATCAGTAATAACGAGAAATTTTCTTCCCATTAGCCAGTATTGCCAAAATTTTATTGCTTCTTTAATTGCCAGGCATTCTAAAAAAATAGCCTTTTTATTTTTTTGATATTTGTTCAATTTTTTTGAAAAGTATGCTACGGGTTTCATTTCTCCATCTCTTTGTTTTTGTTTCAGAACCGCACCAATTCCTAGAACACTAGCATCTGTATATATAGTTGTAGGAGCATTTGGGTTAAAAATGGCTAGTATAGGTTCAGAACAGAGGATGTTCTTTGCCCTATCAAAAGCTGTTTGGCAGCTTAAAGACCAGTGGAATTTGATATCTTTTCTAAGTAAATTATGTAGTGGCTCTAATAACCTAGCTGAATCTTTTATATATTTGTGGTAAAAATTTACTTTTCCCAAAAACTGTCGTACTTTTTTTCTCGTGTCTGGTGCTGGAAAATCTCTGATCGATATTAAATTATCATGTAACGGACGAACTGAATTGTGTCCCACAATGTGTCCCAAATATTTAACCTCTTCTCTTGCAAAATTACATTTTAGAAGTTTGAGCCTAAATCCCTCTTCAATAATTGCTTTCATAAGTCTTTCTATATGGTCTAAGTGTTCTTCAAATGATAATGAGAATATTAAAATGTCATCTATGTAGTTTATACAAAATGAATTTAAATTATGCTTCCTGATAATATTACTTAAAATTCTTTGAAATATTGCGGGAGATGTTTTAAGCCCAAAAGGTAAGCATTTCCATTGCCAATGACCACTTTGGGTAACGAAGGCTGTCTTGTATTTATCTTTTATCCGAACTGGAATACACCAAAAAGCAGAATTTATATCTAAAGTAGTAAAGAACCTAGCATTCCTTGTTTTGGTCAAAATCTCGTCAATTAAAGGAAAAGGTTGGGGTTCAGGAATAATTAATTTGTTTAACTCACGAAAGTCAATGCACAATCTTGTTTTAGATCCTTCATCTTTTTTAAAAGCCAATGTAACAGGTGCTGCAAAAGGTGAAGATGATTCTTCTATTAAATTTGCTTTTAATAATTGTCCTATTTGAAATTCTATCTCTTTTTGGTCTTCTATCGAGCATCTATAGGGTCTTTTTGCAACAAATTTATGTTCTAAAAGTTTAATTTGAGCTTCATTATTTTGAACCTGCCCAATGTCAAATTTATGTTTTGCAAAAATATTGTCATATTTATTTAGTAATATTTCTATTTTATTTTTCTGATATGGCAATAAATGTTGTAATTTTGCTTCAAAAAGTTCTGTGGGAATTCCCTCATTAAAGTTTATGGAGTATTCTGTAATATTAATGTTATAATTAAATTTTTCGATTTTTTCTTCAATTTTTCCGTATAATCTTTGATAAATCTGTAAATCAAAATCTTGTTTCATTTGAAAATTTAAAATAGAATCTAATCCGAGTAGAATATCGTACTCAAAATATTCATCATTAATTACAAAAAGATTAATATTTTTCTCAATTGTATTAATTTTCAGTTTTGCAATTAGTTTTCCTGTAAAATTTGTTCTGCCATTTATCGTTTTAAACATATTCCTATCTTCTTGAATATCTAATCCTAACTTTCTTGCCACCTTCGAATTCAGAAGAGTAACATTTGAGCCTGGGTCATAAACTCCACATAATTCTTTATTATTTAGGAATACTTTTAATTTGATCAATGGCAGCAAATCTAGTTTTTTTGTTCAGTTACTGTTTCATTTAATGTCTCCTGTATAGCAATATTATTAATATATTTAATATCATTTGATTTGTTTTCTTTTGTTACCTTTTTATCTTTTTGCTTTAAACGGCATATTGCCTCTGGATGAAACCTCCCAGGGAATCCTTTTCTATCACAATATTGACAAGTAGTTTTCTGTTCTTCTGGTATTATAGTAGATTTTTGATAAAAATTTGGTTTTGTCTCCAATTTATTCTTCTTTTTTATAACTAAACTTTCCAATTTTCGTAATTCACCTACCAATTTTTCCATTGTTGTAACGTCAGCTCTATTAATATTATCTTGTATATAAATTGGCAAATTTGTTACAATTAAATCAATTAGTATATCAATGGGAAAATCATTCTTTATATTTAGCAATAAATTTTCTTTACGAAACGCATAATCAACAATACTACCACCTATATACCTAAAAGAATAAGCTTGCCTATGATTATGCCAACCTGTTTCACAAAAACTATCTAAAAAATTAATTTTCCATACCTCAAAACTGTTATCTAAGCCTAATGTTATTATTTTTGATTCAAACCATTCTTTTGCTATTCCATCAAGAAACAAACGTAGAATCAAAATCTTGTCTTCGTCAGCAACCACCTCACATCGCAAACATTCTGATTCGAAGGTCTTGAGCCATGAATTCATTGGAACATTATTTCCATCAAAATTTCGAAGTACAAAATCATCTTTTATTTTTTTTAAATTTTTCTTTTCAACTTTAGGTAAATTTGTGTCATTAAATTTCTGGAGCAACTCAGCAAATGATGGAAATTGTTCAGCTGTTTCTATCTTCTCATACACTGGTAATAAGGTCTGTTGTAAGTACTCACTTTGATAAACCACATCACCATCTGAATCAAAATAAATCTCCTTCAAATTGTCTTCTAATGCTATAGTACATGTTCTAAAGGATCCTCTTGTTTTCATAGATGCTAATATATTCTTCACTTTTTTCAGATGAAATAGTTCAGAATGATCAATTTGAAGTTGTTTTTCAAAGGGGATTTCATAATAAAAACGGGACCCTGTTGGCTGCAGCCACTTAAATTTATATACATTTTTCTTACTATCACTACTGTTTGCTTCTATAGCCATGCAAATTCTCATTGATGTAAAATTCATTCTTAAATATCGTTTTATCCAAATAACGGCTTGGAAATTTATAGTTATCACTATATTTTTTTTATCAGCTTAAGTTCTTGATTTATAAGTGTAATATCATACCCTTATTCATGTGAAGAGATAGCAGTTTGAATTCGTCTAAAAAGAGTTTATTATCGTTAAAATTCTACAATATAAATTATTAACAATAATAACATAACTAAAATAACTTAACAAATATACAAACCTAAAAAGAGAATCAAGAACAATGCTATTTCTTACGCCATTAAGTAATTTGACAATTGTACCATACAATTTACAATATGTCAATGTCAATAAAACTTAAACAGTCATACAACCTAAAACTTTAAATAACTAAAAATAACTAAGCCCTGCTGTTTCACTTAAAATAAACATAGGTTTACTTTTACATATATATATATATATATATATATATATATATATATATATATATATAATACGCAAGAAGATCATAACTGAAATGTACTGTACGTACAGTACTAAAAAAATAAATAAACAAATGAGCATTAAATCTGAGATATTTCTCGTTGATTAATACTAATCGTAATCCATACCTAAATCGTCCTCATCATCTGAATTCACTCCTATATTAATTATCACCGGTTCAATATCTTGCTGCAAATTATCCACCGCAAACAGTTTTTTCTCTTTCTTGACGTGGTTCACATAATTATGCCACTATTCTTAGATACCCGTTGGTAAAACTCTTTATCAACCATTTTACCGTTTGTTCTTTAAAATCGACGTTGTTTAAAACCACATAGCTTTTCACTTGCCTCCACACCATCTCAATCGGGTTTAGCTCAAAATCCTAACGCAGTCATTATTTTTCCGCAATTGTTTCAATTTTGTACTTGTCGTACTCGTCTTAAATGCAGTCGCAGTATTCAGTAATTCACTTTTTAGGTTATCTTCCTCAAAGAAAATGTTCTTTTCGATTAGCCAATCCTTGATTTGCCTTTTGTTCTACCATTTTTTCGGGAAATCAAATTTGCGGGAGTGGTATGACGCGTTATCCAAAACGACAACGTTTTCTTTGTCTTTCGGCAAATTTGGAATTTACGTCTTCTTAAACCATTCTTCATATAGATCTTCCATTTCGTCGTGGTAATTAGCGGTTCCTTTCTTCGCCAAGAAAGTTAATTCGGCCCATGCTACAAAACCAGTTTCACTTCCAGCATGAAGAAGAACAAACCGAGGACCTCCTTGTGTTGGAGCTTTCAGTCCAGTAGAGAACCCTGTTATGAAGGCATCTCGTGAATTCTTGATCGTTGTGTCCCTCCATTCCTTTTTGACTGAAGTACCGACATTAGTCCAAGACTTATCGGTATAAACAAGGTTCACATTATCCTTTTTCCTCAATGTTTTTATTTGTCTGAGGTATTTGTGTCTTCAGGATTTGATACCTTTTCTTTCCATCATTATCGAATGCGTTTCCATCCACAATCGAAAGAATGTGTTTACAATGGAAGCGGTCAGTTTGCTGTTTGCCAGTGTCGTAGTTATGTATTGCAGAGAGTGTTTGACTTGTTAATTTGATCGTGTTGGATATTTTATTATTTTATTTTCGATTAGTGCTTAGTATATTAGTAGTAGTAATTAGTGAATTATTAAGTCATTTAGTGTATTTATTGTGTGTTAAGTTTAGTTATTAATAATAGTTATTTAACAATATGGCTTCTAAAAAGATAGGAACAAAAGGGCTTGATTAAATAGCCAAGCAGAGGCAATAATTTATAATGTAAATATCAATCAAAAACCTGTTAATACCTTTAAGAAGTTTGACGTAAATATTATCAATGACATTTTATTTTCTTGTATGTGTGTGTGTGTGTGTGTGTGTGTGTGTGTGTGTGTGTGTGTGTGTGTGTGTGTGTGTGTGTGTGTGTGTGTGTGTGTGTGTGTGTGTGTGTGTGTGTGTGTGTGTGTGTGTGTGTGAAAGATATGGCACGGAAATAAGTCCATCAGCCACAGAATGTTTTATTTACGTTTAAAGATATTTTTTTTGTTCTTGTTTGTTACTTTATTTTAAATATATGTATAAATCACTGTAATTTATATTTCTACTTTCACATCTTTAATAAAATTTATTAGCAATTCTAAGATTTCTCTATTAGCAGTTGCCAAAATGTGTGATAGACTTAACGGAGGCGAATATTTCATTTTAATAAGAGTTTGAATTAATTTATTAGATTTTTCTAAATATTTGTTGCATCCAAAGAAAATATGGTTAAGTTCTGGGAGCTAGGTAACACCTTTTATAATTGCAAAAAGCTCGGCAGTATAAGTGCTACAAAAAGGTGGTAATTTATATTTCAATAACTGGTTCGTATTTTGTATAAATACACCACAACCAACACCTTGTTATTACCTATTTACGATGTTTCATCAGATACTTTATACTATTTGCTTGAAACAGAAAATCTGCGATCTCAATATGGATTATGTTAGTAAATAACGATATGAACCAACTTAATTTTATGAAGTGGTCAGAAGTCAGCTTATACCTAACTTACCCAAAAAGTCGGTCTTGGTAGTTAATAACGCATTCTACCATAATGTACTAATCGAAAAAAATATGAAGTCTGCTAGTCGTAGGAATATTATGGTAAAGTGTTTACAAAAAAAATATTCCTTTTCAAGAAAAACTAACCAAACCGGAATTATATAAAATTATACAAGCTCATAAACCACGTTTTCCACCAGTTTATGTATTAGATTATGAGCTTGAACAACATGGACATCAAGTACTTCGCTTGCCTCCCTATCATCTGGAGTTAAACGCTATCGAAAAAATATGGGCTTTGGTAAAATGTAGAGTGGCCACTCATAATACAACATTTAACATAAATGATGTTGAAAATATAACAAGAATAAAATTTTCAGAAGTGGTAATAGAATAGTGGGCTAACATATGTAAACACGTACAAAAATATGAAAACACTGAAATCGCAAAAGAACATTTATTAGACTCTATGCTGGACCACTTACAATTCTTTATTAATACTGGTTCATCCAAAGAAAGCCTTTCTGATAATAAAGATAGTGATTAAAATTATGAATAGACGTGTTTTTGTCTGATATTCCTTTGTAAGGTTCTAAACGTTTTAAAACCAATTTTTCACAACAAAACATTTAAAAGCTTCAAACTTCGAACAAAGTTTTTTATATTATTAAAAAACTGTATCGGCAACTCAAAATTTTTTTTTATTCATACATGGGATCTCTCTCTCTTCACAGTAGTATTTTGAAATTATTGACCATAGCACTGAAGATGGCTTTCTAAGCCGAAAGTGCTCAGCTAGGAATTAAATTTTACACACTTAAAAATGCTTTTCTTTTCCTTGTCACTCAGTTGTCACAAGCGTGTACAAAACATATTTTTTACAAAAACAAGTTTTTAGAATAATTACTGTTTAGAAAATAAATACATTATTTAATTAGTTAAAATAAACTACTTATTTTTTTTGTGTTGTTGAAACCCTTCCTTCCTTCCTGACAATGTTAATAACATGATACTATGACTAACAAGATAGGATCTTCCCGTAGCACAAAATCGGTCGTGTTCGCGCATGCCGTCATTGGAGAGTAGAATTTGAATTCTTGTTAAAGTTAGTTAAAGTTAAATGGGATTTTTATGCATTCGGTGATGAAATTATTCAATTAGCAAAATAATAATATTAAATAAAGGTTTAATAATTACAATAATCGTACACAAAAGGATATCTCCAAACTATTTATTAAAGATTATTTAATGATACATACAAAAAACTGACATTACGAACGTGCAACTCTCCAATTACGTCACGACTTATGCGCAATATCTTATCTTCTTAGTCATAGTATCATGGTTAATAAATTGTAAGTATTGAGGAATTTGATATTTATTAAAGTACTCCTAATATTTTACTTATTATTTTATCAAATGCAACTGACTATGAACTTCTTTTCATTCATTTCATTTTTTATTCATTCTTCACTTAAATTTAATATTATGTACTTATAAAAATTTATTTTAAAGCTACCAGTTTCTCTCTGCTACTGGTAGAAGCGATCCACCCGTCTGAGCGAAGCACTACATCACATTCCCAAACTAAAGTTTGTCGGAGTCTAACCCATCGACAATAAGTTTTTAATATATTTTACGTTTTTATAGTATTTTTCTTCATGGTATTGTTCAGTTCGACAATGTAACTCTCTTATTTATACATCGATAATTGTATCATGCTTTAGTTGAAACAATAATGATAGTCTTTTATACAACCGTAGGAAATTGTTGTGTGCGCGTATATTCCAGTGCTATAATTCTTAAATTCGGTCCTGATGCGCCGCTCGTGGCAAACTGGCAACGTGGTCGGCCATTCTCCCGTACAAAATACATTGCCTATCGTACCTGCACTGCATTCTAACTGTGGCTTCTACTATAGTAGATCTTGCTTTTTGAGCCCGGAGCAAGTGAAAATAGTTGACCGCGGTAAATTTTACGAACGTTTAGTATTCTAGAGTTAAATGTTATTTTTGAAATTAACGTGGCTAACGCCTAATTCGAACATTTTAAGTATTCCAAACGACGAGTATGTCACAGCTCATCAGAAAGTAGCGTAACAGTTTCAATTTTTTTTTACTTTTCTTTAGGACAAGAAGTGGCAACTTACTGGTACTCAGCAGTACGACAATATGATTATGGAGGGGAGCCAGATAGTATACACGTTAACGTCAATGCAGGTAAGTTGTACCAACATTTTATCATTTTATTCAGTGTTCTAATAATTTATTATCTATTGTACGGGGTAGAAACATGGACGTTAAAAGCGCAAATAGTTAAGAAGCTTGAAGCTTTTAAACTTTGGATATACCGGAGAATGTTGAGAATTCCATGGACTGCCAGGGTCACCAATGAGGAAGTGCTGGGAAGGATGGATCGAGACAAAAAATTGTTGAGAACAATAAAAGTACGCAAGACTGCATACCTTGGACACATACTGAGGAATGATAAATATAGTCTTCTGCAGGTCATCATGCAGGGTAGAGTCGATGGCAAAAAGGGAATAGGTAGAAAGAGGATATCATGACTGCGAAATATTCGAGACTGGACAAACATGACTGTAGACAAATTATTCCACGTTGCAAAAGACAGAGAAACTTTTAGAAAGTGGTCGCCAACCTCCGTTAATGGGGACGGCATACGAAGAAGAAGATAATAATTTTTCTAGTTTCTTGTCTATCTAATAATTTATCTAATTGATCTAATGTCTTCTAATTATTTCCCACTCAAGTGGTTAGAATACAAAGGTACCATCTAGTTTTATGTATATATTTATGTATGATATAATAATATCGTTTTCTGTCAATCGTGTAAGTTATAGAATGATAAAAAATGTTTAGGTAATGTTAGATATTTTTAACTTTAAAATACTCTAATATTATTAATGCAGGACTATCTTATTATGAAGCAATATATAACAAGTTTTTCCTATGTAGAAGTAGACTATAATTTCAGTGATTTTTTAGATGGACTTGTCTGTATTTTCAATAAGGCATTTCCTTTAATTACAATTAAGTCAAAACATCACAAACCCTGGACTACCAAAGGTATCCACATATCAGCCAAGAATATGCGTTCACTACTGTACATCAAGACATTTACTACCAACGTCTTTGTCATTGAATATATCTTCAAGGACAGAGGAACCTATCTAAAACCTATCAAAACAGCTAAAAAAATGTACTATCATAATCGTCTGGGAAGCTCTAAAAATGTTGCAAGAGAAACTTGGTCCATAAGAAACGATCTACGAAATAAAACTAACACAGCTCAAACATTTTTTCTTTCAAGCCCGGAAAATCAAAATGAATACTTCGTAAATGCGAGTAAATAACATCAACATAAAAATATTCGTATTTAAATTTACACACGAAGATTTTTGAAAAACCAATAATAAAAACCACTGGATTGTCTTGACAAAAACTAATGGCGATATAATAAAATTAAGAACAATAATGTCATGAATGTGTTTAGAATAATTAAGTGTTATGGATGTAAAGTAATTTTCGAATTTTAAACACAGAAATAGGT
Organism: Diabrotica undecimpunctata; assembly: GCF_040954645.1. Taxonomy (NCBI): domain Eukaryota; kingdom Metazoa; phylum Arthropoda; class Insecta; order Coleoptera; family Chrysomelidae; genus Diabrotica; species Diabrotica undecimpunctata. The sequence continues at coordinate 95,909,699 of NC_092809.1, forward strand.
TTTTTTATATTGAACAAAGATGACAGACTGTGATAAACTTCATCAATATTACATAACATCATTGATGATACAACCTCAATAAGTTTGTAAGTAGTGAATTTTTTAATTAATTATACCAACGTTAACAAAATATTCATCACATTTGTAGCTCCCTGATGAAGGACATAACCAATGTCCGAAAGCTTGGAATAAAAATTTACAAGAGTACACGTTTCATTTTTTATTGCTGCAAACCCAATATTTAATGTTTACTTCCTTACGTTGTCAGCAAATACTTCTGGTATTTGCTGACAACAATACATATATATATATATATATATATATATATATATATACAATATATATATATATATATATATATATATATATATATATATATATATATATATATATATATATTGATTTATAGTATCAGCAATCGGTCTGTAGGAAATAAAACTCTATTTGTTCTATGTCTCAATATTTCGTCACGATTTTGTTTAGATGTAAACAAAGTGAATATTTCAATACTTACAACTATAAGATTAAAAATTTAAATTTTATATATATATATATATATATATATATATATATATATATATATATATATATATATATATTTATATCTAGATAAATGACATTTTTGTTTGATTTTATTTACTTAGGAGTTATAGTAACCGCAATATTTTATATAGTGAATTCCCATTGTATAATTTTTAGTGAATAAGTTAAAATAAACAATTCATCATCATCAATCAGCCAATCCCGTCCACTGCTGGACATAGGCCTCCCTCAGTTTTTTTCAGTGTTCTCTACACTGGGCCGCTTGTAGCCAGTTTCCCGCTACTCTTTTTATGTCGTCGGTCCATCTAGTCGGTGGTCGTCCTCGGCTTCTTTTATAATTTCTGGGCCTCCATTCCATAATTCGTCTTGTCCATCGTCCATCTTGTGTTCTGGCTAAGTGTCCTGCCCAGTTCCACTTAAGTCTCGTGGTTCTTTCGATGACGTCTTGAACTCCTGATCTTTGCCTGATTTGTCGGTTTGTTATGTGGTCTCGGAGGCTCACATTCAGCATTGCACGTTCCATGGCTCGTTGTGTAACTCTTAGTTTATTCGCAGATTTCTGCGTGAGTGTTAAAGTCTCTGCTTTATAAGTTTGTACAGGCAAAACACATTGGTTATAAACTTTTCGCTTGAGACACATGGGAATTGAACATTTTAGAATATGGCTTAGTTTGCCAAATGCTGCCCATGTCAGGCCTATTCGCCTCTGTATTTCATTTGTTTGATTGTCTCTGTTTATTTTGATCTCGTGTCCCAGATATTTGTAAGTGTCTGTTTGTTGTATGGTATTATTGTCGATAGGTATATTTCCACTCATTACGAGATTTGTCATAAGTTTAGTTTTCTCAAAGTTTATCTTTAATCCTGCTCTTTCAGACAGACTTTTAAGCGAATGTAGCATAGAAACTGTATCCTGTAAGTTATCTGCGATTAATACGACATCATCTGCAAACCTCAGATGATTTAATCTTTCTCCATCTATATTGATGCCCATATCTTGCCATTGGGTGTTCTTAAATATTGACTCTAGAGCTGCCGTGAACAATTTTGGTGAAATATTGTCTCCTTGTCTTACTCCTCGACCTAAGCTGAATTTTTCTGTGTCTTCGTGTAGTCGTATACTTGATGTAGCGTTATCGTAGATGTTTTTGATTAGTGACGTGTACCTGTAATCTATTCGGCTTTGATTTAGGGCTTCCAGTACGGTTTCAAACTCTACAGTATCAAAAGCCTTCTCGTAATCGACAAATGCAAGAACCAGTGGTATGTTGTACTCGATGCATTTTTCAATTAAGATCTTTATGGTGTGCAAATGGTCATTTGTGCCATATCCTCTCCTAAAGCCTGCCTGTTCTTTGGGCTGATAGAAATCAACTATCAAATAAACAATTACTATGACAGTATTATCCATATTATAAAGGTAAAGATGGAATTAATAGTAGAGAATTGAGAAAAAATCAGGAACATGGTAAATTATTGGTCTATAAAATGTAATTGATGGTACGTAGTCAGATGTAATACTGATATTTAGAAATTGAATAAAATTGTAGGTAGAGTTACTAGAGGATTACTGAGTTTGGTTTTAAAGGTTAAGATATATATATATATATATATATATATATATATATATATATATATATATATATATATATATATATATTATATATATAATATATATATATATATATATATATATATATATAAATATATATATATATATATATATATATATATATATATATATATATATATATATATATATATATTGTTATGATGTATTATTTGTGAATGATGAGCAATGAGTGTTTTTTAATAATATGTATATAGGGTTTTTATCGCGGTTTTCAAAGAATTAGTTTGTAAGCACTTTTTGAAATTATCTTTATTATATCTATTATGAAACACACATATATATCTAACATAACCAATTTAAAGTTTAAAATAAACTATCTTTAAATTAAAATTCTTATGAAACTAATTAAATTATATAGATAATGTAAATTTTAAACAAACTATCTTTAAAATTGAAATTCTTATGATACTAACTAAATTTTATTAACAAAATTTTGTACCTTTCTTTCACTGAATGCCTAAATAAAATGTTCTCCAAAATAAAGATTTTAATCACCACTCAATGTCTTCGTTCTCAGCCTCGGTTATCCTTGTTTTTGTGAAATTACTTTTTCCAATTATCAGCTTCCACCAATTTAAAATATTTTTCTTCTTAACAGCATTTATATATATATTCTTCTTTTCAATATACCAATATCCAATCACCAAATATATTATATAATTTTAATTTTCAATTAATACTTCCTTCCATTATCCAATTACCATTTTTACATAACATAATTTTTAATCTTCAATAATATTATCTTTATACTGTTTCTTAATCTTCATTGAACTTATTATATTGAACATCTGGACCTTCTGACTGACTATCTTCACTAACTAAATGTGTCTATCTTCTAACTAACTTTCTTACTAACTGACTGGCCTACTGAACTGGTAACTGATCCTTGAATCCAAATCACCGAGTATTTATATCTTTTTCCATGTTCCAGAATCATCTGGCAAGAAATCATATTCGTATTGTTCTATATGATTGTTCTCGAAAAAGTATATGTTCTGGTTATGTCCATTTCACAGACATAACCATATTCGAGAACGTTTTACCGTAAACAAAGGTTAAATTCTGTATTCTAGAGAATTCCTTTCTTTTCTATCGAGAATTTTGTTGACATTTAGGCTTTTCAGATCAGAATATACACTTAAATCAGTAACTATATATAAATTAAACATTTTAAAGTAACATATTATTATAACCCCACTTTATATTCCTAATTATTATTTAAAATGTCACTTTCAGAGTATGTATATCTCTCTGTCACTTAAATGTATACTTGGTTGCCTATGCACATGGCTCACTTAAATATATTTACAATATTATAATTATTAAAATAAAACTTAATTACACGACTTATTATATGCTAATTTCTTAAGAATGCCCTCACATAAATAATTTTTATAATATTCCCTAGTATATAACTTATTAAAATAACCAAATACTTTTAATATCTAATATTATCTAATATATAACTTATAAATTAATTTTTTAAACACTAATCATCTCAATACCCCAAAATTAAATTTAAAATAAATAATTTACTTATTATTTTTTTAAATATTCACTTTGTTTACATAATATAATAATTATTTTGATAAATTTACAGTTTTCTCCTAAGAACTCACAAAATGCTGACGAAATATTGAGACATAGAAAAAATAGAGTTTTATTTTCTACAGACCGATTGCTAATACTATAAAACAATATTTAAAACAGTACGGTCGAAAATAATTTAATATATATATATATATATATATATATATATATATATATATATATATATATATATATATATATATATATATATATATATATATATATATATATATATATATATATATATATATTGTGACGATTGGGGTTTATAGAAAATAATTTATAAGTTATATACTACATAATATTAGATATAAAAAAGTATTTGATTATTTTAAGAAGTTATATACTAGAGAATTTAATAAAAATATATTTATGTGAGGGCATTTTTAATAAATTAGCATATAATAATTGTAAAAAGTTGTATTTTAATGTTGTAAATATATTTAAGTGAGCCATGTGCATAGGCAACCAACTATACAGTGAGTGATAGACAGATATACATACTCTGAAGTGACGTTTAAGAATATTTACGAATATAAAGTGGGGTTATAATAATATATTGTTTGAAATGTGTATTTTATTAAATTAGAGTGTTAGTTACTAATTTGAATGTTTATTCTGATCTGAAAAGCCTAAATGTCAACAAAATTATCAATGGAACATTAACGAATTCTCCAGAGTGCAGAGTGTGACCATTGTTTACGGTCGAACATTCTGGAATAATGATTATGTCGGTGGATGGAACAGATATTTTTTCGAGAACATCTATATAGAAGTAATGGAACAAATTGGAACATGATCTCTTGCCAGATGATTCTGGAATATCCAAAAAGATATAAATACCCGTGATTTGGATTCAAGAGGGCAGTTTTTAGTCAGAAGTCAGGCCAGTTTATTATGAAAGTTAGTAGAAGATAGACACAATTAATTAGTGAAGTCAATTGTTCACAGTTTTAGTAAGTCAGTCAAGCAGTTTAATAAGAAATATGAAAGTTAGTTGGAGATAGTCCAATTGTTTAATATAGTGAGTTAAATGAAGATTAAAAATTATGCATATATTTAATGCACATTTATAATTATACACAAATAATTATTGAAGATTATAAAAGTATATTAGAAGAATATTGGATGGACATTGGAAGGAATTAAAATTATATTATGATTAGAGATTAGTATAAATCAACTTATAATAATTGGATATTGGTATATTGAAAAGAAGAATAAATATAAATGGTGTTTGTTGGTTTGCTTGGTGGTGTATAAATGCTGGTGAAGAAAACTATATCTTAAATTGGTAGAAGCTGATAATTGGAAAAAGTAATTTCACAAAAACAAGGATAACCGAAGTACGAAGACATTCAGTGATGATTAGAATCTATATAGTGGAAAACAGTTCATTTAGGCATTCAGTGAAAGAAAGGTACAAAATTTTGTTAATATAATTTAGTTAGTGTCATAACAATTTCAATTTTGAAGATAGTTTGTTTAAAGTTTACATTGTCTATAGAATTTAATTAGTTTTATAAGAATATCAATTTAAAGATAGTTTATTTTAAATTTATATTGGCTAGGTTAGATATATATGTGTGTTTCATAATAGTTATAATAAAGATAATTTAAAAAAAGTACTTACAAGCTAATTCTTTGAGAACCGCGATAAAAACCCTATATATATATATATATATATATATATATATATATATATATATATATATATATATATATATATATATATATATATATATATATTATATTATTAAAAATACTCATTGCTCATCATTCAAACAAATAATACATCATAACAATTTGGCACCCAACGCGGTGGCTCTCTATTTAAAAGAATTAGTTTGGGAAGATAAGTGCTCTCATATAATTAAATTAATTATCAGTAGAAAGAAAAAAGTATAGATTTTAATTTTCATGAAAAATCAAAGAAGACATGAAAAAAATGGAACAGAAAATTTAAGAGAATATGAAAAAAATGGAAGAGAATTCAAAAGAAATCAAAGAAGACATAAAAAAATTGGAAGAGAATTCAAAAGAAGTCAAAGAAGACATGAAAAAAATGGAACAGAAATTGGAAGAGAATTATAGAAAATTAGAAAAGAAAATAGAAGATAATAATAATAAAATTGTAAAACAAATGGATAAAAAACTTGAAGCTGCAGAGAAAAAAGTAGCAAATGAAATAAAAAGTATACGGAATGACTACAAGAAAACGAAGACAGGAGAAACACAGAAGAAAAATTAGACGATATACAACAAAATATCCAAATAAATTGTAATCAAATAAGAAATGTGGAACAGAGAATAGATGATATTTCACAAATGAGAGACATAGGGAGACCTTACTTAAATTTAACAAATGAGACTGGGATTAAATTCTCTGGTAATATAAAAAATTTGCATCCTAGAGTATACATAAATAGTTTAAAACATAAATTAAGATTTGTGAATAATATTAATGATATTAAAGATTATATTAGAGTGACATTAAATGACAATGCAGCAACTTGGTTTGCTAGTATTGAGAATGATTTAGATAATTTTCAAACATTTGAAAATAAATTTTTAAATTATTATTGGGGTGAATTAGAGCAAGCCAAGTTTAGAGAAATTCTATATTTTGGAAAGTATAATCAAAATTTAAAATCAAATATGGTAGATTATGCATTGAAATTGATAACAGTTGCAAAATATTTAGAACCACCACTTAGAGAGGATGAAACAGTCTTAAATGTATCTAGACATTTTGATGCTGATGTTGTGCAAACCGTAACTGTACAAAATATTCAAACAATAGATAGTTTTATTAATTTTATTCAAAGAATACAAAGAGGCAATATGACAAGTAATAATAACAACAGAAAAAACAATAATAACTTTCAATATAATAAAAATGATAATCAACAATATAGACAATCATATAATAGATATGGTAATAATTTACAAAATTTTAATAATAATAACAGTAATTATAATAGACAACATTTTAATAACAGTACTAATAATAATAGACAAGATTTTAACAATAGAAGAAATACAGAGCGACCTAACTATAACAGACAGGTAAATTGTGTTCGAAGGAATAGGAGCTGCGAAGACAGGGAACGAAATCGTACAAGGCAAGAAAATGTGAGTAGAAGTCATACTAGGGAAAGACATAGTACATCAGATCCAAGTGGTCAGATACAATCTGACAATTCTAATAATCAAAATTTTGTGCAGTAAACTTTCTGAATTACAAGTTAGGCCATTGCTATTATGAAAAACCTTCTGAATTTATTTCTTTAGATGAAGATAAAATTATTGAATCTATTAATTTAATTTATATAAATGCTTTGGCCAAAAATAAAATGATTAAGATTATGATAGATACTGGTTCAGAAAGTACTTTAGTCTCGGAGAATTTTATTTTTAATACATTAAAATTATCAGATATAATAAAGATTCCAAAAATTAAAATTGTTGGTGCAAATAATAAGAAGTTGGGTGAAATTGATAAACTAGCCAATTTTAAAATTAATATTCTTAATAAAGAAATTAATATGCAAGGATTTATTGTCAAGGATTTATGTGTTGATATATTAATGGGAAATGATGAATTGGAAAAGAAGAAAGTAAAGATAGATTTTGAAAAAAAAATGGTAACTTTGGAAGGGCAAATAATTAAATTTATGCAGAAAGATGAGGTGGAAGAAGGAATAAGAGTTGATAGGATATTATTAAAAGAAAATAATGCTGTTTATGAAGAAGAAATGTATTTTGATGATAGGGAAATGTCCCAAAAGAATGTAAAGAATAATGGTAGTGAATATTTAAGGAATGGAAATTTTAAGCAGATGGATGCCTACGAGGCGGAGTGCGTAAAATTGGAAGCAAGGAATAATGAGTACATATTGAAGAATAATGTGATTTGTAAAGAAGAAGATATGATGAAAGTTTTAAATTGCCCTGAAGAATATAAATCAATAGTCATTTCCATATTGCAGCAACACAAGGGACTTGTCAATAAAGAAAATAGAATTGCACAAAATTATATCCATAGTATAAAAGTTAAAGAAGAAAAAGATTTTAAAACAAAATCATACCCAATACCATATAAATACAGAGAAGAAGTAAACAAAACAATTAATAATATGTTAGAAGATGGGATCATTGAGAAGGCAGACACACGTTTTATTAACCCCATAGTAGTAGTACGAAAAAGATCAGGTGAAATCAGGTTATGTTTGGATGCAAGGAATATTAACAAGATTACTGAAAAGCAATTTGAAGCACCAATGAGTATAGATGGAATATTAGGAAGAATTACAGGAATGCCATTTTTCACTAAAATCGATTTACAGCATAGTTTCTGGTTAATACCTCTAGAAAGAAAAAGTAGACAGTATACAGGATTTCAGATAGATGGAGTAGTATATCAATTCAAAGTAGTACCATTTGGACTTCAATCATCTTGCAGTCTTCTATGTATATGTCTTCATGATATTTTGGATCAATATGAACATTTTGTAATTCACTACATTGATGATATATTAATTTTTTCTAAAACGGCTGAAGATCATGAGAAACACCTAAAAATTATAATAAATAGATTAGACAAAGTTGGACTAAAAATAAATCAAGAAAAATGTACATTTTTTCAAAAAGAAGTCATATATCTAGGTTATAAACTTAACACTAAGGGAATCGAAATGGATCCAGAACGGACACAAGTCATTCAGGAATATAAAACACCACACAATTTAAGAACTTTAAGAGGATTTATTGGAATAATTAATTATTATAAAAGGATGATACCAGATCTAAGTATAAAAGAAATTCCATTACTTGAACTACTGAGAAAAGGTGTAAAATGGAGATGGGATCAGAGAAGAGAACTAGCATTCCAAGAAATTAAAAACATTTTTCTGTCAAATTTGAAAATATACTATCCTGACTACACACAGCCATTCATATTAAGAACAGATGCATCAATAGAGAGATTATCAGGGGTATTATTACAAATACATGATGGGGTCGAATACCCAATACAATTCATTTCAAGAATTACAAAGCCACATGAAAAGGGTTACTCAGTTTCAGAATTAGAACTAGCAAGTATAATACACTGTGTCACAAAATTAAGATTTTATTTGTTGGGTAATGAATTTACAATAGAAACAGATCACCAAGCTTTAACGTCTATATTAAATAACAAATATGGAAACAGTAGAATACATCGGTGGAGTCTAATACTTAGTGAATACTGCTTTGAAATCAAATACATTTCTGGAAAATCCAATATAGTGGCAGATGCTTTATCAAGGTTAGAAAATACATCACAAAAAGGGCAGCGAACAATAAAAATTGGATTAAATCAATTAGTAGAAAGTACTGGATTATATTCTAAAGAAGAAATTATAAGAGATCAGATCAATTTGAGTGAAAAACAAAAAGTCCTTAAGAAAGATGGAGTTTATTATAAAATAATAAATGGCATAGAAGTATATGTAATAACTAGAACTTTAGCAAAGAAAATATTGAAAAATTTACATAACAATTATATGCATATTGGTTCAAGAAAGCTATGGATGCTATTTAGGGACAATTATTTTGCAAAGAATGACATAAGTATAGCAAAAGAAATTACTACCCAATGCCCAATATGTCAACTAAACAAAGAAAAGAATTTCAAAAACCAGAACACATATAAATCTAATGTTGTATATGAAAAACTAAATACAGTTTCCATGGATTTTATTTCAAATTTAGTTCTCAGTCCAACAGGAAAAAAGCATATACTAGTGATAGTTGATTTATATACAAAATTTATTAAGCTATATCCCTGCTCTAGAACAAATGTTAAAACATTAAAATTATATATTAATCAATTTTTCGAAGAAATAGGACCATTTAGAAATTGCATAATAGATAATGCTACATATTTTAACAACCAAAAATTTCGGACATTTTGTGAGAAAAAGGGAATCAACATTCATTTTACAAGTATCAGACATCCTCAGGCAAATCCTGCAGAAAGATATATTAAAGAAGTTATAAAATATTTAAGGATACTGTGCCAAAATCAACACGAAACTTGGCAGCAACATATACCACAAGTAGAATATTTTTTAAATAATACACATAATTTGAATACAGAGGAAGTACCAGAATATTTAATGTTTGGCCATATAGGAAACAGAAAGTGGATTAGTGAATATAATCAGGATATGTTAGAACAAGTAATGCAGAAAGTGAATAACCGAATTAGGAGGAAAGCTGAAAAATATATCAGAAGACAAAATCGAAATATAAAAAAACCAATCACATTTCAAAAAGGAGACCTAGTGTTAATTCGTTCACTTAGAAAAAGTAATGTTAAAGAAAATCGTTGTAAAAAATTACAACCAATGTTTGAAGGTCCATACATAATTGAAAATCAGAATGGACTAAATAGTTATGTGTTAATAGATGCAGAGAACAGACTAAGAGGCATGTTTCATATCAACGACATTTTTCAATATCATGAAGAGATTGAATAATGATTTCTATACCTTTAACACAAATATAATAACACTAATAACTTACTGATATATCCATTTTATTCAATAGACTTGATTTGTTAAATGGTAGATGGTAGATTTCATTATTTTGAATCAATTTGACATCATACTTGTTGAATTTTGTATATATGGAAATTAATTTGTACCCTAAAAATTATAATTTGGGGTTAGACACAAAATTGATACTATAATTGCTATAAAAATGTCTTTCTAATATAATAAAGTGAAAAAACTTACCAATTTATATTGATGAAAGTTATTTTGAATGGAAATAATTCCTAGATTTTGTCTATAAATAAACAGAACACCATATCGATTATATTTTTAATTAAGGTTAGATTTTATTCTCTGATATCGCATCCATTGCTTCATTTGACATGACAGTTTGACCATAGAATAGCCGAACTGTGCTCCGTTGTTCTCTGCTTTGACATAGACAGCGAACAGGGATGTATTTAACACATTTTAAATAAAAAAAAAAAAATTTTGATTTATTAAATTTAATAAGGTATGAGAAAATTAATATTTAAAAAAATAATAAGTAAATTATTTATTTTAAATATTATTTTGGGGTATTGTGACGATTGGGGTTTATAGAAAATAATTTATAAGTTATATACTACATAATATTAGATATAAAAAAGTATTTGATTATTTTAAGAAGTTATATACTAGAGAATTTAATAAAAATATATTTATGTGAGGGCATTTTTAATAAATTAGCATATAATAATTGTAAAAAGTTGTATTTTAATGTTGTAAATATATTTAAGTGAGCCATGTGCATAGGCAACCAACTATACAGTGAGTGATAGACAGATATACATACTCTGAAGTGACGTTTAAGAATATTTACGAATATAAAGTGGGGTTATAATAATATATTGTTTGAAATGTGTATTTTATTAAATTAGAGTGTTAGTTACTAATTTGAATGTTTATTCTGATCTGAAAAGCCTAAATGTCAACAAAATTATCAATGGAACATTAACGAATTCTCCAGAGTGCAGAGTGTGACCATTGTTTACGGTCGAACATTCTGGAATAATGATTATGTCGGTGGATGGAACAGATATTTTTTCGAGAACATCTATATAGAAGTAATGGAACAAATTGGAACATGATCTCTTGCCAGATGATTCTGGAATATCCAAAAAGATATAAATACCCGTGATTTGGATTCAAGAGGGCAGTTTTTAGTCAGAAGTCAGGCCAGTTTATTATGAAAGTTAGTAGAAGATAGACACAATTAATTAGTGAAGTCAATTGTTCACAGTTTTAGTAAGTCAGTCAAGCAGTTTAATAAGAAATATGAAAGTTAGTTGGAGATAGTCCAATTGTTTAATATAGTGAGTTAAATGAAGATCAAAAATTATGCATATATTTAATGCACATTTATAATTATACACAAATAATTATTGAAGATTATAAAAGTATATTAGAAGAATATTGGATGGACATTGGAAGGAATTAAAATTATATTATGATTAGAGATTAGTATAAATCAACTTATAATAATTGGATATTGGTATATTGAAAAGAAGAATAAATATAAATGGTGTTTGTTGGTTTGCTTGGTGGTGTATAAATGCTGGTGAAGAAAACTATATCTTAAATTGGTAGAAGCTGATAATTGGAAAAAGTAATTTCACAAAAACAAGGATAACCGAAGTACGAAGACATTCAGTGATGATTAGAATCTATATAGTGGAAAACAGTTCATTTAGGCATTCAGTGAAAGAAAGGTACAAAATTTTGTTAATATAATTTAGTTAGTGTCATAACAATTTCAATTTTGAAGATAGTTTGTTTAAAGTTTACATTGTCTATAGAATTTAATTAGTTTTATAAGAATATCAATTTAAAGATAGTTTATTTTAAATTTATATTGGCTAGGTTAGATATATATGTGTGTTTCATAATAGTTATAATAAAGATAATTTAAAAAAAGTACTTACAAGCTAATTCTTTGAGAACCGCGATAAAAACCCTATATATATATATATTTATTATATTATTAAAAATACTCATTGCTCATTATTCAAACAAATAATACATCATAACAATATATATATATATATATATATATATATATATATATATATATATATATACAGTAGACTCCCTCTATAACGAGAACTGAAATGGCAGACTAATTACCTCGTTATAAGTCGATCTCGTTATATCAAACAACAATAATACTGTGCATACATATGAATATGTAGTTTTCTAAAACATTAACTTCCTATAGTGAAGCCATTCGGAGCAATATAAGATGCTAATTGTTTGAATAGCGTTTTTGAAAAAAAGTTGTTTACTTTTATTGTCAATGAAATACATTAAAACAAAAAAAGAGCTTTGTCCATAAAATTGTACAATTTTCAGTGACAATAAAGCATATTTCTGTTCTAAATAATTTTCTATTGTGGAAAACCTGTTTTAGGACATTTCACGCAGATGGTATGGGTTGGAACACGGTACTGTGGTGTTGGAAAAGCTCGCGGAAGATCAGGCAAACTGGTTGTAGTTGCTCACTACATGCCTCCTGGAAACGTTTCTGGAGCGTACATGATAAATGTGCTTCCACCTTGCGAAGATTATCCCCGACTTCCACCCCCTCCGCCGCCGAGATTGATAATGACAGGTAGTGTCACCTCTGAATCTAGTTCTAATTCTCCGCCTAGTACTTAGACAAATCAACGAAACTTGTTCTATTTATAAGCACTTCGCAATTTATCTTTCTACTAAAATTATAAGACTACGAACCGTAAAAGAATACAAGGTTGTTTTCCCAAATAATATAACGATAAAATGTATAAATAAATTCAATGTATAAAGTTAAAATTATTGATGGCGACTATACTTCATCCAATTTACTTACCGTTGCATGTCATCCGTGTCATACCCCGTGACGTCACATGATACCGACACGAAATATTTAGGCGGTAGGTGTGTTCTTTTTTAGAATCACTTTGCCGATACACTGGCATTACAGCCACTAGACATATTTTATTAGATACGCGTAGAAATAATATTTAAAGATTTCTATTATTGCTAACCTAAAGAAATACACAATAATATGTTTCATTTAATTTGTATAAATGCATTATAAAGCGTTTTTATGAGGAACATTTGTTCGGAACACACTGTAACTGTAATCGAACGAAGGTGATATTTTGGCATAAATTTGTAACACTTATTTGACAGTTGTGTTGACACTTTTTGTACTTTATTATTTTGAATTTTAAAGTGAATAATAAAATTAATGTTTTATTTCAAAAATGTCACGTAAGAATTTAAATAGTCGTTGTAAAGAGTATAATAATAATTATGTGACCTATTTGATTTAAAATGGATTCAGGATTTTTTTATACTTTGGCAACTATGTCAACTTCGATCTCTGTCAATAATAATGACGTGCAATGGTAGGTAAATTAAATGGACTGTATAAATAACTAAAAAAAATAATTAACTGTTGGAAAAATACTTAATTAAAAATCCTTAATTTAAAAATTAAGAATAAAGTTTTTTGTTTAAAAGTAATATTTATATTATATATCAAAGTTGTTATTATTAGTATGGCTGAAGAAACACCCATGCAATGGTTGAATAATGAATTAAGGTCTTACAGATTTGACCTTTCTAATATTTCTCTTATTAAACACATTGTAGATGCCTCTAAGGATTCCGATTTGTTCAAAGTATATAAACAACAAAAATTTAAATATAATCGGCAATTACAAATTGCTAAAATGTCAGCTTACTGTAATTTTATTACTAATTCCAATAATATATATACCTAGAGAGACTGCTGGAACAGAGTAAATTTCGAAAGAAACAACACAAGATGTAGTTTGGTACAAGCTGATCTACCTCCAGATGAAATAAATTAATTTGTTACTACAATTGCAGAGAATATAATTACATCTCTTCCCACTAGTAATGTCAATACCCTCTTCAATTATAGAAATTATCCTTCTCCGAGCAAGTCCTTTTTTTTGTGTTGTGGAAGAAGAGGTCTCTTAAATAATAAAGTCTCTTAGTAATTCTATTTGTAGGGACGTTCACGAAATTAATAGCAAAATTTTAAAAGAAACTTACCAAATAGTTTTAACACCTTTCACTCATCTTATTAATTTAATTCTATTAACTGGAGTATTTCAAGAAGTACTAAAATACTCAAAAGTACTACCTATCTACAAAAAAAGTGATTCCTCAAAAACTGACAATTACAGACCCATAAGCATTGTTTCTACTTTTGGAAAAGTAATTAAAAAGGTTATCAAACAACAATTTTATTCCTATTTTGAGTCAAATAATTACTTTAGCAACTCACAATAGGGATTCAGAAGTGCTCGTTCTCTTACGAACGCGGTATTTAATGTTGTGAGCGAGGTGATTAAGGGGCTGGAACGCGGCAATCGCATAGCAATTTTTCTTTGCGACTTGTCGAAGGCTTTTGACTGCGTTTACACGACATTTTGCTCCACAAATTAAATTACTGTGGAATCAAAGGTATCCCTCTTAAGCTTATAACTTCTTATTTATGTGGCAGACACCAGACGGTAGTATCTAAAGGTCATCTCTCCGATTTTCTATCCATAAAACATGGAGTCCCAAAAGGTTCGGTCTTAGGACCTCTTTTGTTTATTATTTATTTCAACGATTTGCCTAAATTCATATTTCTGAATAGAAAGCTTTCAGAAAGCTTACCTATTTTATCTCACACGGAAATATGATAGAAGTGACGATAGTGGAAAGGAGAAAGGTTTATAACATTGTTTAAAGGTTTTTGAAAATGAATCCTTTATTCATTAGTGTAGTTATTGCTGCTTTAATTTTATTATTTTTGTTTTCCAATTATCAATATAAACTAGGCAATGTTTAATAGAGCAGAAAAGTTAACAAGATTAAGCGAATACTTCATTGCCTAGTCCATGATTTACTTACCGGTTTATTATAGGAAACAGCTTTGTATTCTTTGATAACAATACAAACTTTTATACCTATAAAATTTCATGGTAATAATTATTCAATTTTGCCAAACCTTAAAAATAATACGTAAACGTTTTCCAGTCAAAGATTTGTTCGTTAATATTACATCTTAAGTATTAAATATACCCAATAAAGTGTAAATTTTTTAATTTTGTAACGACTGAATTTTAAGAGGCGTTAAGAACTAATATTATATTTCTTGCAATGTTTAAAATTGTTTTCAAAATAGGTTGTTTGGAGTCTTCCAGTTTTTAAAAGGTCTTCCAATCAATAAAATTAATTTTAAACGGAACGGAAACGGATTTTAAAAATAAATAATTCGTATAACAAATTAATAAAAAAACTCTTTTATATTAACGATAACGTTAGAAGTATTAAAAAGAAGTATAAGACCTGAGACATGACATACTCATTTGCCTTTACTCAGAGATTCACTCCTTCCAATAATATGAGATCAGCAATTTCCCTTACTTTTTTTATAAGTTGTAAAGAAATCTTCAATAAGACACCAGATGGCACACACAGACAGTAGCTACCGTATAATAGTCTTGATATGTATACGTCAAATCCCGATAGTGCCGGATTTCTACCGGCTAAAAAACTGCTATTCTTTCCCACTAAGAACTTGTTGATGGTATTACTTTGTCATAATCGTTGACACCACTAAAGCTTATCGTTTCAAATTTTAATCCAATTGTCGTTATGTTCTAGCATACAATCTATTATATTGTTTTTGGTTAGGATTCTTCCTGCTTCTATTTTCAACAATTGTCTAGCGTTTTCCCACTCTTTGTTGTTTTATCTTATTTTTATTTTGTAATAATAGTCCATAAAACATCCTTGGGTAGTTAGAAGTTGGGTAAAATGTTACCATTCGCCCTAAATTCAGTTTTTAATATGTATTAGATATATGCGTATAAGTCCACTTACTCACTTCACACTTCTACCATTGCCATCTGATTAGTTTAATTTTCTCTTTATCTGTTTTATTTTTTCAATTTCTTCTTTCCCAAACCAGGAGCTTCATTGGTATAACTTTCGAAATATCAAAACTGTTTTCAGTGTACTATTTAATTTCTTTCTTTGTGCACTATCTAATTTTTTTAAAGTGTTCTTTTTTTTAGTGCTTTTCCTGACATAGTCGATGCTGATGCATATAGTATTAAACACTATAAGGACTCTACAAGCATTATACTTTTGTCTTTTTCTAATGTATTTTTGAATTTAGAGATAGTTTTGTCTGTGTGATATCCGCAACTTAGATTTCTGTCTATTGTGATCCCCAGATATTAAGGTTTTCTTGAGGATTGATCACTATATCGTCTAGTATGGAACTTATTGGTCTATTTGTCATCTTTATTTCAATTAGTACCATCGCTTCTATTTTTTGGTGCACCCGCTGGAGTTCGTATTCGCTTAGACATTCGCTGATAGTATAATTCACAATAGTGGTCCTAAACAGATTTCTGTGGTACACCGCTTGCTATATTATATATTTCGGCAGTATAATTTTGTTATTCTGTATAGCTCGTCATCACATTAGGAATGTATTTAGTAATTTCTCTGCTTCTAATTTCTCCCATTATTAACTTCTACGACCCTGTGTTAAATAGCATTATCAATATCAATGACTCTACTAATGGAGTCAATTGTTAATCATTTGTTCCCAAATTCATACTGCTTATAGTAAAGATCCCCCTTTTTCTTGAAATCCTCTGTTAACCTTCCAGCGATAATGTGCTCCAGGACATAATGCCAGCTAGGAGCTTGGGTCTTCATCATCTTTGTCTGGTTTTTGTTTAAGGACTAATCTTCCTCTCTTCCATTCGTCTGGGAAACCTTCGTTTTTGATGGTATTGAACTTCCCTTATTTGGAAACAAATAGGTGGTAGTAGTCCTAACTTCGACTCGACAGAAATGGCTGGATAAGAGAAATGGTTTTCTATGAGACAGAAACATCTGGTACACAGATGGATCTAGGTTAGAAGAAAGATCTGGGGCACATTTTTAGGGCCAGAATAATGGAAGAGCAATACTCATTACTGTACGATAGTATGCTACTCTTCTTCATAGCTATATTGAGATTTACTCAGAGGTTGGAGGAACTTTCGTCTAAAGACAGACATATTATTATCTATCCTGACAATCTTGCTCTCAGAGAATATAATCTGATTTAGGAATTCAAGGTCTACATAGATTGACAGATCATAAAAATGTCTGTTCTCTCTGGGTATCGGGTCATACTGAACCTTTTGTGGTATGTCGAGGTGCTGAGATAAGACCACCATTCACGTATATGTCAATAAAGAACATTACAATTGGTGGGATGGAATTAACCATTGCCGCGATTCTAAATTTATAATAGACTGAGCGAAAAGGAAACTGGACTTCTTGCATATATTACTTTTAGGATATTACTTATAGATCAGAGTAATGAACGATGCAGGTGGTGTGAGAGAGGGAGTGAAACCACTTTGCAAATCCTCACTAACTGCACAATGCGCATACTTTGTTCGACAAGGCCACAGGTGATTTTGGGAATTTTTTACGACACTAAAGAAAAAATTGCGGCACAAACTCAATACAATGGAGTTTTGGTCGAAGTATCGAGGGTTGATACCTCTTTTTAAATTTTATTCATTCGTTCGACATATCGGAATTTGGTAAAAGATATAATTTTAAAACGAATAAATTGTAATATACACAAAAAAGAAATCTAGTGTATATACATTTCCAAATTTTTAATATAATATAAATTTTTTTTGTCCCTAAATGAAAATTGCAACAAATATTATATTGTTCGATATATATATATATATATATATATATATATATATATATATATATATATATATATATATATATATATGTTTTTTTTTTCGCGGGTATATATATATATATATATATATATATATATATATATATATATGTTTTTTTTTTCGCGGGTACAGTATAAAGTACTTTTTAAAATTGTCTAGTATATTGTGTTTATAGACTGTTTTAAAATTTTTAAATTTTGACTGAATAAAGTAACGAAACACTTATAATATAGATAAAAGTATTATGTATTATATTATGTAGAAATATTTGGTTTTTTTAAGTTTTCACCATTAACTATTTCTGAATGTTCAAGTGGTAATAAAGTTTGGAGTGTAAATCCTTTAACTACAAATTTATTTTATGAAATTTGAAAAAACAACATCATAAAACTGAAATAAAAGTAAAGCTCGTTCAACACACCATCAACAGGTTCATTTACAATCGACGTACTGTACTGTACATCGACGTACAGTACATTCAACTCACTTACACCTCTAAACGATTAACGGAACTCGCAGAAAACCTTTCGTTGTAGTAAAACGCACGATAAACTGCACTGGTGTTCTCCATAGTGTTTAACGTTTTACTAAATTTTAGGTATAAAATAAACATATGTGTCATTAACCCGTTGTTCATAGTTTTGCATATTTTGTTACTTTTTTTTGGTAATAGTATTCTTGCATAATGCTATTTAACGTAAATTTCTTTCACCTACTTATTTAATAATTTTTTTTCTGAAACAAATACTACCGTGCTAAGGATAATTTATATTCAAAGTAGATATACAAAGTACTAAAATATCCCTTTTTAATTTTTGTTAAAAAATACTTCGAAGTAAACTAGAACATTTTGTTAATTTGATATATAAATCGATAAATCATAGTGGTGGTTAGATTGACCATATGTCTGTTAGAGTGTACCGTTTTTGAGACGTCTGCGATTATGGGTTAAATATATTCAACTTTTTATTTTTAAATGAAAATACTTGTACTAAAAATAAAATAATTGTGGAAAACATTTTAATTTATTTATGTACGGTTTCCAACCATTTCTAAACTTTTTATCCAACATAATTAATTTACAATCGGCATTTCTAATGATCATTAGGATCTTTGTAGGTGGTTATATTATATTTTACCTCTCAAGCACAACAGTTAGAAAGTTTCTGTCTTATTGATCTAAACTCAGTATATTGTAATTTAAACGTGTAGTTTTAAGTCACCATCATGACTAGACGTAAGTGGGATATTGATGAGTTAACTGCAAATGTGCATAAATACTTTACCATGGAAAGAGACAATGGTGGACCTTTAAAGTCATTATTATGTATAAATCAACGCGTTTGTAACGCACTCTAAATAAGTGAAAGTAAGCTAAAAACTGTAATGAAGATTGTCAGAGATTCTCAAGAAGATCTTACTGTGACTGAGTATCACAAGACAAAACTTGAAATTAGCAATATTTTGTATCGAATGCGTGAAAACAATCTACATGTCAGTTTAAATTCTTTACTGACCAAAATAAGAGAAAGACTCTGAAATTAAGAGGAAAGTGTTGAGAGATTTAGGATTTAATTTCAAAAAAGAAAATAATAGGTTACTTTTATGTGAAAGGAGAGTGTGGTTCACAAAAGAATTAAATTTTTGAGAGAATATACTGGACTTAAATCTAAAAATGCAACATTCGTATACTTAGATGAGACATGGATATTTGCAAAGGGTGGAATTAAAAGAATTTGACAAGACGACAGCATAATATTATTAAAATACACATATAGCGAAGCTAAAATACACATCATTCTTCATGCATGAGGAAAATAAGACTTTATAGAAAACGCAGATTTGATTTTTTCTTCAAAATCAAAATTTGCTGATTACCATGAAAATAATAGATAATATGTTTGTTAAATAGCTTGAGGAGAAACTGTTACCTAGTCTGAGTGAACCATCGGTTATAGTTTTAGATAATGCACCTTACCATTAACGAATGAAAATAACCAAAATAGTCGTGGAACGTACCGTGCATAAAAAATTGGTTAGTTCAAAATAATATCAACGCCTTCAAATCAGTGTTACTGGAAATTTTAAAACGTACTGAAAAACCAACTGTTTATATAGTTGATCAAATTGTATCAAGTTATGGACATCAAGTACTACGGTTATCGCCGTATCACTGTCAGTTTAATCCCATCGAACACATCTGGGGTATATGTAAAACGTATTATGATAATCACGTTGGATGCAGTGGATACAGTGACGATGCAATTAGAGATATGTAGCAAGAAGCTCTTAAAACTGCAACTCCAGAAATATGAACCAAAACTGTAAATAAATGTGAAAAATTAATAGAAGAGTGGTGGATCCGGGAAAATAAAATTGGTGAAATTAATCCAGTGATTATAGATTTACATAGCGATAGCGATAGTCAATTTAGTGATGATGATGATGATTTATAAATTTAAATAATCAGTAAGTACACTATTATAATGTTATTTACAAAATAATTGTACAGCAGGTTAACCATTATATTTATACATTCATTATTAGCCAAATAAACAATAATATTTAAAATTCCATTTGAATTTTTGCAAACATATTCTAAACAAAGTAAGTGATTAAAAAGATTATGGAGAACTCCAGTGCAGTTTACTGTGCCTTTTACTACAACGAAAGGTTTTCTGCGAATTCCATTAATCGTTTAGAGGTGTAGGTTGGTTGAATGTACTTCTAATTACACATTTTTATAAACGATTACCACCGTCTACGTTTACATTCAATGTATTACTAAAATTATTACAAATTCCGTTTAAACGAATTATATTCAAAATTTATTTTATCTTTAAAATACAAAAATTCCTAGAGGCATTGTTATATTTATAGTATTTTAAACTACTAGGTCCTGTTTTACCTGAATTTTATAAATGCCAATATTGAGATATTATATTTCCGATCCAACTCTAGACAAAAATCACTTCCACTTCGTTACCTTTTGACTTCTATTTAATTGGTAAATATTTACCTGCTAAAGATATTTCGGAGAAATTTAGTTATACGTCAATAACCTGTCATCAGCTATAACGTAAAATATCACTTTGATAATTATAAAATTCAAAGATTAATGGTGAAAATTTAATAATGTGTAGATTATGAACTTAATGTCAACTTTAAGTTATCATGTCTATTATAATTGTTTGGAATAAAACAATATTAAAGAAATAATAAATTACAATTAATAATAAAAAAATATAAACAAATACAATCTTAGAACTCTCAAGAAAACAATCACAAAGACTAAATCTTCTAACTTATTGTATATATTATATTTTAAAACCCATTCGCTTGTTTGTTAATCAGAAACTGAGAAAATATTTTCATAAATATATAGATTTTTATATAATATTCCATGTCCCTATTATTAGACATTTAATCGAATAAATGTATTTTGTTATGTATAGGTATATATTTCTACGAAAGCACAACTTTATTATCTAAGATAAGATTTATTGATCCATTGATAGAGGGTTTTATGGGCAATAAATTATTTTTCAAGGACTTTTACTATCTTTCGCCAGTTCCTTTATATCTCCTCAATTTTATTTTATTACAAGATGTACAGCTCCTTCCGTGGGATTAAAGGTGATTTACTA
Organism: Diabrotica undecimpunctata; assembly: GCF_040954645.1. NCBI lineage: Eukaryota > Metazoa > Arthropoda > Insecta > Coleoptera > Chrysomelidae > Diabrotica > Diabrotica undecimpunctata. The sequence continues at coordinate 95,931,474 of NC_092809.1, forward strand.
AAGCTACACTCTTCTTCTCAACAAAGAAAAAAAAACTGAAATATGCTGTTTCATAATTTTTATTAAGGCGATGAATGAATATAAATATTTGTTAATCTACTAAATTTTTAATAAATACTTTTAATGTAGCGAATAAGAACATTATTTGTAAAAAATTATGCTCAATGGTTAGTTGCTAATTGAGTGAGAAACATTTAGCTTTAGCTGATTTTTGAACTCAAAATTCGTAAAAAAAACATTTCACATCGGCCAAAATATTTATTGCCTGTAGCAGTGTAATATATGAGGGTACCACATTTAAAAAGGGTAGGAAAAGCGAGTAGTGACCGCTGACCTCTGTAACAAAAGAGGATTGAGGCTAAGGGATGCTTAGTACTGTCACCACTGTAATATCCCCTGTGTTTAAAGGAGATTTAGCTGTCCGAGCGAATTTGAGGCATACTGGTCCACTAGTTCGAATAGGTCGTGTTTTCGCCCTCGCAGATTTACAAGAGGGTAGGAAAAAACAGGATAGGGGCTGAAGGATACTCCGATGCAGGCCCTGTAAAGAGTCAGAGGTTATGGGCTTGCATTAGAAGCCAGGAAGATGTACAAGGCAAAAATGTGTTCTCTTCTTGTCTCTATCTAACGGTAAAAAAAACAAGCCACTTTTAACTTACTATGTATTTAACAAATCGTAAATTTACAACTACTACACAAGATATACAAGAAAGCTAGTAGTGGTTATCAAAGTTTGCGAAGGGAGACGAGAAGAGATTTTACTAAGGGAGTTTAAAAGGCGGACAACCCACTATTAATTGTTTCTCTCAATGGTTAGTATATATTGTTCGTTACCTTAGCGTACTTAGGCCCTAGCTAACGAATACGCCTTGTAGTCCAAACTGGAACTCAGGAACAGTCTGGATGAACGCTGGAATTCACTGTACGTTATGGCGGTACTAAGCGAGACGAAAATTCGTATTTTCGATTCTCTACCTTCCGTCGGACACGATATCACGATAATTGAGCTGAAACACACCGTAACGGCTGGCCGAGTAACACCCTAGGTCACCCTCCCGCGATGACTGATCGACTGACAAAGTACCCCTGGCGTCGTCGCCGGGCACTGACTCTCTGGCTCGGTTGCCAGAACGCTACTGCCTGGCTCGGTCGCCAGAACCTTACTGCCTGCTTGACCAACTTCTTTTTGTTTTTATGTCCTGCCAACTCGTACCCTAGATTCTTTCGTCACAGTCCGAAGTGGAGCTTTGTTTCTACGTTTTCGCTGATTATGCCATCTACTCCATGTGTTAAACTGGATCACGCCATGTAAAACTTCTTACTCAGCTCAATTCTTATCACTGTCTTACAATTCGTACCTTGTATTATTTTCCAACGAAGGTCTAAAGTGTCGTAATTTTTTAAACATTCAGGCTTGTGTCAAAACTAGGTCAAATTGTTATTCTTTGTTTAATTTGAAATGTATACGTTAAACTGTGTCGAATTTATTCTTATTAATTTGGAGTATGAAAAGATTATTTAATTAATTTTAATTATTCTTTTCTAGGCTAACTACCCCTTATTTTGTTTCTTTTATTTTCTTGCTATGTTGACTTGTTACATACCGGCTAACTGATTAACGATTGCGTTTGGGGGTGGGGTTGTTTCCCTTGGGTATGTGGCTGATACATTACAGCAGCAAAATCGCACTGAAGATTCTTAAGTCTACAACATGTGAATCCGTATCAACTTTCTACTGCAGACATACGTTTGAGTAGAATCAGAGGGAATAACTTTGTTATGGATGTCAAGGCATATAGGAATTGTTGCTAATTAGGGGAGACCGGGGAAATTCGGCGCACCCAATGGAAAATACCTACAAAAGTTTCCTATGTGCACACAAACTTCCATAATTTAATTACTGAAACTTGTATCTAATGGGAACGTTATTCCCATAAAAAAAGGTTTAAAGTGACGGATTTTGCAGAAAAAATATTACTTTAAAAATTTCTCATTGCGCGGTATTCCCCCAAGTACGGGGTAATTCTGCGGAGAAATTAAATAAAGCTGTATTCGAAAATAAAAAATTATTGTAATAAAGCAAATATTGTAAAAAAGAATTAGGATTAAAAGAACTAAAAACTCTTCTGAAAAAAAAAAGTCTTCTGTTCGACCTTGGCACACATATCACACGTATAATTAACTGCTGAATCCCAACCACTACATTCTGAATGATTCCAATTCGAACACATTACACAGCGGTACCAAATTTATTTGTCTCGTCCGAATTCACCGCACACCAAACACTCTAATGTTACATCTATATCATCTAGTTCATCATCATCACAAAGCTTACTCTCATCATAACATTTAGACTCAGAATTATCAAAATGTAAGTTTCTAACTACAGCTTTCTAGCTTACGGTCGTTTCTTTGCTTTAGTATCCAGTTTTCCTACAGATTCTGTCGTTCTTTTCCTAGTTTCAGTTTTTTGATCCTTTCAGCTTTTTCTTAAGATTGCTCTTTTCTTGTTTTATTTCTAATTGATTTTTAGCGGCTTTTTACTAGGTACACTAGACTAAGTTTCAACATTTCATGACGTTCCAGGATGGCAATCAATTTGGCATTATTAGATGGAGTCTTGTGCATAGTTTTATCACATCTCGATGGTCTCGGTTGGTGTTCTGTATTTCTAGGTGGAGTTCTCCGCAGAGTTTCGTCACATCTCCACTGTATTGTTTGTGGTCTCGTTCTTAAAATTACATTCGACTTTTCAAGAGCACTGTCATAAGTTCATTACAATGTGTATATCTGAAACTTCAGTGTGATCTACTAAGCTGAAATCGCTTTCAGAGAATTTAGTAGGATCTATGGGCCACATTGCAGCATAATGGAATCCGGATATTCCTTTGTCCATCGTGGCAACTCTCAAATATGCTCTGTTAAAAATTTAAGCAAGTTCAAAATATATAATGAGCATGAGTTCTTAGATATAAGTCGCACTCATGGTTTAAAACATTCTTTAGGGAAAAAGGCTACATTCTTTAGGCTGTTTGCTTTGCAAGTTTTAGAAGGCACAGTGGTAAAAATTTGAATTCGGTTTCGCCAGGTAGAAATCGTATGATTTCTCTTTTTGTTATTAGATGGCGAAGTTACGGCATTCGATTCGATTCAGAGCAGTGGCTATATATCGCAATTTCGTGTAATATACAGTAGGTATAAATCTCCAAAGAAATGTGACTCCCATGGATATCCAATATGAGAAGCGCTGGAACTTCTTTCCACGCTTTTATATGCTGACAAAAATGTTTTATCCAGTCGAAGAATAACTCTTCCTTTATCCAACCGTTTTTTAAACATCTGTATATTGCTCCAATTGGGCCTCCTCTCATTAATTGTAGATTCATATGTATTCGAGGGAATAGGAACATAGGAGGGACAAACTGTCCTGAGACATTTACAACGCCTAGTATGGTAACATTTTTCCCTCTTTTCCAAGATATTACGGATCCTACTTGTTTTTGACCTTTTGGTGCCAAATTTTTTTTATGGTTTCTGAATCGTAGAAATGCTCGTTTCATCTACATTAAAAATGTCGACTCTCATGAAATTTGAAATTTTTGATAACTTTGAGCTGATTGTTCAAAAATCGTTCAACCTTTTTGAATTGTTGAATTATGGAATGCAGAAATGCGGTTTTGACTGGTACCTTTGGGTTTTCTAACCATAATGTCTGGATGACGCTTTAAAAAAGTTCCAACCAATCTTCACCAGCGATTTTCTTTATCGAGTCGAAACGATGTTTTATTTTATTCGCTTCAGCAAATTGGTATGCTAAACGACTTACTTCTGCTGGTGTGATTCCAAAAAAAAAAACATATTCGCCAATTGTTTAACATAGTTGGCTATGGTGGATTCCTGGTCATCATTAAAAATTAGTCTCCTACCAAGTTTTATTTTTTTATGGCCATTGGACTTTAGTTTGTCACCAAGAGTGGATTCTGGAATATTGAATAATCGACCTACTTCTCGTATTTTTCTCTCTCTCTCTTTTCTCTCCTAGCTTTTAGTTCATCTTTAGTCCAATTTGATCTGTCGGTTGTCAGAATGTAAGCACGGGGCATTTTTGAATCTAAAAAGCAATACAAACACTATATCAGCAAAAATTCGCACAAGGGGTAATACCGCGCAGCGCGTAATTACCTTGACACCGCGTTCGTTAATGATTAAATACAAAGCATTGTTTTTGTACATGCAATTATCTATACATATAAAGCATGGAATAGTTTTAATGAAAATTAATAACAAAAACACTTTTTACTGATTCGAAAATTACATCAACGTCTTGAAAACAAACAATGGGCGAATTTGTCCATTGTCCAAAAACACACACTACGAATGCAGTCATATTACAAACATGTGGTCGGTTAGCAAATACGAGAGCAAATTTCCCCGGTCTCCCCTAGATTGCTAATATCTTGTGAAAGAAAGGAGTTTGTACTCTTTTTATCGCACCAGAAACATTCTGCTAAATACCACAAATTTGTATAGTGAACATGAGAAAAATCGTAGCTTACTGTTAATTTTGAAAATATGTTGAAATTTTTTAATATATCTTAAATTTCAAGCCTAATAAACGATTGCGATCTGCTAAATAACTCTAGAGTTACTATTTGGAAAAGTACAGTTGTTTAAATATTCGCTCTCCAGGATAAACAAATTGAATAACTTACAAACTATTTGGTGGATCTAGCTGAGATTTAGCGATCGTCAATTTCATTAATTGCCATAATTTCAAGTATGTAGTTATATTAAATATCAGTATGCAAACAATAAAGTTATTAACATTTACTGTTAAAGTGCTAAATAACAATAAATATCAGACCATCATTAAACCTTTTAAAGGCAAAAAACTACTTTTTTCATAGAAAAAATGAAACAATTTAAAAATGAAGCCAGTCGGTTGTTCGATATTTGCTCTTGTAAATGTGAAAACAGATAATTGTGTAAGTATGACAAGATTAAAAAACACCAAATCTAAAATGGGATTTTGTGCAAAACAAGAGAAATTTAAGAAAAATAGCGATTTGTAATACTGACAGGCAATTTACAAATATTATAAGAAAAAAAAAATGACAGAAAATTTTATGACGCTCAAAGGCAATCCATTAATTCAAGTGCATTCTTAGAGAAACCTAGAGCTGGTCCAAGTAGTCTTTGTCGTGTTGTCTACTCACTGTCAACGGAAATTATAATAACAAAGACAAATAGGTAAAGCAACGAAAGTTTAAGAGATGACTCAGATGACGTAGATTTTTTGTTGCCGAATACTATTGTTAACAAAAAGAAAGATAATACAGACAGAAAAAAAATTTACGCTTTCTCAGATTGCTAAAGCTGCCGATTTGACAGGTGTGTACGTGTACAATAGAGCTGCTGCAAAAAAATGCAAATGCTGTTTTAGAAGATCTAAATCTGATTTCCAAACGTTTTATAGGCAAAAAATGATTTTTCTCGTTTTTTATGATTGTTTAAAAAAACAAAGCAAAACCAGCTATACCTCTTCAAGGATTTGTCATCAGGTATCCCTCATATATCTTCAAGAACCTGCAAAAACTTGTATAAGGTAAACATCTAATACATCAAGAATCTGTAATACCTAATCTCTAACAATGTATAAATGACATACACGTATCGTAGATGATTTTTGTTTCAAAAAGATTAGTTTTGCTCTTTTATCTTATTTAGATACTTTTTGTGTAATTTATGTTTTAATATTTTGTCAATTGTTCTGATTAACAAGGTTTATCCCCTTCAGAAGGTTTTTAAACAACAAAAAGAAAGTTAAGACGTAACTGTAAAATCTTTTTGTGAATTGTGAAAAATTGCCTATTTACTTAAAAAATCATTTATGGTGTTTATTTTTCAGTAAATCACTTAAAAAGCGACTAAAAAATACTGACAATCAAAAAGAACAAATTTATACCAGAATCTTATGAAAAATTTAATCTTACATTAACTGTTTGTTCTGAAAATTATGTGTAATATATTATGCGATAAAAATTGTTAAATCTTTTATAATGAAGAGATAAACTAGAGACAAGTTATTTATCGGGATTTTAATTTATTACAGTAAGTGAACTCAGCATTATTAAGATTGTTTTTTAAATATCGTTTAAAGCTATTAACAAGATGTCCTTGTAGTCCACTAGACTACGGTTTTTAACTCAGGAATTCCATCAACATGTATCGATTTTCTTTAAATGTTCTTCAAAAACAGTAAGTAGAGAATGCCTGAACAATATCGACACTATGCCAGAGTGTGTTTTTATCATGGGAGTGGAATCCACCCCGTGGGAAACTTTATATTGAAAAAAACCCTCCAGAATCAATAGAAAAATAGATTCTCATGAAAATATATTTTATAGAGTTTTATTTTTAGAAAAATTAATGCTTTCAGACTATTTTTTTAGTCTAGTCTAATCGGCTTGTATTTTGCTTTACAAACCAAGTTATAACTCATTGAAGGTGAACATTACGTATTTAACAAAAGTCAAAATTCAACAGACAATAATAGAAAACCGGTCAGTTTTACAGCACCCTTTTATGACGAAAATTCCTGTTTTTTGCAAAAAAACCAATACAACCCTTGTTATTTCTGTCCTGTTACAATCAAATTTTCTCCATTTTAAATTCACTGTATTTAAGCATCAGAAATATGACGCCAAAATTTTGAACAATTTAAAATGAATATTTTTAAAAAAATATGTTTACAGTTACAAAAAATATTTTGATTTTTTTTAAATTTCCGTCTCTTTTTCAAAATAAATACAAAACTATTAAAGATCCGTGAAATTTACTACAAAACAAAAATTTTCTTTACAAAAAATTCTGTTTTTTTATTGCAGCTTAAAAATTAACTGTAGCTTAAAGATATGGTATTTTAAAGTTTGCATTAAGCCCAGGATGCACATGTCTGTTAGTAGCACAATGACATACCATTAAGTAGCAATTGCCAGCAACTGTACCCAAACTGGCAAGAAGTGTGAACATTTACTGGCATGCCAGTTCTTGCTATCACATGCTAGCTAATCGCAAGCAATTTGTTTTTTCGTGCCAGTAGCGTGCTGTTTGATGCAATGCGCGTGCGTTGAGAGTGGCACAGGCATGTGTGACCGCACGGGACAGCTACTAGTATGCTAGTAGCTGTGCCATGATTTGTTGAAAGTGGTGAAATCTCTCTGTTGTGTTTTGTTTCCAAGAATCCAAGAGTTATTTCCAATTTAGTTCTGTCTGGGATTACATCTCGCATATGGGAATTTTTTTTTAAATTTCATTCTCAATTTTTCGAAGCGATTCATCAAATTGTTTAGGAAGCATTTTTAATAGTTTCTATAACCTTCTAAATCCTCAATTCTCATCTCTATAAGCAAACAAGCACCTGCTCTATAACTTTCCCGTCTACTAATCCAATCTCTTAGCCAAATTTCTTTTTTTTTTGTTTGGGCTTCTTTAATAAATTGCTAACAATATTCGTGGCCATGAGTAATATGTGTTATGTAATTCACTCCGAATACTTACTACTTTCTATTTTTGTTTTAAGAAATTCTAAAACTTGACTTTTTAATACATTTCACATGGAAGCCAATCTGATTACTGGTATGTATAATATCTACCACTGCTTTTTTGCCTTGCCAGCACCCGCATGCAAGTTGCTGGCATACCAATCACTCACAAACGTGTTTTGTGCATACCAGTTACTGGCTTATGCCAATAACATAACTGGTATGCAAGTTACTTTCTGGAGACTGGTACCTTTTTGGAGCTTTTTATATGTTCCCCTTTTAAATTTACAAGGCTTAAGAAATTCTCAACTTCTTCAAATTCTTTTTGTCATTGTTTAAATTAACAGGGCAGCTGACGGTATCGAATAAAGATGAAATGAGGAGAAGGAGCAGCTATACGAAATAAAAAAAGGGGAAGCGGCTCAGGGGGGTCAAAAACTAATAAACAGTAAACAACAAAGGAAAAATGGTAACGACATGGCTACGATAAGGACGATAATTTTGGTAGAAGGAAAAGGAAAACGATATCGAGATAAAAAATATCCTATCTCCTAAATTGGACCAACAAATATATTTTCACACAATTTTATTGCAATCGGTTCAGTGGTTTTTAAATATTACCTTGGAGAAATATCCTGACCCTAATTTTTATATATAAAGATATATATATATATATATATATATATATATATATATATATATATATATATATATATATATATATATATACAACCACATTGAAAAATTTTACTATTTGTGTCAAGTTGTAAAAAAGATACGTCACAGTAAAGTTAAGTTTGTGTTCAAAAAGGGGAATATGCCCTACGTAGGTTTGTCAGATGTTCAGAGGGGAAGAATTGTTGCTCTTGTTGAACAGGGAATGTCACAAAGGCAAATTTCAGCTACGCTACACGTCTCGCAGAGCATTGTTTCAAAAACATATGCAAAATTTTTAGAATTGGATACACTCAAAAACAGGCATAGAGAAAGTCGTCGTAGAGTAACTAGTGATCGACAAGACCGGTTTTTAGGTCAACTAGCTAGAAGAAATCCAACCTCTTCTCATCCTGAGCTCCAAAGGCAACTTTTGCAGACTACAGGTATTGACATTTCAGTTGAAACAGTACGAAAGAGACTTCGTTCCCAAAATTTATTTAGCAGGAGGTAGTTGAGGGTTCCCGTGTTATCCAGACAGAACAAAATTGATCGGCTGAATTGGTGTCTGCAACACCAGAACTGGACAAATGAAGATTGGCAAAATGTCCTTTTTTCAGATGAAACCAGAATTGGCCTGAGAGCAGATGACCGTCGAATTCGGGTTTTAGGAAGTCGAGGCAGGCAAGCTAGACTGCAAACTGCCAAATACGTTCCGAAATATAAAGGAGAAACTGTAATGCTTTGGGGAGGTATTATGATGGGAGAAAAAACACCTTTGCGTCCCTTACGGCAAAGTTTAACGGGTCGCCTGTATGTCGATTTAGTACTAGAACCCATAGTTAGGCTGTGGCGACGTGCAGTGGGAAATATTTTCATTTTCATGTACGATAATGCCCCTCCACATACCAGCAGAGTTACCACAGACTTTCTGGAAACTGAAGATGTCACTGTTCTGAGCTGGCCTGCCTGCTCACCTGATATTAATCCCATTAAGCATGTGTGAAACCTCATTAAAAGGAGGATTAGAGCTCAAAGGGATAATCCAGGTAATGCGGATCAGCTCATTCAAGCCGCTCTGGAAGAATGGGCAAACTTACCTCAAGAAAAAGTTGACGATTTGATTAGAAGCATTCCCCGTCAGATTGAAGCTTGTATTAGAGCTAAAGGTGGCAACACTGACTATTAAAATCAACAACAAGACTGTATCTTTCTTTAGTCAATCATTGCAATGTTTTCATTTGTTCGTGTTTTTTGCGTTTTTGTTAATTTCAAGCATTTGTAATATTTTTTGATTTTTTTGATAGTAATTAAACTGATAGTATCTTACAGCATCATGACACCTTAATTCGAACGCTACAAATTTTTTGCAACTTATTAAATGCTTCAAGTTACAAATTTATTGGGTTTTTGTAATAACGAGCAATTTTCGCCCCCCAGAATAATAAGCACATATCTGCATATGGTGGATTTTGGAGATAAGGGTAAATAATAGACAGTAATTCCGAACTTTCAACAAAATCGATGAATGTTAATGGAAATCGGAGGTTATACCATATTTTTATCGTGGTACACTGAACTATAATTAAAAAGTAAAACTTGCTGCTGACTCGATGGTTTCTACATAATCAAAATTATGTCAAATATTATGGAGAGAATAAATTCCTAAATATTCATAGCGTAGAAAATATTAGATATATATTATATGTATCTAGAACGATCTCTATATATTTAACATATTATTTACAATTCAACTTTGGTTTAAAAACCTCCTGCATTTTAACACGTATACTAGATCTATTAAAGCACTTTTAACTCTTAACATTTTATCGACTGCACCGTAGAAAATTTTAACAAAATATGTTGTACGAGAAGAACACAGGGTGTCTTAAAATACACTTGAATATGTATCATTATTTCCTAATGTACTTACTATATTAATCTTAACATCAGTGATTTTAAAAACAATCTAGTCTAGATGTAAAATACTGAGTATATGACGTTATATGATGAAAATATATATCTTTTCTTCAATGTTATAAGTTTCCACGATAGTTTTCACTAAACAATTTCACTAAACAAAATTGTTGAATTAAATATTTTTCGTTCAAAAATTTGGGGTGTTTAAGCTTTGGATTTTTAATATTATTTCAACAATAAATAGCTAATAGCTACAAAAGAATAACAACAAAATTACCATCTCTTTCTCTTGTCATTGCTCCATTACTGAGGATCGTGATTTCTTCCAATATTCCTAACAATATTTCTCCATATTGGTCTCTATCTTCAGCTGCTCTGAGAGCTTCGCAGAATGAGACTCCAGCTGCATTGTTAATTTAGTCGGAACATCTAGTTGGTGATCGTCGTCTTGATCTTCTCCCCAGAACGTTTCCAGAAACAATTAATCTCTCCAAACTAGGGTCACGTCTGCGAACCACGTGACCGAAAAATTGCAGAATACGTTGCAGACATATTGTGGACAGCCTTTTTTTGCCTCGAGTTGATTTAGAATACAAACGTTTATCCTATGAGCTGTCCAAGGTATGCTCAGCATTCTTCTCCAGCACCATATCTCAAAGGCATACATTTTTTGGCGCTCGCGTCCGCGAAGAGTCCAAGTCTCTGGCCCGTATAAAAATATTAAGAATACAAGGGCATTCACCAGTCCCATATTGATATTTTGAGAGGTAGATCTGTCTTTCCAAACTTTAGTTAGTCGACTCATCGCATTTTTTGCCATACCAATACGTCTCCGAACTTCTGCTTCACAGTTACCATCGTAAGTTATACTAGACCCGAGATAGACAAAACTGTCCTCTATCTAGTATTCCTGAAACATGTTAGTCAGTTGAATAGTGTGGAATCTGTCGACTACCATTATTTTTCTCTTAGCTTTATTGATTTTTAGACCAACTTTATTGCTTTCGTATTCAACTCTTCGCAGACTTCGCAACATTTCTTGCTCATTTGCTGCTATAAGTGTAGTCTCATCAGGAAATCTTAAATTGGAGATTTTCCTACCAGCCACTGTTACTCCACCGGCCCATCCATCTAGAGCCATCCTTATGACATGTTTACCATAAATGTTAAACAAGTCAGGTGACCACACGCATCCTTGTCTAACACCGCTCTCGGTCTTCAATTCGTTTGAGAACTTCTGATCTAGTCGTACTGTTGCTACATTGGACAGGTACAGATTTTTAATAAGTGTCTCCAGGTGCATTGGTGTGTCCATTTCTATTAAAAATAAACTACAGATTTATCCAGCTTACACAATCAAATGCCTTGTGGTAGTCAACGAAGCATATAATCATAGGTACTTGAAATTCTCTAGACTTTTCAATGAGTTGTCTCAGGTTTAGCATTTGTTCCCGTGTACCTTTAACCTTTACAAACCCCGCTTGTTCATGAGGTATTTGGTAATATAGATAGGTCTTTAATCTGTTTTTGATGATATGCAACAAGATTTTACTAGCATGTGTTATTAGTGACAGTGTGCGGTAGTTTTCACATCTGGTAGTAGTTCCTTTGTGTAGCGGGATATAAATTGAGGTACACCAATCAGCTAGCCAAGGAAGTCATTGATTTTTGATGGATTTAGAGACATGGCTTTTCTTAGGGGTCTTCTTTTGGGGACTTTAAAACGAAGTCAAACGTTCAATACCAGGAGTTGATGATCGCCTCCACAGCCTGCGCCAGGATAGGTTTTACAGTTGATAGCTGACGAGTTTTATCTATATCTTATTAGGATGTAGTATATTTGATTTCTTGTTCGTCCATTTGGACTGCACCATGTGTATAATCTCCGTGGATGATGTTGATAAGACGTGTTTGATATTGTAAGATGTTGTTCTTCACAGAACTCCACTAGATGGTCGCTACTCTCATTTCTTTGTCCCAGTCCATTTCTGCCCAGCACTCCTTCAATATTTTCATTAGATGACCCTACTTGGCGTTAAAGTCTCCTAAAATTATGATTAGTACACGATTCGGAATAGCGCTAACAGCTTCTTTTAGATGACCATAACCTGTTGATGTCTTCTTCTTGTGCAGCTGTTGTAAAAGCGTATATCTAGATAAGGTGTAGGGTATTGGTGAATATTCTCAATTTAATGAATATTATCCTGTCATCAACAGTATTATATTCAATTACGCAGTCGTTCAGTTTAGAGGGTACAATTATCGCACTTCATTTGTACTTGTGCCATACGAAAATATAAATTACCATACGAAATAATAAACACAACAAATGTTGTAGAGACCTAAATATATAGTACTACAGAATGGTATGACAAAGAATGGGATTCTATTAGAGTATAGAAGAACTCTAGAAACATTAGGTGAATAAACTCAAATAAAGAAAAGAGAAAGGATCACGAAACAACAACAAATAAATTAAGTGTCAAGAAAAGGATTCAACAAGTAACGTGTTTAACAATAAAACGAGCGGTTCTAATCTATGTAAACTATTTATTTAAAGTTTACAATACGATAATCTCTTACCAACTAACTAAAACTAACAATAGCGCTCCTTAAATACGGAAATCGTGATTAACTAAAATAATCTGGAATAGTCCACCTTTAATCTCGCTTGTATGAACGCCGCGATCTTTAAGCCGGTCGATACATCTTAAAGATTCTCGAACACGAATCATCGTTCCGAGGGTTGCAACCGTTATATGGGGTACGTCGAAATTAGCTTGTTCGTTACAATAAATATCATTGCAAGCTGTGTACCAACAAAGCACCGAGAGAAGTTTAAATAGAGTACATAAAATGGAACATAGAGAACAAGATCGTCAAAAAGTTGGATGTAGGATTAATATCCTCTATACCTACATAAAAAAGGTAATACGGATAATTGTAATAATTTCGCTGCTGATTGTTAAAACATTTTTTTCGTGCCACCAGTGCCCAAGAAATTATCGCTTTCGAAAATGCGTCTTAAGCAATGTAGTCTAAATTTTCAAGTTTATAAAGGAAAGTCATAAAATGTGTTAATGATAGCATTATATTTTCATCATAAATTGTCCTAGCATAAAAGTAAATACTCCATACTATTGTGTCTTAATGACGCCATTGTAGTTGAGGTAATTCTTGTTTTTTTTTTCTAATCGACTATTAACTAAATACCGTATTCTTCTATTATTCTGAAGCTAGGTTAAACATCAAGGCCAAAATGTTAGAATAAGTAAACATCAATCATATATTAAAAATAGAGAATTTGATAGATCTCAAATATGTAAACACGCAGGAGAAAATGAACATAGGGTTCAATTGAACGATTCAAGTATAGTCCTAAAAGAAAAGATGGTAAAAAGAGAAAAATCAAAGAAGCAGCTCTAATCATGCTAAATGAGACCAATTGTGTCGCAAATTCCTTGGCAGAATGCAGTAGGATCTGGTTACCCATATTAAAGAGGAAGTCAATTAAAAGAAAATACCACTATTAGTTACTTAGTAACATATCGAGGATACATCATTTATATTTTTTAAATAACATACATATAAAATCAGAGTTTGATGTTTATTGAGAGTAAGCTAAAAAATATAAGACCAAATACTTTGTTTTTTTTTCTGGTTTTTTCCTTATGATTTACTATGGAAGCACTAACAGGAGAATTTTACTCTCATCATGGTATGTGGTTATCATTTTAACGACGAATCATATGCTTTGATTTTTTTCTGACGGATATTCTCAAGTTAAAGTTGATTTCATGTAATCAAATGAACTATGTTACAATAAAGTCGTCCCAGGAACGCAACTCAGCAATATTGGCAATATCATTTGTAAGTATAATTTAAAATGTATAATATATGTCTGAATTGTCAATTTAAATGAGTTAGATAAAATTAAATTATTAGAAGAATTTTTTTCCAAGAAAAAAAGCAAAATTTGTTTAATTTATTAATGTTTATATTTTGAGAACCATTCCCGAAATTGAAATGGAAACGTCAGTAAACTTATTTTAAACTTCAATTGTGGCCTATTCCCATTAAAATAGTAATTACAATAAACTAGTTTTACAACTTTCAGCAATCGCCATTTTATAACCTATAAAATGTTTTTTAAAGTTTTGTAATTTTACCTCAAATATTAAGCTTTTTAATAACAAGCAAAAAATTTTTAAAATGGTATTTTTTACACTAAATTGTTACTAATTAATAAAAAAGCCGAAATCTCACCAGAAAACGTATAGATTTTTTATATAGGCCTATAATAATTAAAAAAAAATTTCAAATATCTGGTTAAACGTTAGATTTGTTTTAAACATAACATAAATATGACTGCTAAACATTTTAGTTGACAGAATATGAATAAAGTTAGTTTACACAGCACCTTGATAATTCAGTAAAATATATTTAACCTTCATCCGACAGGTGAAATTTTGTAACGCTGTTCTACATATGAGGTGTGACAAACCCCAAAGTTGAAAATATACTCATCCCTATATCTTGTAGATTTTCATAATAATATGTAATATGTAATACTATAGCTTCAGAATACATTACGGTAACAAATTCCAGAAGAACATTTGCCAATAATAGTTTACTATTGCACATATAGCCAATTATATGAAATAACAATTTTTTTTTTTTTCGAAAAAAAAAAAATGTGTATTATGACCGGAGAATCAATACATTTCTATAGAAATTAATAGTATGAAAACAAGAACCTACAATAGAAGGAATATTTAGCTTATCAAAGAAAAAAACAGAATCGAAATTCTACAGATTACTTATTGAGTTATTGGTTCTTAAAGTTGGAGCAATTTTCGCAGTATGTCACACAGTGTTCTAAACACAAAAAAACTTCACATGCCGCACACACGTATCTAGTTTTCCTGTCTCCATTTCTGGGTCATTTTGAACATCATCCCTGCTGATTAAGTTTTCTCTTCTTTGCAGGCTGTTCGGAATTTTTACCTAAACTCTTTGGGATGCTGCTTCCCAACTCTCTAGATAATCTAGGGTTGCTCATTCTTTCTCTTTGATGTTCTTCGATCAATTGGAAACCCACGTTCTTCAGGAAAAGCCTTCTAGCAATGTTAGGACTATCGTTGTTTTGTCTGTGAATGATCTGGCTATTAATTTCCGCCGTGTTCATTAGGGAGAAAAAAAATACTACATTATACGTTGAAGATAGCTCGTCTACTACATCAACTCCGCCTTTGGTCGAATTATAAAAGGAAATAATTTCAGGCAGCTTATTATGAGTAACTGTTACTGTTGTATCATAGTGAAGAGAAGATATAAGTAAAACAACTTTTCCTTTCTTTTGTACATACGAAAGAATAGTGTATCTATTCTGAAATCCAAATATACTGGAAAAAACTTCTTTTCCTTTCCCTTGCAGGAATTCTGTGGTTAAATCAGGCTTATTTTTTCTGATAGTACCTACTGCAGTTAAATTATAAGTCTCATGCAACTTCACCAAGAGATCACGACACCGAGAGTGTACCAGTTATCAAACATTATATTGCATTTGGTCCCCGACACGAGAGCAACCAATCTTTCTACAATGTCTTTCGGGGAATTGCTAACTTGGAATGGACCTTCCGACTATTGTCCCACATACACCTCCATATTGAGTAGGTAGTTCGTACGTGCGTCAACTAATGCATGTACCTTGATTCCATATTTCGATGGCTTATTTGGCATATATAGCTTGAAAGCTCATCTCCCTCTGAACGATTCAAGCTTCTCGTCAATTGTCAAAAATTCAGAGGGAGAATATGCAGATTTGCAATCTTTCACAAACCTATCGAAAAAAGCGCTGATATGAGCTAGTTTATTTAACTTGATTCTTTCTTCACGGTTTTGTTTGTTATTGAATCTTAGACATGAAATTAAAAATTCGAATCCACGTTGGCTCATTGTGCAACGGAAAACGTCCATTCCTGTTCCATCAGTGTTCCGCAATTCATATAAATGACGATGTTTATTTCTAAATGCACCAAACAGGTAAAGGAGTCCCAACACAGCCTTCATTTCTATCACAGATGTATTCTCGTAATGTGGGGAGTTCTTCCAACTTTCAGATTTTTCTGCAATTCGTTGGTTAGTATGCTTAACCAAATCAGCAATCATTTGTCCATTAATAAATAGCAGGAAGCACTCAATTAGTGTGTTGAACGCTTTGCATGATTTTTGACTCTCGGTAAATGTGTAATTAAGTTTTCTGCTCTTGTTCGAACATATCGGTTATTGCGTTTTTTATTTCATTTTATTCCGTTCTGTCCGGAATAATAGCAACCTTGTCTGATACTTTCTACAACAACTTGCTGATTTCCATTCTCTTCTTCGGGTTCTTGTTCTATATTGGGATAATCGCTGTTGATACTTACATTGTCAATATTGTCTTCTGTCTCTGAATCATCTTGATCAATAAATTCGTCTTCATTTCCAAACTCTTCCCACATACGCATGAGATGAGCCTGCTCCTTTATTTTCAAATCTATGAGAGTAAAATTATGACTAACTCAATATAAATAGTATATATAAGATGGCTTACCTCTAAAAATTATGTTGAAGTACAAAATAAAAACGGAAAAAATAAACTTGCGAGTTTAGACACGTGGGGTGTGACAAACGCCAGATAACTTGAGAGCGACAGGTTGTAGACAAATATGTATTCGAAAGCTACTGAAACGCAGTTGGCGTTTGGAGTGAAATTTGAACTTATAGTATAGTATATATAGAACTTACGTTTCAGACGTCGGGTTAAGGTTAGCTAAATTTTTAATTTGGAATTTTGAAGTAGTAAGACAAAACAGTATTGCTTTTGCCTACTGCATACCATACAAAATACTTATATAGATATTTAAAACTTCCATAAATTAGGCTTCCTTTCATAGTCTTCCCAAAAACCCCAAATTTATTGAAAAATATTATAAGTAACAATCACAATAATTGAACTAATGTTATCAATGTAATCAACTGAAACTATTAGAATCAAGATTTACACTCAACAAATCATGGCGTTGTTATGTTATCACTAATATGGCCTATATTTTATAATTTACTTACGCTAAAACCCCGCTGTATCCATAACGTACCAGTGTTCATATATTTAATCAAAGCATGTGCCTAAAAGTGTTAATAAGTGTTTGCTTAGGCTATAATCATATATTATAGAATATTTTTGCTCATAGAAAAACATATCCTGAATTAAAAGCAATGTATATTGATCGCTGTGACTTTTGTGTATAACATAATTAGACAAAATTTCTTATTGAATATTTAATTCACAAAAGAAGTAGTAAAAATTCCAAAAATACGCACGAATATTTATTTACGCGTAAAAAGAGAAAGACAGAAATATGTTTATTGTAACCAAAAGATGCAGAAACTATAAATGAACTGTTAAAATAGATATAATTACTCACCTGCGGAGAGGCAAATTTTTCGTAGATTCTGTAGTTTTTTATCCAGTTTCCCGAATTTTATCGCTCAGGTCCAGAGCCGGACTGGTCCCAAAAAAAGGCCAGACCACCTCTCCTAAGCTTTTTAAATAAAACTTTTTTGAAATCCTAATACATATAAAGCACATCAATATTACTTGTGAATTGCCAAACGGCGAAATCGGAAACAAGTGAAGAAATTTTCAGGGGAACGATAGCTGCATTATCCTTGGGTAAAGGCTCAATGATTTTTCCAGCCTAAAATTTTTTTATTGATAGATGTTAATAAATTAACAGCTTGCCATCTCTGGCATCGAATTCCTTAGCAAGAAATACGTTTTGAGGACGATTCTGAATCTAAACACAAGGGCTCAAAATATCATAAAAGGCCTTGCAATCCTGGAGGACATCGACTACAGACTTGCTAAACAAAAAGTACCCTTCCTTCCTCTTCATTTTGGTAGCATCTGTATTTGGATTTAATTCAAAAAGAAAAAAGAAGTCTTCTTTTCTCACTCTATACAAATCGTTTTCCCAGTCCAACGCAGAATCCCATTGTTTGAACCGACTATAAAAACCTAAAAGAAATAACTCTATTTTTTTTTCAATTATCACTCATCTTCATCCCAATTCTAGAGTGAATTGACCTAGACCTGCACAATTTTCTACCTCTTGCAAATTTTCTAGATAATGGATATTTTTACTGTTCTATCATTCTGTAGACGCTTCCTGCACAAATTTTATCATTTCCATTTCTTAATCGTCTTTTGGACGCATTTGATGTTCAACAACGGTCTCTTTAAGCGGAATAATAAAAATATTCTGTTGTGAGAAACACTTGCCTTCAACCGTGTAATGCATTCGTGAACTACGCATTGTAATTTCTTAACAATATAGCGCACGCTACAATTATCACAATGAGAACTGCAAGGCTGCTTTTATGACACCCTTTTTCTTAAGTAAAGGTACTGTTTGTCTCTTTAGCGCTTCTTGGTTAATTTCTTCGGAGTATATATTGAATATGGGAGGTAATAGGCATCCTTGTGTGACACCTCTCCTTAGTTCGGTGGGACTAGAAATTTATTTGGAAAATTATTTTAGTGATGGTAACTTTAGCATGGTTCTAATTAATATTCGTTCTATAAGATATGAAACAGATGAATTATTTTTGTTTCTAGAGGAATTAGGATTTCCCCCGATAGTTGCGGTTACACAGTACTAGCTTAAAGTCAACGAGCCTTTTTTTGTAGAAAAATATACCACAATTGCTAGGTATGATCGTCAAAGTTCAGCTCATAATGGCAACCTAATTTTTTCTACAAATAATAATTTCTCTCTGGTAACAAAATATGACTTTCTGTTGAATGAATTCTTCTTTAAGGTTTCCTTAGTTTATAATAAGAATCTTAATCTATACATTCTTCACATTTATAGATCATTTGATTCATCCACGGAACTATTTTTTTTACCACCTGCTAAATTTGTTAGATGACCTGCTCAATAAAAGCAGAAAACTGCGGTGACTTCAATATTAATTACGCTGCGCTTGTGTTACCCAACTGCCCTTGATCAATATATTCGAACCGTATGGTCTCATAACGGTCGTTAATTCTCCTATAAGAATTACTACAATAATCATCATCATCATCATCATCCAGCCCCATTTTCACATCCATTGTTGGATATAGGCCTCCTCCAAACGTCTCCAGTTCTCTCTATCTCTAGCTGCTGCAATCCAGTTTGTTTCTATTCTCCTTAGGTCGTTGGTCCATGGGGTGGGTGGTCTGCTTCGACTTCGTTTGTCGGCTCTTGGTCCCCACTCTAATAATCTCTTCGTCCATCTTCCGTCTTCCATTCTAGCAACATGTCCAGCCCACCTCCACTTTTGTTTATTGATTCGCAGTATAATATCGTCTACACCAGTTCGTCGGCGTATCTTCTCATTTCTCACGCGATCTTTTAAGGTCAGGCCCAGCATTGATCTCTCCATTCGCCTTTGTGTTACCCTCAGTTTTTTGGCAGTAGCTTTCGTTAAAGTTAGGGTCTCTGTTCCGTAGGTCAAGACTGGTAAGATGCATTGGTTAAATGCCTTTCCTTTTCAGGTGAATTGGGGTATTTGTTTTAAAAATGTCTCTCATCCTTCCATATGCCGCCCATCCCAACGTGATTCGTCTATTTAGCTCGCAGGTTTGGTTGTCTCTGGTTATTTTAATTTCATGACCCAAGTATGTGTATTTATCGATTAATTCTACCTTGTTGTTATTGATCTGTATCTCTTCGCTGGGAACCATATTGGTCATCATTTTAGTTTTCTCGAAATTTATCTCCAGCACAGTTTCTTGTAGTATGTCATTTAGTTCTTAGAGCATGTCTTTGATCTCTCCCAGATTATCTGACAGAATCACGATATCGTCCGCAAAACGCAGATGGTTTAATCTTTCTCCATCGATGGATATTCCTTTTTGTTGCCATGTTAGTCTTTTAAATGCATACTCAAGAACGGTAATGAACAGCTTTGGTGACATGGTATCACCTTACCTGACTCCCCTTTTTATCTTTATTTTATTAGTTGCTGAATGTAGACTTATGGTTGTTGTGGTATTTTCATATATATTTTTAACTATATAATATCTGTGGTCGACCCTGCAATCTTGTAGTGCTCTTAAGATGGACGGTAGTTCCACTGTATTAAACGCCTTTTTAAAGTCTACAAATATCAATGCCAAGGGACGATTATATTCGTTAGTTTTTTCTATCAGGGTTTATAGGCACTGTAGGTCATCGTTTGTGCCGTAATTAGGGCGGAAACCGGCTTGTTCCTGAGGTTGGTAAGAATCCAGTTTTGTCTCTAATCTGTTCGTTATTATTCGGGTGTATAATTTATAAAGATGGTTAAGGAGACTGATTGGTCTGTATCTTTCCAGGTCTGCTATATCTCCCTTCTTGTGTAAGAGTACAGTTATTGAATTATTCCGCTTTGTTGGGATATTTGGATTCCATTGGCATAGATTAAAGAGCTTTTGAATTTTGGTTATTAGTACTGAGCCTCCTATCTTTATCGCTTCCGTGACGACACCGTCCTCCCCCGGAGCTTTGTTATTCTTCATCTTTTTTAGAGCCTTGTAAATTTCGTCCAAGGAGATTTCTTCGGAACCCTGATTTTGAACCTTCCTCTGCTGATATTCAACTATATCTAGAGTCGATTGGTTGCTATATAATGTCTCATAGAATGATTCCACAATTTGTAACAAATGTTCTCTGTTTGATGTGATGTTGCCATTTCCTCAATGGTTTTGATGATTTTCTCACCTTTGTATTTTCTTAGGTCTTTTCTGATTTCTCTTGATACTTCCTTGTTCATTCTATTTATATCGTCGTTACTAGAGTTTTCGTCGCTTCTCAGTATTCTTCTTTGTTCCATTTGTTTCTGTGTTTCCAGACTAATTTTTTTTTCTTCCTTCGCGCTTTTTGGGCAGCATTTCTTTTGAGCTTCTGTTATTGCTTCTACTATTATGTCATTTAGGATGTTAATATCATTTGTTGATGATTTTTCTTGAAGGAATTTACCGATGTGATCTTCAAAATTTTGTTCGTTGTTTGGATGTATCCATATGTTTATTTGCTTCTTTTTTATCATATTTATTGTGTCGTTCATAGTTGGTATTTAACACAATGGTGGCTCTCACCATACGATGGTCGCTTGATTTCGCAAATTTATTTAGCACTGTCACATCTGTAAATATGTATCTTTTATCAGTGATAAAGTAATCGATCTCGTTTGTCGTATTCCGATCTGGGCTTTTCCACGTCCATCTGCGGTGAGGTTTCTTGTAGTAGTAATATCTACCATAATTGATTATATTGTCTGAGATTTCTCACCCCTTGCTGTACGCTCTACAATTATTAATGCAGGACTATCTGAACATGAAGCAGTAAATACCAAGTTTAACACTCTTAACAAATCCTTCTCGGAAACCCAACGTTTAGGTAGGATTTTTTCCGCTCAGAACTTTCGTAAATTTCAAAATTTATGCTTAACTTCTGGGTGGCAGTTTTCTTCTGTGAATTTCGATAATTTTTCAGATAGATTTGTCCGTATTTTCAATAAGGCATTTCCTTTAATAACAATTAAGCCCAAACATCACAAACCCTAGACTACCAAAGGTATCCGCATATCAGCCAAGAATATGCGTTCACTATTGTACATCAAGAAATTTATTACCAACGGCTCTTTCACTGAATATATCACCAAGTACAGAAAAATCTATCTAAAACGTATTAAAACGATTAAAAAGCGCACTACCAAAATCGTCTGGGAAGCTCTAAAAGTGTTGTAAAAGAAACTTGCCAAACTCTGAAAATCTAAATGACTACTTCGTTAATATGAGTAAAAATATAACATCAACTATTTTGCCACAACAAGATCCCATTTCCTATCTCCCTAATTTAAAAAGGTCTTAAATTATTCTTTATAGGACCAATTGATAAATCTGAACTGATACAAATTGTAATTGTTTTTGATATCTTCCGATTTTTTGTGAGCTTTGACCATAAAATTGTACAATTTTCAGTGACAATAAAGCATATTTCTGTTCTAATCTATTCTTTTCTATTTCGATTTTATCCGAAAGCTCTTTTCCGTCATTTATTAGGCTGTTTAATTATAGTTCAGTAATAATTCTAATGTCCTTCGTATGCAAACTCTTTCGTTGGAGCAGTTGTATGTGGTGCACTTTTTACTATTCAGAAGATTATGCAATGGTGAGTGGTCGTGGATATAAAATTCAATAAGTGATTGTTAAAGTGAGACAAAATTTGAAAAAATAAACCTGTAGGTGCCTATATGTATAGAAAGTAAAGTGGAATCAACACAAATATAAAAAATCAAGCTTATTTTTTCTACGAGTACACCCATTTGTTTACTAAATATGTGATACTAGGTTATGTGTAACTTACATAGTTTATTATTTATTAGTGCTACTGGTTTTTCCGTATTATATGAATTTAAATAAATGTGAATTAAATATTCAAATTTAGAACATTCAGTATTTGTAAGAGCTGTTTTTAGCAAATACGTATTTTTTCACGTTTTCAAGCTTCGCATCTAGAAACAAATGTAAACATTATAGGTGAAAGCGTTTGAATTCATGAAAAAAATAATAATTGTAAAGCTGTGATTAAATGTAATATTTTTGTGGCTAGAAGTTATTAACATTAGTTGTAAATATGTGAAGCATTTAAAGTTTATTTTTTGTAAACCTAGGTTTATATCATACACTGTTCAGTGGTTTAAGACTTTTCATGGCCTACTAGTTTATCTAGTAATTTACAGTGGCAATATTTTAGTATATGAATCAAATTTAACAAAAAATGTATTAAAACATCAATGACTGTATGGTTTTTAATTATATAAAACCTCTTATCTTTCAAGGATATATAAAGTGTAAATCAATTTTTTTAATTTTATTTAAGTGATGGATTCGACCGTTACTTGATGGAAATTAATTTTATATATCAATAAAACACTGAAAACTTTGTTTTCAAAACTTGCACAAAGTTTCGGCAAAGTGCCTTTTTCAAGTGATCTATTTTTGGATGTTTTTGCACTTTAGAGTTTTTATCTAAATAGGTTGAGGAAGGGAGAACTAC
Source organism: Diabrotica undecimpunctata (assembly GCF_040954645.1). Classification (NCBI taxonomy): domain Eukaryota; kingdom Metazoa; phylum Arthropoda; class Insecta; order Coleoptera; family Chrysomelidae; genus Diabrotica; species Diabrotica undecimpunctata. Next base: position 95,954,725 of record NC_092809.1, read on the forward strand.
TGTTTGTCTCAAGTTGGTCATACAGAATTATGTCTGTATTTTTCATATTGTAAATTTCCATAGATTCTAATAAAGATAGCTTAAGACCTTTATTTTGGATGTGAAGAATTTGAAATTCATCGTTAAAAGAATGATTATGTTCTAGAATGATTTTGTTCTAGAAGGTGAAGTTTTTGGGCAGTCGCCACATTTAAGTTTGTATATACCACTGTGTAAGTGCTTTTTATTTTGGCTCTTGTTGTTTTTAACATATATGTCTAAGTTGTTGTTTGTTCTAAAAGCTGGTGTTATTCCTTTCTTTTTTATGTTTGGCTTTTTTTGTTGATATTTTTCCTATATATGTAATCGAGCAGAAGGTACTGGGATTTTTCTATGGTGGTGGAAATACTAATGTCAGGACTTTCTTGTGTAGTTTTTGATTTAAAATTTTATTAAACAATGGGTACAACAAACATACAATTATTAAAATTTTAAATCATAAACTACACAAGGAAGTCCTTAAATTAGTATTTCCACCACCAGAGAAAACCCAGTACCTTTTGCTCGATTGTTATATAAGTATACTCAATATTATTCGGTTTGCTCGATATATTAAAAACAACAAGAGCCAAAATAAAAAGCACTTACCTCTTGGGGATCTGAAATAACTAAATAACTAAATATATTATTGTCATCATACATTAAAAAAGTATTAGCATTGTTATTAGCACTTTTTGAAAAATCATTGACAATTTTCCACGTGATTTTATTATGATTATTAGACGAAGTAATGATTTTCTGGTAATAACCTTTTCTTGTTTTGGTCAAAAGTTTTCTATGTTTTTTCCTTTGTTGTTGATAAAAATCTCTAAGAATTGGTACTGCCCTTGATAATGCGTGTAAATTTCTTAATTCAAAACTCGACTTTCGCACTTCACTATTAATCCATTAATTTTTAGTTGTTTTGATTTTTTCCTTGTTGATGGAAAGCTATTATTTAACAGATTTAGCGCCATGTGCCCACCGGTGGGCATTTTCATTATTTCCATTAAGACCGAGTGCCCACCGGTGAGCATTTGATGTCGGTTGCTTCAAGTCACCGTGGTCACCCGTGGACACGATTTATATTAGTTTGACGTATGTTGACGTATTCAGTGGTCCCAGGAAACAACAGAATTTTACATGGACCGAGCAGAATGAATGTATCAGTTGTGATTTTGAGCCGTGCAAAAAACTGATACAATTTTGTATTTTTAGATAGTATATTACAAAAATAAATGGAATTTTATCCTAATATTAATACAAATAAACGAACAAAGTGAGCAAAACATTAAAAAACCAGCAATGTTAACGTAATACAACAAAAGGTACATTGGCAGGTTACATGTATCGCAATATGTATTTATTTTTTTCGCATTTTTACGAGCATAAGCTGGATTTTGTCGCTGAGACATAGTCTTGTAGCATGCACTGCACCTTTTTCTGGTAACCCTCTTTTGTCCCTCGTATTCTTTCAGGAAATGTTTTATCTTGGAAGTGGAAGGCCTTGATAGAATTGGATTTAAATCTTGATAAACCAAAACCTCGATGATATTTTCTTTGAATTCTATTATGCCCATTTTGTTATTATTAATTTTGTTATATATATGCAGAGCATTTACCATAGCTGTTGTAGTAACAAAATGAAAAGCGAGTCGCTTATACCACTTGACGGTTCTTCTCACGTATGGTGCATAAGATGCCATCTGGTCAGACTGGTCGACAAAAGCTTTTCCTTTGTTGTAATCTACAACTATCGCTGGTTTATTAACTTCTTGTCCTCCTCTGCGAGTTACTGTCACCATAGAGTCGTCATGTTTGGTACTGAGCATAAGAACATCTCTTTTATCTTTCCATTTGCAGACAACTGTTTTATTTTCGTTTTGTTGGGCCACGACTTCACCCTTTCTCAGTTTAGTTTTTACCACATCTGGGGGATTATATTTTCTGTTTGTCCTTAGGGTTCCTACTAAATGTGTTTGCCGTTGAATGAGACTATTAGACAGCGAAACACTAGTGTACCAGTTATCGGTATATAAAGTTCTACCTGTATCAAAAAGTCCCTCCATCAGTGTCGTGACAATTTTTTCGGCAACTGATACATCGTCTGCTCCTTCTTTGCCTGTGTAGACTTTAAACGACCATGTATAGCCTCCAGAAACACAGAGTTTGAAAACCTTTATCCCATACTTATGCCTTTTATTAGGAATGTACTGTCGGAAATAAATACGTCCTCGAAATGATACGTTGCTTTCGTCAATACAAACTTCTTCTTCGGGATTATACGATTCTTTGAATTTCTTTTCTAGTAAGTTCAAAAAATTTAAGATTTTGTGAAGCCTGTCTTCTGGATTAATTGGCTGCTCATTATTTGATAGATGAAACATCGAAAGTAACATCTCAAATCTATTGCGGCTCATTATTTTTGGAATTCCATTTTCATAAATTCTTTTTGTGCTCCAGTAATCCCTCAATTTTGGCAAATGCATAAGTCCCATCCATACAACGATACCCAAAAACTTGCGCATCTCTATAGGATCAGTGTCAACCCATTTATTAAGTCTTGGAGTTTGGCTTCCTGCTGGGGCAGCATCATTCGCAGTATTTCTTTGCGCAGCAAATCTATTGGTTTCTTCCACTAACAATGAGATAATCTCATCGTCTATGAAGTGTTCAAAGTTATAGGAGATGCACCACGAAGTTTCTGGATTATATTTTCGTGTACACCGGTGTGGGCAGCAAGAAAATTAAATTTCAATCTGTCTCCTGCCACAGGCTCCCACTTGGTCTCGGGTATAATATCGGCCAGAGGAACAACTTCAGCAGCTTCGTCCTTGACATCAGATACAGCTAATTCATCCTCACTTGAATAGGAGCTTCCTTCATATGAGTAATTCCGATCTGCAGTGGAGTCGTCGTCGGAATAGTCTTCTGCTTCAACATCAGACAAATTTTCCAACTCCCGAAGCAATTCTTCTTCTGTAAGACCTCTTCTTGCCATTATTGTTTAAAATCTGCAACAAAAGAAACAATAAAATGCATGACCACTGGTGGACATTTGGTCCCACACTGTAAAATTACATCCTGGGACCACGTGACCACTGGTGGGCATTAAAAAAAATCACAAAAAACAAAGTTGGAAAAAGAAAGTATGGTTTAAAATATAATAATTTTCAGTTACAAAATAGATTTATAGAAAAAAAGGCATTTCATATGTTTGGTCCCAGGGAGTGAATAACCAATTACAGCGTGGCGCTAAATGTGTTAAATGATACAAAAAGATATTTATAAAAGCTTGAAATGCTAGATTAGTGTCTAAGATTCCATAAACATTATTCCAGTTTTCGTTAATGAGGTTAACGATAAAGTGATTTATCGAGTCCTCACCAAATTGTCTTTTTTGTATAAAGTATGACAATTCCGTTTCAAAGTCAAGTTCCACCAAAACTGTTCTGTGATCTGATACAGTGTTGTCAAGTTCACATGACAAACCGGAATTCGAGAAATTTACAAATACATTATCTAATGTTGTAACGCTGGTATCCGTGACCCTAGTTGGCCAATTAACAAGAGTAAAATTAATATTAAAATTCAGTAAAACATTGAGTAGATTAACATAGTCGTTAGTCATATTTCTGGTATCTACATTAAAATCACCACATATTACAAAATGTATATTTGGTTTATATAAATAATTTCAAATACGTTCGAGGTTATTCAAAAAAATACTTAAATCACCAGCTGGTGATCTGTAACATTTAATATAACATATGAGTTATTTTTCTTGTCTTTGAAACAAATAATACAAAATTCAGAATGTTTATCATCACAATATTGCTTTATCCTAGAGTTGAGTTTGTTATTAAAATTAAGACCTTTTCGAACCCAAATTCTTACGCCTCCTCCTCTTATTGAGTTACCTCGCAAATAACAAATTGCTAGGATAAAACCTACAATGTTGACGTTCCCAATAGAATCATTTGATTCCCATAATTCCGTTAAACAGATACTATTTATGCTCTTATGAGACGTAAGTTCTAAAATAACATCACAAATTTTATCACTATTTATGCTTTGAATATTTAACAGCATTAAATTTGGATTAAAACTTACCCCTGATTTTGGGGTTACCCCGTAGGTATAAAAAACTATTTACACAAGCGTTTCTAGGCCATACTGCAGGATCCATTGCCTTTTTGGAGTGTTCTTGGTGTATCCGTACTTTGAAGGATGTACGTGAATTTATCCCCTCACAAATGACTTCTGGAAAATGAGGCTTTAGATGCTGTACAATAGAAGCAGCTGTTGTAGTTTGTTCTATTCTGTATACGTGGAGATCATACGCACTTCACCTTCTAGAACAAAATCATTCTAGAACATAATCATTCTTTTAACGACGAATTTCAAATTCTTCACATCCAAAATAAAGGCCTCAAGCTATCTTTGTTAGAATCTATGGAAATCAACAAATTAAAAAACACAGATATAATTCTGAATGACCAACTTGAGACAAACAGTTCTCGCCTCCTCAACCTATTTCGTTAAAAATTATAAAGTGTAAACGCATACCAAAAATAGATCACTTGAGAAAGGCACTCTCCCGAAACAGCTTAAGTGACCAGATTTTATAATAAACTTTGTGGAAGTTTTGAAAACAAAGTTTTCAGTGTTTTATTTTTATTTGTTTTCTCTATGTGCTATTCTGAAGTTTTAATTGTTTTATTCGCTTGAGTGTTCTAATAATGTTGCCCACTTTAAGCAACCACTTCGACGTTTATATGGTTTTAGCCATTTTGTCTGTTTTTCATTCCAAGTAGTTTCAGAATCTTTTTACTTCTCGAGATCGCCGTTTATCACGGAAAATTCATTTCTGCCATTCTTGGTACGTTCTTTAGTTGCAGCGGCTCATATTTCTCATGCCCATATGATACAACAAAATTAATGATTATTGGCTTAATTCGCTATCATCATCATCATCATCATCATTCTGGCTTTACAACCCTGCGTGGGTCCTAGCCCCCTCAAGAATTTCTCTCCAGTCGTCCCTATCCATCGCCTTCCTACGCCAAGCACGTATTATATCTTCATCGATATAATCAAGAAACCTTGTTCTGGGTCTTCCTCTTTTTCTCTGGCCAGTGGGTCTAGGTCAATGGGTCAAGAAGCGTTTTTCTAGCTGGGTCATTTTGTTCCATCCGCATTACATGCAATATCCACCTGAGACGTCCTATCTTAATATATTTTACGATATCTGGTTCCTGGTATATTCTATAAAGTTCGAAGTTGTATTGTCGTCTTCTCCACATTCCATTGTCATTCACTGCTCCATAGATTCGCCTTAGTACTTTTCTTTCCAAACATCCTAACATGTTTTAAATACTTTTTGTTAGAGTCCAGTTCTCTGAACAATATGTTAGAACTGGGCATATTATTGTTTTGTAGTGTTTTATTTTTGTATTTTTCGATATAATTGTGGATATAAGGAGGAGATTGAGCCCAAAATAGCATCTGTTAACCGTACAAATTCTGCGGTTTATCTCTGCGGTAGTATTATTTTCAGTGTTAACGGTCTCACAACGATCTATTGAACGGGCAAGGAATCGCTTCGGGTTAGACGCAACATTTAAGCGGTATGTGGAGGACTCGTATATAAATTGTTGTACGTAAGTACCCATCGAACATCAAGAAGAGTAGAGGCGTCAAACAGCGAGATCCCTTGTCGCCCTACCTCTTTAATATGGTGGTCGATGAGCTGATATCCAAGCTTGAGGGAGACAGGCCTGGAATTCCAATTGCAGATTCGTACCAAACAGCTTCGGATAGCCATTGAATTTTTCGAGAAGAGAGTAATGTCGATAAACGCTGGTAATAGTGCAGCTATTACGGTTAACGTCAACGGTAGTAATAAGCACTCTTACTGCGTAACGCGTTCTCTCTTTTCTGTCGGCAACGACAGGATTCGGCAGCTGCAACCGAGTGAGCTGGTTGGATACCTAGGTGAAGGTTTAATGCTCTAGGACAGACCAGGGTAGCCTTCAACGAGCTGCAGACACAGCTTGATCGTATACATCGAGCGGGGCTTAAACCAGCACAAAAGCTGCTGTACTGAAAACGTACTTGCTACCGAAGTATATTGACAAGTTTCAGAGTCCATCCGTCTCGATGAAGTTGAAGGGCTTTGACAGGTCCGTGCGTATAGACGTTCGGAAGTTTCTGTCTGCCAAACGTACGTGCGCCAATGCTTACATCCACGCTCCCAGGAGACTGACAAGATTAATCAGCTTAGCTACTGATACGACGTCGTTAACCCTCATTTTACCATACATGTCACGTCTCTGAGAGAAAATCCTTAAATGAACATGATCATCTTCAGGCAATTCCGTATCGATCGCACGTGAATTGAGCCAGAAACTTAAGGAAGGCTATAGCGGAAACGAACTTCGCCAGGGCTCTTCACACTCCGAAAGCTCTGCCTGGATAAGCAATACACCGTCCTACTAGTCGGGGAGAGATTTTATCAAGGCAATCCAACTGCGAGGACATCTTCTACGAACAAGAGGCATCCCTTCAAATCCACCACATGAACGGAGGTGCCGAAAGGGATGCGAACGTAACGAGAGCCTTAGTCACGTTTTGCAAAAGTGCCTCTCAGCACATTGGCACCGAATCAAGAGACACGATCAGCTCGTTACGTATCTTCGTAAAGCAGTGGAAAAGAAAGGGTGGATTTGCGAGGTAGAGTCGCGAATAAGATGCGCCGATGGGACTCTTAAGGTACCTGACCTTGTCGCGCATCGGGATGAGCGGGCAATTGTCGTGGACGTTGCCGTCAGCTGGGAGGGTCCTGAACCCCTAAGTAGAGCCGCCGCCAATAAAACGGCACTGTACACTGAGCCTCGATTCTTTCAGACCGAGTAGACCCGATATCCAGGGAAAACTATTTGCATGGCACCTTTAATCGTTGGAGCTCGCGGAACATGGAGTCCGTCGAATTCTCGTATCATGAAAATTTTAAACCTTTCATGGTTCGAGGTCCGCAATTTTATCACTAAGGCAATTCAGGGTAGTATTCACATTCATAGTCATTATATGAGGTCCTAACATAAATGACTTATGAGAATTTTCCTTCGAGTATTTATACCGGCTTCTTTCCTATCGTGGAGTCTACGTTCGTCTAGGTTAGGATTTTTTCTATTTGACTTCGTAGATGTTTGTGTTGTCTTTCATGTTTTGTGATGTCCCATTTTACTTATACATATTACTATTTTTAAACTTTTTATATATATTTACTATATATATTATATTTTTTTGAGACTTGCGATTTGGCATGGCGACTTTAGTAAGTGCAGAGGGGAGTGGTGGATTCTCGGTATCGATTTAGTCTGGCCAAATATCGGGGCCATAAAGGGCCATACGCTGCTGGTCTGTTACTTTCCGGATGGGAACGGGGAAGAAGAGACCAGCAGGATTGGGTCGGTTTTTCAGATGGTGGGGGTTTGGTTGCGTGATGATTGTAGCCACACAGCCGGCATCGCCTGGCCTACAAACTAAAAGAGGATATGGCTCCACTCTGATAGCGCTCCCAGGTATAAAAATTCCTTCATTGCTTCGATGACCTTGTTTTTTATAACAAGTGCTCGTAGGATTTGTGGTTGCATGCTTATTTTCATATACTTTATTTTGTTGGTGTTTATTATTAAACCAATTTTTGTAACTGATTCTTTTAACTCCTCTCGTACAGCCAACCGTTCTCCCAACCGTTCTCCCAACCCGTTCTCCTAACAATATTAATATTATTAGCATAGGAAAGGATTTGCATTGATTTATTATATATTGAACCAATAGTTGTGATATGCGATTAATGTATTACTTTTTCCAGAGCCAGATGGAACTATATACAGGAGAGAGGGCCTTCCTGGCGCAGCCCGTTATTTGTTTTAAAAGGTTCAGACAGTTCCCCCTGAATTCGTACTCTACATTCAACTTTTTTAAGTGTTTGTTTAGTTAAATTTACCAACTGATTTGGTATTCATAGCTCTTTCATTGCTTTAAACATTTCTCTTCTATTTACAAAGTCGTAGGCTGTTTTGTAGTCTATAAATATGTAATTAGTATTAATGACCTATTCCAGTGTTTTTTCTATTTTGTTTCAGGGTTGCAATCTGATGAATTGTCAATTTAGCACCTCTGAAATCAGCCTGGTATTTTCCTACTATCCGTTCTGCATATGGTGCCATACGGTGACATAGTACTGTGGAAAATATTTTATACGCTGCATTTAGAAGCGTAATTCCTTTGTAGTTAGGACATTCAAAGATATCTCCTTTTTTGTGTATGGTGCAAAGTATTCTAAAATTCCAATTATTGGAGAGGGATTTCTGTGTCCATATTTCTTTTATAAGCTGCTGTAATACCATTATGGTATCGTGGCCACCTTTTCTATATAGTTCAGCTGGGAGATTATTTATTCCGTGTGATTAGTTTCTGGCTAGTTTTTTAACTACATCTTTAACTTCGAAAATCGTTGGTGGTTCCTCTTCCCTCTCGTATGTTCCCCTTACCTCATCTCTTTCGTCTTCCAGGTTTTCTTCTTTTTCTTCTATATTAAGTGCCTGGTTAAAGTATTCCACCCATCTATTCAATACATCTTTCCTTGTTGTTAATAGGTCGCCATTCTGACTTCTGCATTGTCTTGTGTTTGCCTAATTCTTTTCAGTTGATGTTAACTTTCTTATAGAATGCTCTGAATTTTTTCTCTCTGTTGAGGTTTTCAATATGTTTAAGTTCCTTATTTAAGTGGTTTCATTTTTTTCTTTTATGTATCCTCTTTTCTTCTTTTCTCTTTGTCTGGTAATTCTCTACAATTGTTCTAGTTCTTCGGGTAAGCATCTTTCTGTAGGCTTCATTTTTTCTTTTGTTGAATTCTTGCATTCATTGTCAAATCAATGATTTTTACGGGCAAAAATTTCTGTTCCTATTTCATCTTTCGCTGCTGCTTCAATGCCTTCCTTTATTCTGGTCCAGTAGGCGTCTATATCTGTCTAGATTTCTTCATTTACATTTTGATTCCTTAGCCTGTTGGTGATATTTTACGAGTACTGTTCTGCAATTGTCGCATTTTTTAGCTTTTGTACATTCTATTTTTTCTATCCATTTTATTTTCTTTACTGATGTTACTTAATTCGCTATATCCACATCAAATCGTTTCAATAGTTTAGAAAAGGATACAAAAGAAGTTACTGATACGAATAAGGATGAGAGGAAAAATTTAAAAACCTAATAAACCACCTACAAACAACTATTAGTGGTGTCAAGAATATATCACCACTCACTGACTTGTTAAATCAAATAGCGAAAATTGATTATGACATCAAAATATTAAACTTTGATCAGGTTAAGATCTTATCCAAAACAATAGATAGTTACAAAGTGATAACACAAGCTTTATGTGATAAGAAAACTGAATTTCACACCTGCCAATAGATTACATAGCATCAGAAGTTACCAACAAGTAATTCTGTATAAGTATTATTTTCATTTGTAAAGCAGTTGTAAAGCTATATTATATATAGTAATAAAGGCAGGATATTTTTCTTCAACATTATTAAAACTTTAATTTTAGTTTTTTGTATAATAAATATGATTAGTTAATATATTGGTTTGTTTGTCCCAGCCAAATTCATTTTTCAAATTTTCAAATGTGTGAGTTTTATTGTTCTACATTGGTTCCCAATTTTCGGAGGTAGTTATATTGTTACACATTGTCACCCACAGTTTCTGATGGGTCGTTCGAAGGTTACATATTGGCGCCCAACGTGGGGCCTTGGTAATTGGACATATAAACGTTTGTACGATACCCTTTTTCCTCATTAAACTCCAATAAGTCCTGTGGTCTTAATTAACGTCAACAATTTCTCAACTCATTTTTAGTTTTAGAATTTCGTATGATTCAATCCTCAGTTGACCAGTGAATTCCTACCTCGGATCACTTAGCACATTGCACATTTACAGTTAATGGCAGTCTCTTCTTTCATTTCGCATTTTCTGCACCATGGTTCATTATCTTTATCCTTATCTATATCTATATTTAAAATAATTAAAAAAATATATAAAATTGTTCATAATTATTGCTGAAACGTGAGTATTCTTTATTTTAAGATAAATGTAGCCAAGTTAGATTACTATTTAAACTTTTGCTAATTAGTAGTGTCTTAGATTATTTAATACTAGAAAATATTGCAGAAATATGTGTGATGTATGTATAGATGTTTTTAATTTGTCATTGTTATTGTTATATTTGCTAGACATTGTCATTATCGTTGAAATTAAATAAGTTAAAAAAAATGTTGTTATTTTGTTTACTTACATAATCATTTAAAAATCCAACCAAATAATCCAGTCATCAGAAATTTTATTTCTAAAAATAAGACGAATAAGCTGAATTTTGCTGAGAATGTCAATTTTGGGACCGCAATAAAGATGCAAAGAAGTTTGCCACTCCTACCCCCTGGCTTCCCCTAAAATTCCCACATCGATTTACCAAGAATCTGTACGCTTTAGAAAAAATGTTTCAAACAAAAAATGTAGCTAATACAACTATACTAACAGAAGAACTTTATACAATTTACCAAGCGATACTGCACGGAAATATAAATAAGGTGAACTAAATATTAATCGTAACATATTCTATGTCATCAGTACATATAATTAGGAAAATATACACACAGCATCCATTAGCTTTACTAATAAAGAAAGAACTAAATAAAATGCATACTAAAGATACAAGCATCAAGTTTCTCTGGGTCCCACAACATGTTGGAATAGCAGGAAATAAAGCAAAGAAGCCATAAAAAATAACAGTATCCACATGTCACCGCAATCTTTAAGTATGGATCTAAAAAGCTACTTCATGATGCACCTGTTTGAGAACTGGAACAACACATAGAAATCCACACCATCAAAGCTTCAGAAGATAAAAAAAATTGGACCATAGCAACCACCCGAAGTATCCAGATGAAAGATTATTTCTCGTTTAGATCTGGAAATTCCCATTTTTCTAATGAACATTTGTTTAAAAAAGAAGAACACCCCATTTGTGATAAGTGCGGTTCATCCCTTACAGTAAAACATGTTCTAGTGGAAGAGTGCGAAAAGTTCAATCATCACAGTCACAATTAAATACCGTTTACTCAACACAAGACATTTTAAATTCAAATAACACTATCGATAAACTACTTTTGTTTTTAAAATACTTTAATTGACTAAGCAAAGAGTAATTAGCTATTACCGCTCCGCTAATATTCTTATAATTAAGTTAGAGCAGTTTTTTTGTAAATAAAGAATGTATTTCTGGAACTCACCTTTCCCCTGAAATTATAAATATGAATTTCCCTACAAGGAAGACATCTATCAGGATCATCTTCTAGAAATACTAGAATCTTCAAATATTTTTCTGATATTATTGAATAAAGTCCTCGTAGACATACCGTCTCAGGACTTGCATCTTAATGTAGAGTCATATGTCGCCATGTTACCAATCCAACGGTAACTTTACCATCTTAATTGTAAATTAGACATAATGTAAACTAAATTTCATTTAGTAACTTTTAAAGGGTTTTTACCCCCATTTTTAGTGGCTACATCCTTGTAATAACTTGACACTGATGATGGAATACTTATTCCGAAAACGTTTTGTCAATTTAACATAGCCCAACTGGGTTTTTTATATACCTTTTTATAAAGGATTTTATTCAAAGATTTTTTAATATATGGTATACAGCCAAATACAGGAACTTAGTTTCCTTGTGGACTTTTGTATAACTTCGGATCGACTTACGTCAATGAAACAGTTAGTTTTTTTTCAGCGTTGTACCTTGTCTTGGGTACCAACCCCAACGAAGTTGGATACCATTATCACTGGCTTGTTATCTAAATCTAAACCATCTGGTTACTACAATTACATCGAAAGAGATAATTTGTTCCGTTGGTCCTCTCTCGTTTTTTGAAAAATCTTTTACATCAGTTAGAGGTGGTTTAGAAAATCTATTGATCTTCGCAGTATCAGAAACAAGTATTGATTTTTGGTTGGGAATTTGTAAAAGGTTATAGCTCGTAAAATAATTGTCACGGTACAATGTATGCTTATTAGGTTCAAGTATTTTTGATAATTGCAATACGATAGATGCACCCTGTTCATCTGTCCCTGTATTTCAAATAAGAAGGTTCTATTTCTGTGGTACCACCTTGATAGATTAGAAAATTGTAAATCAATCCACTTTCACCACCTAATAAATGCAGTTTTACTCCACACGGATTGTGTTTGTTTTTGATGTATTGCTTTATAAACAATCTCCCTTTGAAGGGCATGATTTGTTCGTCTATGCAAACATTTGTTTCTATCTGCAGTTCTCTACATCTCTTTAGGACTGATTCAAAAACTGGCCGAACTTGCCATAGTTTGTTGTTGCTTTGTCTGGGTTCTAGATCGTCAACACAATGTCAGTGGATGCAAAGTTTGAAAAAACGATTCAATGTCATTGTGTTTGGAAAAATATCAATTTTTAAAGATTTGTCTCAATACATTCGCAGTCAATTTTAGACAGTCTGTTAGAATACTATAACCAACAAACTTTTAAGAAACAAAGAAAACTTATTTCTTGCAGGTTACATGGTACAAATTTCTCAATTTCAGTTTACAAAGAAAACACATTCGTGTATTGAACGAAATTTTCAAATAAACTTTTGGGGAAATATCTTATATTATTATAATATATGTAATTGGATATTCCTCAGACCAGTTTTCATTAGACACCCGAGTTATTGTATTAGATAATTGTCGTGTTACATATTCTGTAACCATTTTTCATATTTTTTTCTTTTCTTCCTCATTATTCTCTTCCTCTTCCTCACCCTGCCCTTCGTTTTGATTTTCTAAGACATCATCAATCATATGGCCAATTCTCTGTCTTACTTGTATTTCTTCTTCGAAGTCACTGTCATCACTTACACATCTTTTTATGTCGGACAGTTTTTCTAGCTCTTCTAGCTGTTCCTTCTCCATTAAATATTTTTTTGGAGGCATTTTACTCTGAAAATAAAAAAACCACTTAGTCATTTTATCGAATTTGAGGTACATTTCTATATTTGAAAAAAGTCAAATTTTAATAAAATGTATCCACAAATAGTAAGAAGTAACACTAATTTTAACATTGCACTGAATAATAACCGCATTTGACTTGTATTCAAATTGATATTTAAAGAAACAAGTACACTTACCTCTTACGAACAATGCAATTGCCGCCATATTGCTTTTTGACATTAATTCTCTTTTAGAATAAAACCATCCATGCACCATCTGGGTACAAAACGCAGAAGTATAATACTTATTAAATGTAAATTTCTTTAAACTGGTTTAAGTTACATATTCCTGTAGAATTATATTGCATTCACATTAATGGGTACAATTATACCCAACATGATTGAAAGCGTTAAATAAAATTTGTATCAACTCGATGGTAAAAATTCGATATTTTTTGATCAGAGAGTCCTATCGTCAAAAATCAAAATGCCCTTTAAAGACAAAGAATTCAGTATCTGTATGCAATTTTTGTTTTGCTGTAAATGAAGTCTGCTTTTATAAAGCTATTGGATAAAAAAAGTTGTGCGATTTTTGCCATTTTTACGATTTACGAAGAGATCGTTGAAATTTATTACTTCCATTAATCGGTCGCTGTGCAATTTCCATTGTTAGAGCCTAATACTCAAAGCATATAACATGAAATTTTGATTTTGGGTTTTGGCAAGAAATATGAAGCAACTGAAGTATGAATGTAAGTATCTTTTACATTACAAACTTTGTATCGGGGTGGAATTTGTAGCTTGTTGTGTAGTTTCGAAAAACATACTTGTGTAATCGAATTTAAATATTATAGATTTTTGTAATATGAAAGTCTAAAATTCAGCTTTTTTTAGCCACATTTTAAATGCCTCATACGTGTTACCAAAACTCAAAATTGAAATTTCATGCTATAACTTTTGTAGATTTGACTCTAATAATGAAAATTCCATAGTGACCGGTTAACGAAAGTGATAAATTTTATTGATCTCATGAGAATCGTAAAAAATGGCAAAAATCGAATAACGTTTTTTTATTTAACAGCTTTATAGAAAAGATATCGAATTTTTACCATCGAGTTAATACAAATTTTGTTTAAAAAATTGATTTCGCACACGTAACTGACATTCAAAAACGCTGGTCGCTTCAAGTACTGTTTTTCAGAGAACGGTTCATTCTACGTAAAAAGCGCCAATAAACATTCTACGGCATGCAGATTCTTAGTAAAGCATCATTTTTGGGGTCCTAAAATTGACATTCTCTGTCTCTGAATAACAAGAAATTTTTCAAACAATAGATTTATTCTGCTAACTTTTAAAAATTCTATAAAAAGATAATATAAAAATAATCAATATCAATATTAAATATTAATTTACATAAGAATAAAACTAAGAAAAATACAAATATATTAATTACTAATTAACAACTTAACATTTTTAATACATTCGCAACATTTGGCCTGTTATTAGGATTTTGGTCCCAACACTGTTGATATAATTTCGAAAAACTGTCTAGTGGTTCCTTTAAATCTGGACGTAAATTACATTTGACTACCTAAAAACAATTAAGTCTTAACAGAATTTATAATATAATATTCTATTGAAAATAAACTGCAATTATAGAATAAACTTTCGCCTTTCAAATCAGAAGCCAATAAGTACATAAATGTCAATCCCGATAAACATAGAGTTTATTTCCACTAAGATATTTGATAAAAGCTAAAATGCCTGAAGAAAACAACATCAGAATAATATAAAGTTGTCATTTATTATAGGAAGGGACCATAACCAAAATAGTAGAATTATACATAACATAATAAATTCAAAATCTGTGTAAAAAATTTTATGGAACCCTAGTACATAACTAGAATAACCTGCTATGCCAACTGGTGTTACGGATAACATAAATTTTTAGTTAAATAAAAGCAGGCAAATGAAAAATATAAGTTGTACTACTAAAAAACAAAAAAACGTAGGTAGGATTCTACAGATATAGATTAGATGATTCAATAAATCCCCTTATCCGGATTTGTATTCAATCATTTTTAAGTGGTCTATTAGTATCATAGCTTACTCAAAAGTGCAAAGGAAAGGACATTGATGGCCACGGTTTTGAAAAACCTAGCAACAAAATTGATTTTTGGCTAAAGGAGGACACATTTTCCCGGTATTTTTGATTATTCTATTTTAACCCCTAAGCTAGGCATTTTGTGATAGTAAGGGCGTCAAATAAGATATGTTTCTAAAGCTCTCCAACCATTCCTCTTTTTCCCAATCACATATACCCTGTTTTAGAACCTGTTAACCCCAAGTCCTCCCTCTTCAATAGCCCTTCTCCAACACTCCAACTTCTCCTACATTTTTTTGTTCTCCCCTACTAACACGATATTATTAGCAAAGAGCATTGATCAAGTAGCCCCTTCTCTTACTACTTTCTCTGTCAGAACATCCATAACAAGATTAAACAATGAAGAGTCTTGATGTAAACCAACCGTCACTAGAAAACTTTTGGTCAATCAGACAACAGCCATTACTTTGGTGTACTCTCCCTCATACATATCCTTCATGAGCCTTACGTACTTCTGAGGAACCCATTTCTATCTCATACATCTCCATAGCTCTTGTCTAGGAACTGTGTCGTTCGCCTTTTCAAGATCTATAAAAATCAAATGTAGCTCTCTTTTCTTTTCGCTGGATTTCTCTATTAACTGTCTCAACGCAAACAAGACATCCGTTGTCCTCCTTCCTGCCATAAACTCAAGCTGTTCTTTTCCTGTGGATGTCTCTCTCCTTAACCTTTTCTCTACAGTTCTCTCCCAAATTTTCATTCTGTGCGACATTAACTTTATCCCTCTATAGTTCTTACAGTCCTGAATGTTCCCTTTATCTTTATACAATGATACCATCACATACTCTCTCTCTCTCTCCATGCATTGGGCATCCCCTCTTTCTCATAAATCATATTCATCATTTGCCACAAAATATTAACAACTTCCTCTCCTAAAGCCTTCCAAACATCCACAGGTATTTCATTAGCTCCTACTGCCTCATCGTTCTTCGTCATATTTGACGTTTCGACAACTTCATTTCTCGCTATCCTCGGTATTTCATTCTAATTTGGGATCACGCATCTTCTGTCTCTCCTCTGGTGTTCTTCATTTCGCAACTTACTAAAGTACTCATACCATCTTTGCTTATCCATCCGCACTCTTAATCTGTAGCGCGCGTGTCACGTCCTTTGGTGACTTGTCCCTTGCTTAAGCAATGCTGTATAACCTTTTCATCCCGTCGGGTATTTAAAACTCTTCATACAGCTCTACAGACGATCTTTCCTTACCAGTAGTTACAGCGCACTTTGCTTCCCTCTTGTTCACCTTGTATATATCCTCATCTTCCTCTCTTTTAGACCTGCCATACCTCTTTCTTCTCTCTAACCTTCTGGTACACCTCATCGCTAAGTTTCTTTGTCTCTAGAAGGCCATTTATCAGATGTTTTTCCCAACACTTCTTCTTCCGCTCGCACAACTTTACTGTTTGCTTCCCACGAGATATTTACAGCATCTTTTTCCTCAAGATCTTCCAGCACTCTATTTTTAAAAACTATTGCCAAATCATTATCCTTTAACTTCCACCACTTTACTTTCTGGTACTTGCTTTCATTTCCACCTCACCTTTATCTCCGTATCCACTCTCACCGGTCGGTGTTGACTAACCAAAATCTCCAAATTATCTCCACAAATCAATGTCAAGGCTTTCTTTTATTTATTCTAATTTAAATTTACAATGTAGACCAATTTAATGTTATCAAAAAAAATATTAAAAAGAATTTACTTATTACTATATTAGTAATAAAAATTTACTTTTATCAGCAAAAATTAAAATAAATTTACTTTGATTTATAAAATATAAAATAGCATAGACGAATGGAGTCGGAAGAAAATCATGAAGGTCATTTCGAGAAAAACGAGTTTTAAAGTTATAAGACTATTTACGACAAAAAAGAATGTGTTGTTAGGTATTAAAGATAAACATAATGATAGAAAAAATTATTTATAATATAAATTGATGTAAACAAAGAATAAAAGTAAAATTTGTTTAAACAAAAATAAAAAATTAGTGGCGTAATGTCCACTTTTTAGCGAAGACAACAATGGATATCACCAAGTACAGGCGTTTACTCACAGTATTATTCCTGCTTTGTTTTTGTTTTTTTGGTTCTCTGTTTTTCATCTAAAACAGAATAAAACATTTTAGTTAAAAAATTGGTCTTAGCAATAAAAGATTTTAGCTTTTACTTAATTTTCGGCTTCCTTTAGTTGTGTTCTATCTTCTTACAGACTTCAGTACTGAAGGGCCTGCTGTTGGTTGGTACCCATTTTTTTCTTCTGAAAATTCTGTAAATTCTAAAAAGTCTTCTCTAGGTACCCATAATATGCATCTCGATGCAACATAGTAAAGGGGTTAGAACTGATGCATAATGGTTCCTTCATCGTTTGTATCGCGAAAGGGCATTTCTGCAGATATCTATTCGTAAAAAATTTGGTACACTCTTTAACAAGATTCTGAGTTACTGAGATGACAAAAAATGAGGATGGTTTTACGCGAGAATTGGATATATTTTCTTCCCATTCTAAAGGCATTTCCATTCTATTTTTGAGGTTGATCAGTCCCATATTTTTGTCGCATTCCAAGTAAAAATGCGCTCTTACAGGATAAGTTATGACAATGAACCGCAAACGTTTAACAACAGTTACCATGTAGTGAATAAATCTTATAACGGGATAGTTTTTATTTTGACCACCAGCGCCATCACAATAGATATGAAAATGTTAAATTTCCGTATCCAAACTGTTCATAATGAAATGAAAAAGAAACGAACACACTTCATCGGATCCCTTTTTTGCAACATATTCGGGATAGGTGGAAAATATGACTCAGAACTAGATACTACATGTATGTTAAATGTGTACATAGAGAGCTTCTTGCAATAATATATATCATTCGTTGTAATATTAGGCAAAGAAATGTTTTTTCTATAATCCAAAGTTATCGCTTCGAATGTCGCATCTGTTCGTGCTTTTATTTTGTCTTACTTTTTCCTATCATAAAAGAATTGGGCTTTACGTAGATTAAAATCTCAAACAATTGTGTGCTTAGAAAGTTCATCACAAAACCTATATTAAAACACCTTCTAAGAATGTCTCGATATGTCTGGTGTAACGCGATTTAATTAAGCATCCAGAAATCAGATCTAAGTAACCCAATTCAGTTTAAAATTTTTAAATCCTTTTAATAATATTAATCATTGCTTATTGCTCAATGCGATTGTTTGTTTATGACATTGAAAATATCGGGGAAACTAGAACACTAGAACACAATAAAGTAATTATGAGTATCCAGTGAGTTGGAGTTAATCAACCCTATACAGGGGGTAAACTACCCCTAGAGTTCCACTATATGGAATTGCTGATGGAAGCAATCTAATAAACATTATATGATTATCCAACATTATTATACTAGTAAGCAACTTTAATTTCCAGATATTTCTTTTGAAACAGCAAAATATTTTCCGTATATTTAAAGTTTCAGATAGATATGTCTTAGATTGATTGTCACGTATTCTATAATGACTTTGTCGTGATTTAAAAGATTCAATATGTAAACAAACATTCTCTAGAATATCTTGCTTAAATTTTCTATAATTTTTCCACCTCTTCTATCTTTAGGTGCAAAACCTGTCCGCTTTAACGATTTCTATAAATGTTGAAGTTTACTTGCAATAATCCCGTGTACTGCTAAAAGAAAAATTAACACAAACTTAAATTTCTGCAATATTTTGTGTTATTTAATCATCATTGTCGTCCCCATCAGGCTTTATTCGTACTCTGTACATATAACTTGAGTCGTGAAACTTTGCCCCATTCTTATTTTTTGCCCTTGATCGTCCTTTATGTACATTTATTAGGGTTATTAAAGAACAAAGGTATGAATTTTGTTCGTCATACGATAATAATAAGTTGAAATAATCTAGAACGCGTTTCTTTTTTTTTTTTAATCACTTACTTTTCGACGTACTTTAGCCATGAGATATTATATTGAACTCACACTAAACAATACTGTATAACAATAATTTTCGCACCAAACAATAAGTTGCTCTGTTGTTTGTAAACAAACTAACCAATCTAATCACGTGTGTATTACGAATAAACCGAAACATATACATTGCCGGCGTGGCAAGCGATATTCCTTGGGTGACAATCATTGTTTTCACCCAATTACGCGTGGATAAATATCGTTTTCTCCCGAGATGGTCAATTTAAAAGGCTTAACTTTGAACATTCTACCGCTTTGAAGGAATGGTGCGATAGTATTTGTTAAAATCTACAAGACGACGTATTTAACTAAATTTCATTCATTTTGTGACATCCACACCTTTCTCCCAACCCCATTCAAGCATGAAATAGAACCAATGTTGGGTAAATACAAAAAAAGAGCTGAATAAGGAGAGCAAATAGGCGAAAAAATAAAAAACCAATTTATGCAGATCGTAGTAACAAATAAAAAAAATAGTATACCCGAAAATATGGACTAACCAGTCAGATGAAGGAAGCAATACTCATGGGAAAAGACAAAAATATAGATCCAGTGAAACGCAGGAATAAATTAAAGAAGGAAAGAGATAAGATAATTAATATGAATACCATTGCACAAATTATAATATATATTAACAATATTGTTCTGAAGCTTTTATTCAATTGTTATACAGTGTGTTCATAAAATGTGAACACGGTCTATTATCTCATGACTTAATTATTTTCAGAGTTAAAAATTTGATAGGTCGATTTTTATTTTTATTTTTTAAATTTTTTGAAAAAAATCTTTTACCCCCACTATCTTAGCAGATGTGACGTCATCGATAATTTTTTCATCACATTACATCACATTCAAACTTCAGTATACAGAACTGAACAGAACAGAACAGAACAGAACTTTCAATTTTTCACATAAAAATATGCCCTTTTTATTTAAAAATTATCGATGATGTCACATCTGCTGAGATAGTGGAGGTAATAGTTATTTTTTTCCAAAAAGGTTAAAAAAACAAAAATAAAAATTCACCAGTCAGAGCTTTAACTCTGAAAATAATTAAGTCATAAGATAACAGACCGTTTCCACACTTTATGAATGCACTGTAGTTGTTAAAAAATATCAAATATTTACTTCAACTATAAAATACCTTAACTTAAAATTATTTTACCTTGTATATTACACATTCTATATTATCACAATCTTCATAAGGAGTTTGGCGTGTTTTCATTTGCCAAAAAGTTATTCCAAGTGAATAAATATCACATTTTGTTGTAGGTTCTTTTCCTACCAAAATTTCAGGGGCAGTAAACTGAATAGTGCCCTAAAACTGATCCACGTTTACATTCTAGATATTTTTATACAATAAATAATATAACAATAAAAAAATGCTATCTCGGTTCCTATTGGTCATACACAGAAGTTTTTTTAAGATTGTGTTTTTCACCATCTTAGAACATGGTCGAAACTGCTGCAGTTCAATTTCTATAATAACTATTGAATACATTGATAACTTTTTATTTTTTTTGTGATCTATTTTACCGTATTTTTCATCGCGGAGCGAATTTTTGTATACTTAAGTTTTGTTTTGTTACCATATGCATAATTTCCTATTAGATAAAATATTTGTTATTTTAATTTTACTTACATGGTTAATATATGAAGTATTATCAGATATATCAACAGAATTTCCAAAATCGCATATCTTGCAAACGCCTTCATAAACAACAATATTACTAGGCTTAATATCCAAATGCAAGATGCCGCTTGAATGACAATGTAATAATCCCTTACATATATCTTGGGAATATTTTAGATAATCAATATCGAACTTAGAATTATTAATAACATTTTGCAGATTTTTGCTTTTTGGTAGATACTCCATAATTATAAGAGAATATATTCCATTTTTTCTTTGAATAATTTCCAACGTTTTTACAATATTTGTATGGTTTAAATGCAATGAATTTGTTTCTCTGTGATGTGAATTTGACTTCACTAATTTCATTGCTACTGTTTTACCTAGAATAAAAATATATTTTTGTAAGAAGTGTGTACAAACAACACTTTTTGAAATTTTCTATATACAATTGAAGAGAGGCTTAAGTAACAATATAATTCAGCTGCTGAGTGGAATTTCTAAAGTTATCTCATTTACTAACTCTTTTGACTCGAGTGTGATGGGCATTATATAGGTCAAACATCGTAGTGGTTAAAACAAAGAATAAAGCAGAACAAAAGTGAGTGTAAAGCAAAGAAAAATTCTTGTGCAGTAGCACACGATTCCAACACAACGGGCCACACATTTAATTTACCAGATGTCAAGATCTTGGATATAAAAAACAACTATAAAAAATTACTATTTCTCGAAATGTACAACATTAACAAAAACAAAAAGTAAATTAATTATAAGACATGCACATGCAAGTTAGGCGACATGGACTGTAATATTTTAAAATTCTGATAAACGAAAAATAAGTTTAGGGTTAAATTAAAATAAGGTAGGTTAAAACAAAAATAACTTTGGTTATATATTGTTCAGAATCTTTTTTATAATAATCTTCTTTTTGAGAACGATTCCCGAAGAGGTAGTCGAAACGTAAAACACAAGCTAGTTAAAAATGTGATTTTCATTACAACCAATAATTGTGGCTTAATTATATGTATATATATATATATATATATATATATATATACATATATATATAGGTTGGTATAGGTATCGGAGGGGTTATTATTTTGCTAACAATAAATTTTGCTTAAATGCCTAACTGATAGTGATACACTCAAATCATGGCCTCAATTCTCCGTAGGCCACAATGGCCCTGAAATTAGTAGCTTTCGGGATCAATCCAGGAGGGCCGGGGTGCTAACAATCAGCGGACTCTAAACCGTTCCAAATAAAACAACAACGCTTTATATAGCGACATGTATCTACCGTTCTCTATCAAATCAATTCAGACTTTTAGAAATGGAAAAAGAAACTGATTATATAAAACGGGACATCATAGGAATAATCAGAAAGATAAAGACCTATTGGAATTAGCGACAGGTAACACATTCTACTACTGAGAAACATCAACGGACATAATAGGCGGTATTGCATTCCTAATCAACAAGAAATGAAAACGAAGAGTAGTAGAAATAACTAGCATCTTGGATAGAGTATCAACGATTAGCGATAGAGTATTAGTACAACGATCAAAGGTATGCAATATACAAATTATACAAATATACGCCCCAACGATTACTCACAGTGACGAAGAAATAGAGGAACTCTTCAGTAACATAGCTGAAGTATTAAATAATAATAAAAGACACTTTAAGTATTTATTTGGTGGTTTTAAAGCCAATGTGGAAAAGAGAAACGGCAAGAAACAAGTCATGGGAAAGTAGGTATGGAATCGGTGAGAGAACTGGAAGGGGAGAAATACTGGATCAGTTTACACACTACCAATACTTGCCTATTGCAAATACATTCTTTAAGAAAAAATCAAACAAAAAGTGGACTTAAGTAGCACCAAATGAACCACTAAGAACAAAACTGACTTCATTTTAACGAACAAGATTGCTATAATAAAAGATGCCAGTGTAATAAATAAATTTCAAGCAGGTAGCGACCATAGACCAATCAGAGTAAAAATTGGTGTATCTCTAAAACTAGAAACAATAAAATTACCAACAACAACATTAACCAGTATAAATATTAATAATCTAAAAGAAAAGTTAGATAACTAACAAAGGGCAATTGAAGAAAGGTTACATGACCAAATCAACAGCTATCAATTAATGGAAATCATCTTTGATAGTGCCAAAGAAATCGGAGGCCAGCAACAACATAATGAACATAGGAAACTATCTAATAAAATCAAAATAATGCTAAAACAAAAGAAGGGAAATGAAAGTAAGTAACAACATACAGAGAATATAAGACATAGAACTTGTAAGACAATAGAGAAAAGTATAAAAGTATTAAGGAAGAAAGACTGGTAGAAAATGCAATCAAAAACAGAAAAAAACATAAAAAAAAACAAGAAAAGGGTTCATCATTGGGAAGAAGCAAATCGTTGCTATAATAAACGAAAACAGCAGAAATATAGACATAAATTAAATAATAAAACTCGTGATTAAACTCTACAGCGAACCATACAAAGCCCCTGAAACACTTGAAGAAGCAATCAGTAACCAAGAAGATGTACCAGAAGTCCTTCAGGAAGAAGTAGAATCGATAATTAGAAATATGAAAAGCGATAAGAAGCTGGAATAGATGGCATAACAGTAGAATTGCTTAAATACGCTCGCAAAAAACTCCTGTAAAATCTTAGCTCGCATATTTACGAACTGCCTAAGATCAAGATGTATACCAGACCACCGGAATATAGCAAACATAAACCTCATTCATAAGAAAGGCAGCAAAGAGAATATCGAAAATTACAGGCCTATAAGTCTACTACCAATCATATACAAGATATTCACAAAAATCATCAACAACAGATTAACAAAAACATTAGATCATTAGAACAGCCAAGAGAGCAAGCTGGCTTCAGAAGTGTATTCAGTACCATGGATCATATCCATAAGCTTCGAGGACTAATGTTTAGCGCTGAAGAATATAAAATACCACTAGAATTAACCTGAATAGAGTTCGAGAAGGCTTTTGATTCTATATATCCCAAGGTAGTAATAGAAGCCACATATATGATAAATAAATTGGACTTAAATTGAAATTGAAATAAGATGGGCCTCAAAATGAACTTGTCCAAAACTAAGTTTATGACAAATATGGTCCCCAATAACCATTTAACCATTTAAGACAAAGTGGTAGAACTAGTGGAGAAATATACGTTTTTGGGCCACGAAATAAGAATCCGGCCAACATACCAATTAGCCTCAAAACAAAAGTATTTAACCAATGCGTATTTCCGGTCATGACCTATGGGGCGGAAACCTATGACTTTAACCAAGACTACGGCTTTGAAATTGAGAGTGGCACAGAGACGAATGGAACGATCTATTCTGGGAGTTACGAGTATTATTACGATCTTGCGAGTATTGCTGACGTTGTGGAACCCATAACGGAACTTAAATGGAATTGGGTAGGCCATGTAGCGAGAATGCATGACTCACGATGAACGAGTAAAATTACACATTGGAGGCCAAGAGCAGACAAACGTAGTAGATAAAGACCACCTAGACGTTGGGCTGACGACATCACGCGTATTCCGAAAAATTGGCAACAAAGAGCACAAAATCGCAAAGAATGGAGGAGTGATAAATTAAGGCTGGATGATGATGATGAGTAACAGAAGCTTTGACCAACCAAGGCATTGACAAATCGTACATAGAGACTTTAGCAAATATATACAGATAAGTAAAAGCTAAAAATGAACTTCACAAGAACAAAAACCATGTACAACGAGCTAGTGGATATCCAAGATGTAATAATAAACAACACTGCACATGAGACAGTAGACGAGTATGTATACCTGTGTCAATTAATACATAAATCTGGCTCCTCACTCCCAGAAATCAACAGAAGAATGAAACTGGCTTGGGCATCTTTTAGTAAAAATGCAGTTATATTCAAATCCAGGATGCCTTACCTTTATACTGGGCCTTAAAAACTTTACCAAAACTACCTTTCCCCATAATATTGAAATGTTTGTCGTCTTCTATGCCAAGTTTTGTGAATTTTAATTTATTGGGTGTATTAATTAAAACATCATTTTTAACCTCGGTAAGTAAGTCTTCTGAAGCTTGACTTATACGAATTTGAATAGGGGACACTGATTTTATTTTTTCGACCTCCGAAAAGTTGATTCGTTTTGGTATGTGCTTTATACTAAAAATTAAAATAACTAAAGAACTGATTCTTGAAAACAATATTACGATAAATAATATATACTTACTTTTCCACATTAGGAATATGTGGATAATTAATTAAATTCAAAAACTTTGGTGATACAGGAGATAAAATTCTTGGAGACAAAAGTTTTGTCACTTTTTTTAAAGGAGTATTCATTTTACTAAATTGTAAATAAATCACAATAGACGGATATTTATGTTTCTGTAGTTGACGAATGTTTTTGTTCGACTATTTACAACCAAATTTGTCAGGGTCGGATTAATGTAATTTTACTCGTTCGAAGTTAAGTTTTTAGTGATGAGGAATAAGATACCTGCTGTAGCAACTTCCTCTCAGTGGCAACAATATTACAAAAAAAGAGAAGAAAAGAAAAAACAAGAAGAGCAGCTAAAAATGCAGTGGAAAGAAAAGCGCATCTAAAAGAAAGAATTGAAAAACGAAAAGAAAAAAAAGTTGCTCTTTCACAAACTTTGAATAAAAGAATTTCTAATCGCAGAACAAAAACTAAATTGAAGAATGTCACGAAGGATCTATTTTCCACACAAGAAGTGTAAGAAAATAAAATCATGTTAATTAGCGAACCTTCAACATCTAAACCTTTACAGGAGTCTTGGTATTGTTCATTGTGTGACACTGACGATCAGCTGGACATGCGCCTTTGAGGTTCTTGCTTGAAATACTATCATGAGGCTGGTCTTGGTCTAACTGAAGATGATAGAGAAGAACTGAAATGCCCCTTGTGTCAATGACTACTAAAATAATGTGTGTTTATTAATTCAGTTTTCATAGATACATTAAAGATTTTATATTTATCTTTTGAAAAATATGTTATTTTATTTGAATTTTCAATTTAGTGTATTTACATACCTACAATAATTTATTTACTTCAATAGTACCTATCTAACTAAATATTTAGGTACCCTATATAATTATTCAAATCTTGGGTATCTAACTCATGGCGAAAAAAGGATCTTTGATATGCCGAAGATTAGAGCATGCATTTAATTTAGAATGCCGATAATTGGGACTTAGGACACTTTTCATTTTACTAATATTTTAAATATTATAAGTTTGTTTTAGGATAAAATAAATATTTTATGTGTAATTGTGATAGATTTTTTAGCCCAAACCATAATCTAAATACACGTTGTTCAGGTAATTTGGTTACTAAACTAATTAAAATGAAGATGAATGAATAAAATGAATGATAAAATGAATGAAGAAGAACTTTATACAATTTACCAAGCGATACTGCACGGAAATATAAATAAGGTGAACTAAATATTAATCGTAACATATTCTATGTCATCAGTACATATAATTAGGAAAATATACTTATATAATTAGGAAAAAACACACAGCATCCATTAGCTTTACTACTAAAGAAAGAACTAAATAAAATGCATACTAGATACAAGCATTAAGTTTCTCTGGGTCCCACAACATGTTGGAATAGCAGGAAATAAAGCAAAGAAGCCATAAACAATAACAGTATTCACATGTCACCCCAATCTTTAAGTATGGATCTAAAAAGCTACTTCATGATGCACCTGTTTAAGAACTGAAACAGCACATAGAAATCCACACCATCAAATGTTCAGAAGATAAAAAAAATTGGACCATAGCAACCACCCGAAGTATCCAGACGAAAGATTATTTCTCGTTTAGACCTGGAAATTTCCATTTTTCTAATGAACATTTGTTTAAAAAAGAAGAACACCCCGTTTATGATAAGTGCGGTTCATTCCTTACAGTAAAACATGTTCTAGTGGAAGAGTGCGAAAAGCTCAATCATCACAGTCACAATTAGGTAAATACCGTTTACTCAACACAAGATATTTTAAATTCAAATAACACTATCGATAAACTACTTTTGTTTTTAAAATACTTTAATTTACTAAGCAAAGAGTAATTAGCTATTACCGCTCCGCTAATATTCTTATAATTAAGTTAGAGCAGTTTTTTTGTAAATAAAGAATGTATATCTGGAACTCACCTTTCCCCTGAAATTATAAATATGAATTTCCCTAAAAGGAAGGCATTTATCAGGATCATCTTCTAGAAATACTAGAATCTTCAAATATTTTTCTGATATGCCGAGTATAATCCATTTACACATGACCCAAAACTGTAACTTCAATACCCTCATTTCGAACTGGACGACTTACAAACCTACTGTTCGTTTGATGTTATTGACTGAATCCATACTTTGAAACTTACCAATTAAGTAAGTGTTGTACGTACCCATTGGTAGCTTACATTTTTTTTTTTTCGTTTATTACGAAAGTAAATGATAACTATTTCAATTCTATCTTTTTTAGTATAAACTATCCTGAGAGTTAGTGAAAACGATCTTATGAATGTGGGAAATTAGTTCATTTTGACATTCGTTCCGATGTTGTTTTGTTTTTATTTTGTATTCTTATTACTTAAATTGATTTTTAAACTTTGAAACTCGTATTGACACGATTAGTCGTTAACTAGTCGATCGATTAAAACACTGAAAACTGTTGTGTAATTAATAGAAAACATTTCCAGAGTTTAACTTGTAAGATTTAATTTCGTGTAAAAATCGGATTTTTATCAAAACATTTTTAATTTTCACAGTTTTAGAACAGAACTAATTTTCGTTGGGACACCATATAAATATAGAATATTTTAACATGTAGGCAACTTCAGACTAATAGGTTTGTGATCATGCACAATGAAACAGAATTCTTTATCTGTCAAGTTTGGAGTTTTGCTCACAAGATGTCAGCACTTGTGTGCAGTGAAGTTAATTTCTAAAATTTTTGTGGAAGTGACCTACCTAAAATTTTATATTTGTCTTCAGTAGGGTCTTAACTGATCCACTGTGGCGGATGACGAGTTATGGATATGATCAATGATTATAATCCGCTTATCGGCAAACGATATCGCAACCGTTTGTCGGTAAATATCTGACGCCAGAGACCAACATTTTTAATCAAATAAAAAGTAACTAATAACAATAACAGTACGTGAACGTGACAATTCAAACTTAGTTACAATTTACAATACAATGTGAATGTAGAAATATTATTCAAAACAGGTGGATCATTATCCATTGCATCATTAATGATAGATTTAATGTGGGTGGAGAATTACTAATAATCACACTATAATTATAATCTTATAAGTTTGACAAAGTCATATTTATGTAGACGGTTGTTAGGATTTAGATTTAATAACACATAATATTGTCTTTTGTCGTGTTTCTACCCATCACCAGAAAGACTTATAAGAAGACTGGAAGTTATTTTGTTGTAGTTTTTATATTAACTACTTACTATATGTATATATTTTGGAATAAAAAAACCACTATCACAAATAAAATGTATTTTTTTATAGGTAATATCAGAGTTAGAAATCGAAACATGGAATGTAATATATTTTGATTTATAATTGTGGTTTGAATTCATACACCTAGGACTAGGCTTCCCCATAACTGGTGATATCTCCAAAACGAAGTAAAAATACAATAGAAATAAAAAAGAACACTACTAGCAACCAGGTATATGGGTCAGAAACATGGACTATTTCTAAAACAAATGAAGCACCAACTTATCGTTTAACTGAAATTCTTCAAAAACTCGAACTTTTGAAATCTATAAGAACTAGCAGACGGCAAAATATACTATTCTTCATAAAAATAAGTAGGCAAGATGAGCAATGCTATTGTTAAGAGCAAAATGAAAACTATACACTCCGACAATCCTTATTATCAATGCTTGTGGAAAATAGGAATAGGATGTGGAAGATTTAGCATAGAACATTGAAAAACTAAGATTTCATAGGTATATATAGTTTTATAACAAGAAAGAGATCAAAACTCTCATTTTTATTTTCTCGTTAAGCCTTACCTTTAACTGATTAAATGTGATTAAGCCACATTAAGTTTGTATCATTTTATACTTATATAATATTGATAAGCCATCTTTCGAAATAAGTTCTGAGAATCAGAAAATCGACAAAAAGATAAACCTAGACATATTTCTACTGATGCGCAGAAAATAGTTCCAAAACGTCAAATTTAGTATTTTACTCATAACTTAAAAACTTGTCTAAAACTTGACTTTGACTTTCCAAAACGTCAAATTTAGTATTTTACTCATAACTTAAAAACTTGTCTACTTAGAGATTTGATGTCAACAGACAACTTTTTTAGAAAAAAAAAAGATACACAACATGAGATACCTATAATAAATTAAAATCGGTTAATCAACAAAAAAGTGATTGCAAAATGAACAACAAAATTGCAGTTTTTGAATATTGTTAATAAGTTTTTTATTATTCATTAAAATTTGTTTTAATTTACCTGAACTGGAGGGTCTTACCGTGTTTGAATTGTGCGCAAAAGATGGGCCAGATGAGTTGAGTATATTTGGGAAATTTAATTTATTTATAAGATTTTTTGAAAAATGACGGGGACCAGATAATTTGATTGAATGCATCTCAATAATCCGGTGCTTATTTTATTCATATACGACGTATACTAAAATAACATTTATGTACACAAAATGATTTAATAATAAATAGCACTTTTTAAACTTATAAACATTTACAATAACTCCGTGCAATTTAAATATTATGTTTTTTATGTGATTAAGCCACAATTATTGGTTGTGATTGTGATGAAAATCACATTTTTAATTAACTAATATTTCACGTTTCGACTTCCACTCCGGAAATCTTTCTAAAAAATCAAAAACTCACATTTCATGCAAAACTAGCCGAAATAAATTACAATTCTAACAACATGCTGTCAGTTTTGATATCACCAGTCTTTTCACCAATGCACAATTGGAAATTTTTTTAAAAATAATAAGAGGCAAACTAGAGAGGATTGATACACTGTCAACAAAAACCAAACTGAATATATCAGCTATTATGGAGCTACTAACACTCTGCACAGATAACACTTATTTTCAACTAGATAATGATTACTATAAGCAAAATTTTAAATTAGCCATGGGCTTATCTTTATCTCTATTATTAGCAGATATATTCATGGAGGATTTTGAACACATTGTACACAAACAAGACAAATAATCCACAGTATGGTGGAGATATGTAGATGATGTCTCCATTTGGCCACACGGACCAAAAGCTTTGGATAAACTTCTGATGGACATCAACAAAAAGAAGAATCAATCAAATTCACCATGGAACAAGAATATAACAACACACTTCCTTTTCAGGGCGTGCTAATCACAAAAGAAGACACAGGGTATGCAACCAAAGTCTACAGAAAACCAACCCACACTAACAGATATTTAAATTTTCACTACAATCACTACGTAAACATTAAAAAAGGAATCATCAAATCCCTATACGATAGGTCCCGAAGCTCGTGCTCTAATGAAAATGCGTTTCAGGAAGAGAAAAACATGATAACAAAGGTTCTGACTAAATAACTACTCACTGTCATTTATAAACAAGGAATTTCACAAGATCGAAGAAAGAAAACAACACGACACCACAAACAATCCAGAAACACTCACAAGAAGGGGCTCAAATATGACAACAATACCAATAGTATTGGTATATTAGTATACATCTTAATGAAGAAAATTATTAGATGCACTGTATTTTCTTTAGTAGTTTTATGTTTCTTAAGAGTTTTTATGCAATAATGGTATATCTAAACTACAATATTAATGATTTTTATTTAAAATAATTGTTGTAGACTACTAATATGGAACCATTCACTTTCATGCAAGATGTAGCTCCCTGTCACACAGCTCGGTCTGTTAAAGCTTTTTTGACAGAAAAAATATTCCTCTGTTCGATTGGCCGGGTAATCCTGATTTGATATGAACCCAATTGAAAATTTGGGAGAGCTGATGAAAAGAGAAGTGGCTAAAGATATGATTACCAACCAAACCCAGCTCCTAGAAAAGATTATTTATGTGTAGAATCATCATCCTCAAATGCAGTAGACAGTACAAACAGTCTTGCATTGATAGCATGCCGCGCAGAATTAAAGCTTTGATAGTGGCTAAAGGTGGCTCAACTATATAATGACTTTTACTAACATTAATTTCACTTTTCTTTAAAACTCAATAAGCTTCTGCTTTTCTAAATTAATGCAGTTTTATTCATGTGAAATAAATCGGTAATTGATTTGATAACATAAAAATAAAAAACACATCAATAAAAAAAAATTAAAATGGTATAATATCACTCGGTTAACAATATTTTACATGAAATCTTGCAATGCATCTAATAATTTGACCAGGGACTTGTACTCCCTGGATATTTAGATCCATTCAGTAAATTTATCTGGACTAAATTAGCTCATTTAAAAAAAAAACGTATAAACGAATTAAATTTCGCATAAACTATTCAACCGATCTGGCCCATCTTTTGCAAGCAATTCAAACATGATAAGGGACGGTAAGTTCAGGTACATTTAAACAAATTTTATAATAAATAATATTTAAAACAGTAATTTTTTTGTTCATTTTGCAATAACTTTTTTGTTTATCGACCGATTTTAATCAAGCATATCTAATTTTGTATATCTTTTTTTCTGAAAAAGTTGTCTGTTGATGTTAAATCTCTAAATAGACATGTTTTTAAGTTACAATGAAAATAATGAGATTGACGTTTTAATTGTTTATTTAAAAATATTTCGACTAAAAATGGATGAGTCCCTAGATGAGAGTCTTTTTGTAATATCTTATAATATAAATTTCAACTTTTAAACACGTCCATACAGTTTTGTCGAGTAAAAATCCAACTTTATTGGCCTAGATTAGAGAAACGATTTATAATTATAATACTTTAAATAAATTATTTTTGTTTAAAATAAAAGATGATATTAGAAGACTGTTATAAAACTACGGTATGAAGATGTTTAAATTCCAAAAGATTTAAGTTTAAAGCAATTGGTAAGAGACAAACAATTATGCAATCCAGCAAATGGATTATCTTGATTCTATCGCCCAGTGCCAACGATATAGTAAGAATACTTATTTTCTAGATGAT
Source organism: Diabrotica undecimpunctata (assembly GCF_040954645.1). Classification (NCBI taxonomy): domain Eukaryota; kingdom Metazoa; phylum Arthropoda; class Insecta; order Coleoptera; family Chrysomelidae; genus Diabrotica; species Diabrotica undecimpunctata. The sequence goes on from NC_092809.1 coordinate 95,986,820, forward strand.
ACCTGGTTCGAAACTTAAGAAATAGTAAAAAAAATGTTAGATTGATAGAAGTTCGGAATGTAATGTTGACGCTCCTCTATCTTGAAGAAAAAGATAATAGGTATTTTTTGGCTAAAAGAAAATAACAAATAAACAGTATTAATTTGAAGTAACAAAACTATATTTTTATAAACTTAAACTATTCATCTATTAAAAACTGTTTAACACTATCATTATATTGTGGAGGTAATGTTTTGCGTAATTCGTTTCGATCCAACCATTTAAAATCCAATCCTTTTGCTGGTGGTTGACCTTTCAAGTATCTTGCAAAGTAGATAAATACCTAAAAAATAAAACGATTCATCTAATATATACAGCAAGTTGCAAATAAAAAAAAGATTATTAAAGATGGTAATATTACGGTTAGTCCAGTCGTCAGAGAGTTGACCCCTAAAAATCATAGGAAAAAGCTGAATTTTGCAGAGAATATTAATTTTGGGACACCAAAAAGGATGCAAAAAAGTTTACCACTTTTACACCCTAAAACGTCCCTCAAAGGGGAGTAAAAACGCAAAAAAATCGATTTACGAAGAATCTGTACACTGTAGAAAAAAAATGTTTCGACTAAAATGTAGCTGAAATAATTTTAAACAAAAATGTTTATAAGCATTTTTTGTGTAGAATGAACCGTTCTCTTAGAAACGACGCTTGAAGCGACCGTCGATTTTGCATGTCAGTTAAGTGCGCGAAATCAATGTTCAATAAAATTTGTATTAGCTCGACGGTAAAAATTCGATATCATTTGATCCAAATGTCCTATCGACAAAAATCAAGATGCGTTTTAAAGACAAAGAGTGCAGCTTTCGTATGCGGATTTTGTATTTTCCCGAGAATAAACTCAGTTTTTATAAGGGTGTTAAATAAATTAACGTGGCTCGACTTTTGCCATTTTTTACGATTTTCGTGAACTCCATAAAATTGATCGCTTTCATTGACCAGTTGTAGTAAATTTTCCATTTTTAGAGATCAGTCTTTAAAACCTATGACATGAAATTTCAATTTTGAGTTATAGTAACAAATATGAGGCATTTGAAATATGAATAAAAAACGTAGAATTTAATGTTTTACATTACAAAAGGTCAATCGTAACAAGAAATGAATTTAACAAGACGGTTTTGGGTGTAGTTTATTGCAGAAGTTTTGTTCTTTTGAAACACTTACTAGTGTAGTTGAAAAAAAAAGTTTTAAATGTTTTAGATCGTTTGTTGTGTGAAGTTTAAATCCAGGGTTTTTAAAGCATATTTCAAATGCCTCACATTTGTTGCCAAAACTCAAAACTAAGATTTCATGCTATAGCTTTTGAAGGTTAGACTCTAGTTATAGAAACTTTATAGTGGCCAGTCAATGAAAGGGATAGATTGTATTTATCTCGTAAGAATCATAAAAAATGGCAAAAATCGCGTCAAGTTTATTTATTTAACACCTGTATAAAACCTGAGTTTATTTGCGGCAAAATACGAAAACTGCATATGAAAGCTGAACTTTTTACCTTTAAAACGCATCTTGATTTTTGTCGATAGGTTACTTAAATCAAAAGATATCAAATTTTTACCGCCCAGCTGATACAAATTTTATTGAACATTGATTTCGCGCGCGTAACTAATATGCAAAATCGACTGTCGCTTCAAGCGTTGTTTCTAAGAGAACGGTTCATTCTACACAAAAAATGCTTATAACCATTTTTGTTTAAAATTACCTCAGCTACATTTTTTATTTGAAATATTTTTTCTACGGTGTATAGAGTCTTGGTAAATCGATTTTTTTTGCGTTTTTACCCCCCTACTGGGAGGTTTTACCCCCTACTTGTTCGTATGATTTTTAGAGGTTCAGAGGCATTTTCGTCTGATGACTGAAGTAGGTAATGTACATTCATCATTTATACTGCCACATTAAATAAAGTTTTGGTTCTATCAAACGTTAAATTTTATTTTAATAACTACACTTAATTGAGATGTTTATAACAGGATTTTACAGAAAAAAAACTTCTTTATATAAGTTTTTTTTATTTCTTTCAGTCTCTCCACAGACTTATCACTCCATAATTTGTCGTATTGGATAGTCATTTTTTCGACATTGAAGATGCTCTAACCAACATCTGTTGACTTTATACTTTGTTGTAAGCCAACTTGTTACTGATTCCCATTACAGAATCCATGCTTCTCAAGCGAGATAATCTAGTTTAACTGTGTTTAACCTTTGTTTATTCTATGAAATGCTTAAGCAACTTTCTCATTTGTTGTAACAACAATGTTGTTATTGTCTCAGTGTCAATATCTTTATTTAATAAGATATACAGGTATTTCTCCCAACTAATTTTAAAAGTCATTATGATTTACTAGTATTTTATTGTATTCCTTTCAGATATACTTAAATTTATTATAATCTATTGCTTTATGTTTGGGTATTTTATATATCTTGCTTTGATTATATTTGTTATTTTTCTCCCAAAATTTGTATAGTTTTTATTTTTCTTTTAATTTATTGGACTTCATTTTAACGCCACTACTTATTCCCAATTTTTTCCAAACTATACAAGATTCATATAAGCCTAATACATAAAACAAGATATGAAAAAATTTCCAAAACTATCGAGGAACTAGTGTGATAAGTTAGTTAGGAAAGCTCTGGCTTAAAAGGTATACTCACATACTAATAATGTTAATGCTATTGACAAATACATGAACACTACAACTACATATACATACCTTAGCTCCAACTATATTTTTATCATTTCTTATATTAGCCGGATATTTGTATTTATAAAATCCACATGGTGCATTGCTGTAAATTTGAGCTTTCACATCGGGTCCTATACTTTCTTTAAGAATTCTTTCAGCACTCTACAATTGCAAAAAAAGAAAATTTTGATTAAAATTTCATTATTGATAGAGCATGGAGTATAGGCAGGAGTGGATACACGGGGGAAAATAGACAAATTCTGCCTCCCCCAAGAAAGTTCAAAATTTAAGAAAACTTATTATTTATGTCTTTTATCTTTTATGCAGTTAAGGTTTATCTTTTTTATAGATCCCCACTGAGTATAGGTAGAGATATTATAGCTCAAAAATTGATAAAAATACAGTAATTCGTTATACATAGGTTTAAAGTCAAGTTTATAGAATCATTTGGGAAAAAAATTGTAAAAAAACACAACCATTGTTTGATACTCAAAAGATATGATAATTATTAATAAAAATAAGACATGGGCCATGAAAACAAGAATCAAAATAATAGTTGTTTAAAAGCTCCTAAAACTAATAGAATTTATCAATCTAATATGACATTAGTATTTTGAGGATTCTTTTCTGTAACAATATGTAGTATTATATACAAAAATTAATGTATGTGTGGTAGTTTTGTCTAATAGTTCATGCAGAGTTCGATTGGAATATGATTATCAGATAATTCATGTAATTCATCTAAAATGTCTAAATAGTAACTGTTGCGTAGCGCAACCTAAAATTATGATCCAAATGACGAACACCCTTTTTTAAAAAATACTACTTTTAGTTTTAAGTCGAGTTGTACCCGAGAATGCACGATAGATGTTGCATATACTCTTTGCACATAGTTGCGAGATTATCACGTATTCTCTTCTCAATTTTATTAGAAAAAAAACATCAGTCATTGTGTCACTGTCACATTTGATTAATAAAAATTAATTCGCTCATTTTTCAACACACAATGTTCAATTAACGCAAAATAAAGTTTCTCAAGTAGTAAGATGTTTTTTAAAGTGTAATACGGGAAGTGTGATCGCCAAATGTAAGGTAACACATTTTAATTAATTAATAGATATAATTAGAACCAGATCGAAGGTACTGCCCCAACAGGCAGTGAGCAACACGTCAGGAGGAGAAGATAAAATCCCCTGGTGTTCTACAGTAACATATTTTTGTACCTGTCTTAAAGTTTCTCCATCCTGTCTAATACCTTGTGGCAATAGATAGAATTTCTTATCACCAACTTTCTGGTTCAAAACATATATTAAATGTTTATCCAACCTTCGATTTAGAGATTTTTGGTCATTTTTCTTATCTGCATCTGAAAAACAAACTGATCTGTAATAAACGGAGGACAATGGATAATAAAAGATTTTATTATTTTAACTTTTTCTTTAATTGCTTAACAGGTTTTAATAAGAACAGTAGCCAACTAGTAGCACTGGTTATTCCTTAGCACATACATTATACATTGTGTGGTAGAGCCATGTTGGTAAATTAAAAAGCATGTGTTCAGTACAGGAGGTAAATGAAATGAACATCAAATTATTAATACAATACACAAAATTAAGGTGGTATATTTAATGTACTATTTCATTATACAGTAAAGCCCTTTAGTAGCTAATACACCTCATACATGATAACAACCACAAATAATAAAACAATACTTTAGATAAAGGGCTGGCCTGATTCCGAAAATATTTTTACAGTTTTTAGAACACAAAAATCTCTAATTAACTGAGTCTGAAAATAAACTACCAAAGAAGGGTAATAATCAATCTTCTTGAGGATAAAATTACAAATAATACAAAGAAAACTCAACTAATGAGGCGAACCTGTGACAAACATTGAATAAACTTTTTTTCATGCATAAAATTTATCTTAAATAGTGTCTTGTTACTAACCTGTTACTGTATCAGCAAATTTAAACTGTGATGCTTCTGCTGTCCACATATCTTTCAAATCTTGGGCAGTTTGTTTTAGATTAACATCTACGTCTTCTATTTCTCCACCTTTCTTCAATATTTCTAAATTCTTACTGCAATGATATGATGAATGAAATGCATGAAAAAAATTTAAAGAAAAAGTATGGTGGCTGCTATATTTTAAACCTAGGCTTGGAAAAAAAAATTACAGAAACTCTAGCTCTCTAATAATTTTAATAATCTAACAAAAATGACCACGATAAGATACTATTAAGACTATGGTATTTCTTTCTAAAGCAACCTAAGTACTTAATTGTATCAAAAAATATAAAGATCGGGAATAAAAAACAAGTATTTCTTACAGATCGGTTTCATGTCTTAGTTCAAAATTCGATTTTAAACTTCGTTCATATTCTATATCACTCATTAATTGTTTATAATCCTTTTGTAAATCATTTAGTGGTGGTGTTATTACTGGTTTTCGTTCTAGACATACTGCAGCAAATAAATCCCATTTTTCACTTGAAATGGCTTGAGTTCGTGTTGTTCTTAATATCTGCTTAATATTATTTTGATTTTGTAATAACTGAAAACATTTTTTCATCATTTTAAAAACCTAAAATAAAGAGGTTATCTTGAATGTCCTTAGTCTTCTTCTTTTTCTATGAAAGATTTCCAATATGGACTTTTTCTTATAGAGCATTAAACTCAGTGTTGCCAGGTGACATGAACCATTTTGCGGTAGGGCTAACTTGAAAAATACGGTAGAAAACGGTAGAAATACCATAAAGATATCGAATTTGTTGTTTTTTACATTATCTAATGCCAATGGTCTATTTAAATGCCTTTTTATAACACTACGTTCATTTTTAAATAATTTTCACCAGAAAATACATACAAAATTTCTAAAAACATAATTTTTATTAAAAAATTAACCTAAATAAACTTCAAAAACATTAACTGAAATCAAAACTAAACCTAAAAAGTATGGTAAAACAAAACACAACAATGAATTATAAAAAAATCAACCATTAGATCTCGTCAATAGCCGAGTTCTGCTCGTAAATGTTTTTATTAAGAAGTTTTCCCATATCATTTTTTACCTTAAAATTATAGCAACTTCCGTTGGAGCCAACGTCTCCAGCTTCATTTTCATTTTCATTTGATTTCAAGATTCCGAGAATCTTGAAATCAAATCTTAACTGTCTTTTCCTTTTTATTTCGATATACTCTGTACGAGTACTAGAAACCAATTCGCTAAGAATTTTGCTTAGTTGAGGAGATATGTTGTGGAATGCAATTTTTAGATTCCCCATGTCTCTCATAACATCTTTATCAACGTCTGTTTTGCCTTGCAATTCTTAGAAGGCACAGATTAAAGCGAAATTCTGAATTTGGTTTCGAAAATTAGTTTACGATTTTATTATCAGATGTGGCTATTTGCGTCTATACGAAGCCATGTTAGAGTTGCTTCCTAAGACAGAAAAGATTTATTTTCACGTTCAGGTTCAGAGCGATTGCGAAAGCCGTTCTGATGAGGCCTATTAGGCCGAAATACGTATAAGCGGATGCGCAAGCGCCCTGTACGTGAAATCAAATCTTAACTGTCTTTTCCTTTTTAAATAGAGATAAATTGGGGAACATATTTAGTCCACTACCATAATTCATTTCACTTACTTGACTCCAAAATACTAGTATATCATTAGATTCAGGCCACTCAGTGTTTTATAAAAGTCTCCACTCATTATCTAATGATTGAAGATCGCCCTGATTTATCCCAATATTGCCCAATTTTGGTGAAATATGTGCAATTGAATTAATTTTTCTACTTTGCACCAAATCAAGATTTATGAACTGCAAATCTTCCACGATGTTATTTTTTATGGGAAACCTTTTTAATAATTAGTACAGACCCTCTATATAAAATTCTAAACACTGTAACTTTACAAATTACAAGTCATTTTTATCTACACTAGACGTAGAAATGTCAGAACCAAAATACATCTGTATATTATGAATATGTATTTTATGTTTTGTCAAATGCCTAAAATTTTAAAATGCGGTAGAATAAGGTGTTAAAACGGTAGAGCGGTAGATCGAGGTGGAAAACGGTAGATCTACCGTAAAAACGGTAGACCTGGCAGCACTGATTAAACTCTTCCATTTAGTTACTTTTTTTTTCAGAAAGATGTATTACTCTTTTTTATTGTCTGAGTTCAAAGCTTCATACAGAGTCGTACTTTTAACAATATTATAAGTTATGTATGCTTACTGTCTCGCATATGTACTATGCTTAGACTGTCTTTTTTATTCTATATAAATAAAAATAAAAAATAAAAATAAAAATAAAAACGTTTATTGCCTTATTAATAATACATTTTAAACTGTTAAGTATCTTATTTTTCTTCTCGACGTCCCGCTCTTGCATCGCCTGCTGTGGATGGTTCTTCCTTTTGGATTCCTGGACTTCTGCTGTTGGCTTCATGGCTTCTTCTGTAGGTACTTTTTGTGGCATCGTACCTACTTACCTGGTTGGGTGTTCACGGCTTCTGCCCGGCTAGTCCCTGATCAGGTGGTCGATCAGCTTGTGGGTGTTTCTGAACATCCTCTGGACCCTGTTTTTCTCGAGGATGTCTCTGGTCTTACGAAGTTTTCTTGTGGCCTGGTGGAAGAAGTACCTGGTCCTTTTCTCAGCCACCTCCCCTAGTGGTGTACATTGTAGTATTTCTTTGATGGTCGCATTGGTTCTTCTTTCTTCCCATGTTGATCCGTCTATGATCCTGTAGCATGATGTCTCTGTGGCTCCAAGTCTGCTCTAGTTGGTCTCCGCTATTGAACTTCAAACTGGGACTGTATACAATATCACCGATCTAACGTAGGCCTGGTACAACTGGATCTTCTTGGCCTTCTTTAGTGGACTGGTCCTGAAAATATAGGGGAGTATTAGTTTTTTAGCTGCTTTAGCTTTTACCTTGGTTTTTTGTGTATGCAACCGGAAATTTAGTCTTCTGTCGAGGTGGACTCCTAGATATTTGACTGAATCTCCTGCTTGGATCCTGTTTCCTCCTACTGTAATTTCATGTACTGGTGGGTTGCGTTCCTGAGTGAAAATGATAAACTGCGTCTTCTCAGCGTTATCTTTCATTTGTCCGTGAATTCCGTGATTTTTCCGAGATGATTTTCCATATTCCTGATGATTTTTCTGTCATCCTTTCCGGTTGCATACACTGCTGTATCATCCGCGTAGAGGGCTGTGGACGTTTTTGGATTAGTTGGTAGATCTGAAACAAAAATATTATATAGAATGGGTGATAGAATACTGCCCTGAGGCATCCTTTCCTGGATTTCTTGTATCGTCGACATCTTTTGGTCAGCTGAAACTTGAAAAGTTCTATTAGATAAATACATATCACAAATGTTAATTAAGTAGTGAGGAAGTCCAGCTTTATCCATCTTGAAGATTAGTGCCTTTTTCCAAACCGTGTCGTATGCTTTTTCTATGCCCAGTATGGCTATCCCTTCCTTTTCTGAATCCGAATTGTTCTTCTTGGATGCTTCTTCTTTTTTCAGCATGTTTCATTAGTCTTTTGTAGATGATTTTTGTCCAGGATTTTTCCTATTGTTTCTAGGAGAGAAATTGGTCTGTAGCTTTCTGGTTTTCTTCCATCCTTTCTAGGTTTAAGTAGGGGGATTATCTTGGTGTGTTCCAGTTGTTTGGGAAGTGTCCTTTTTCCAGGCAGTATTTGAAGATGTAGTATAGTTGTACTATAATCTTCTTCGCTAGCTCCTTGAGGGTGATGTTATGTATTCCTTCTGGACCAGGTGCTTTGCTCCCTTTTAGTTTTCTGATGATTTTGGCAACTTCGTTTGGGCTGGTGTAGTCTTCTTCATCCATTAAGAATTCGTTTCTTCTTTTGATCCTGGCATATTCGTTGTTGACTTCTTCTCCCGTTCTTGCGTCCGACATGTCCTGGTTCTGTCTGTGTGTAGCTGTAATTTTTCTTGCTATGGCGTCCACTTTTCCTTGAGTTTCAAAGTGTATTCCCTCGTTGTCTATGATTCTCAGTAAGACTTCTGAGTCCTACTCTTATCTATTCGGAAAGTGCATCTCCGTAGTCCTTGAATTCTTGTCTTCTTGTTCTCTGGAAAGCTTTTCTGGCCTTGTTTCTATCCTTTATGAGATCCTGCAGTTCGGTTGGGATGATTAGTACTTTGTTGTTCGTCATAGATTTTGGTATGTTGTCCTCCATTGCTTGTTGAATTTTTCTCGTTATTTCCTCGATTTTTCTTTCGACTTCTTATGTAGTTTGGAATTCTCTCTTCATCTCGATTTGGTTGAGTTGTCTCCTGTAGTTTGGCCAATTTGCGTCCTTCCATCTCCATTTTTCCACCGGATCGATAGTGGGGAGGTCCACTCTTGATGTTTTTTTTATTAAGACACTTTTAACAATTAATTATTTAAATTAGGTACTCTCTGAAACAGAAACAATTTATAAGTTATACTGTGGCCAAAACTGTTTACATAGAAAAGATTATCATGAATCATCTATTGGATTTTTTACTTTTTTGGAATAATGACACCATGGTGATGTCTTTGTGGAATTCAACTATTTATGATCAGTCTTGTCTTGTTTTCTGATAAAACCTCTAGTGGAATATTCATTCGGGAACGGTTTTATTGGATGAACAGTTCCGACGACGTAAAGGACTGGTGTAAGAAATGTACTATTTGTGCTACGAGTAACGAACGGGACTTACCAAAAAAGGAGAGCTCCTATTATGAGACAATATAATGTTGGAAGCCCGTTTGAAAGAATAGCTTTGGGCATTGCTGGGCCATTTCCAGAAAGTGAAAATGGAGGCAAGTACATGTTGGTAGTAATGGATTACTTTACTAAGTGGGTCGAGATTTACGCACTTCCAGACCAGAAGGCCGCCACCATTGCAGATAAGTTGATCAAAGAATATATCAGTCGATTTGGAGTGCCTTTGGAGATCCATAGTGACCAAGGAAGGAACTTAGAAAGCGATATATTCCAAGGAATATGTGATAGACTAGGCATGAAGAAAACAAGAACTACAGCATATCACCCACAATCGGATGGTTTGGTAGAACAGATGAATAAGACAGTTAACAAGTATTTGACAAAGATGGTATCCGATCATCATCGAGACTGGGACCAATATCTTCGGTTCTTCACAATGGCCTACAGATCTGCTGTTAACGAATCAACAGGCCAGACACCAACCAGAGTACTATTCGGACGCGAGATGCGACTACCTTGTGATCTGGAGTTTCGGTGTCGACCTGGAGAAGATGTAGCAGGTGAAGATTATGTGATCGAATTACGAAGAAGAATGGAAGATGTACACGAGTTGGTCCGTTCCCATCTTCAGATCGCTACCGACCGAATGAAGAAAGGGTATGATACGCAAGTCGAAAAGGGGTGCTTTAAGAAGAACGACAAAGTCTGGCTGTATAGTCCCAAGAAGCGAAAAGGTTGTTCTCCCAAGTTGCAGCAGTTTTGGAAAGGTCCATACGTCATTATGGTGAAGATCAACGATGTCATCTACCAAATAAGCAAGATTCCGAGGGGAAAGCTGATGATAGTACACCATAACCGGCTGGCGTCTTTCGAAGGTGACCACGACGTATATGAAGAAGTGGAAGTAAACCAAGTCCAAGATGTGTCTGGAATTCATGGGGGCCTATGGAGGTACCGGTAAAGCAAGACATGGTGTTACCACTGAAGAAAAGCAATACCTATCGCGCTTCCCGATGACTACTCACTGGCCCTTACTATCCCGGCCAGTATCAAAGACGCACCAGGGTTGGCTTCCGTCTTTCGAAGGAAATTCGGTCGAGTTGCAGAACTTCAATGCCAAGTGCCAGCTCCCGCGAAAGCCTTGAAATAACAAGATGCATCACGTTTCCTTTTCTACCTGGTAACAAAAGACACTGCTTGTGACCAACCTACCTACCGAGATGTATGGGAAGCCTTACTTCAGTTGAGAGAGCACGTACTAGAGTCCGACGTGCAAAAGTTAGCCATGCCAAAGTTGGAGTGCCGCCAATTAGATTGGAGGGTTATCCGAAGTATGGTGGAGGAGATCTTTAATGACACCAAAATCCATGTGTTAGTCTGGTGCAATCCGCATAGTTACTGGTGCGGAGAGAAAACCGTCCCTTGTCATTTTTTTACAACTGGAAGTTGTAAAAGAGGGTCCAGTTGCCGATACCACCATACCGTTCCAGTTCCAATCCCGACAAGGTTCCAGGAGGAAATATCTTTTAAGAGGGGGGCAATGTTACGATAAATGTGAGTCTTACCGGGTCCCCGCTTATATCTGCTATTGGAACTTTCCAGATGAGGATCAAATAATATACCAGCGTTCCGATCGAAGCCGGCATGAATTTCTAGATAAACAAATCAGGTATAAAACGGACGATTTGAGATTTAAAAGGACAGTCGAAAACAAGTGTCGATTAATAAATTGTTCGCGCGGCTATTTAAATTGTAACCGGTGTGAATGTTTTAAATAAATTATAAATATAAGTGTAAATAAATTATTAATATTTAAGTGTTTTCTATGTAGATTAAATAAATAAATGTATGTAAATAAACTCATAAAGTGTTGTAAATTGTAGAACATTTTATAATAAATAAAGTCAATACTTACATTAAATTTATAAAAACAGTTCAATAGATGAGCTGTCGACAATGAGTTTTTGATATATTTGACTTTTTTTATAGTATTTTTCTTCATGTTAATGTTAAGTTCGGTAATGCCACTCTCTTATTTATACATCGATGATTGAATCATGCTTTAGTTGAAACAATAATGATAGTCTTTTATACAACCGTAGGAAATTGTTGTGTGCGCGTATATTCCAGTGCTATGATTCTTAAATTCGGTCCTGATGCGCCGCTCGTGGCAAACTGGCAACGTGGTCGGCCATTCTCCCGTACAAAATACATTGCCTATCGTACCTGCACTGCATTCTAACTGTGGCTTCTACTATAGTAGATCTTGCTTTTTAAGCCCAGAGCAAAGATTTTCATTTAACTTTTTATTAAAAGTCCAATATAGCTCTATCTGTGTTACTTATATAAAATGACTGTAAAATCTTTCTCTTTTCATATGCGCCAGTATAATAATGGCACAAGATTATTCCTTTGGGTAACCTCCGCTTTGGATGGCGGAGGATATATTACACACACAGTTGCCAGATTTTTTATAATTTATGAAGATAAAATGAAAAGGACGCAATACAATTAATAGGCATTAAGACGTTTTCAAGATTAAAAACATGTTTCTGCATAAAAATAAGATGGGTCTTTGGCACTACCTCACGGGCCGCCACTGCAATAGTCAAAAATCGGGTTGGAATTTGTATAAAAACGAAGAAATACTTATTGAAAAAATTTATTATAATCGACTCGTCTACATATTGTTCCTTACAAATGAAACAATTATTAACATTATAATATTATTGATTTATCAATTACATAACATAACAATTACTATGTTAGTGATTATCATCGTTATCGCAATTTTAGTCTTGCAACGGCGACTTTTATTCTTTGATATCAATTTTTTTGTACAATTCTTAAAAGAATAATAATAATTTTCACATATTTTATATAAAAACACTTTAATAATGTCTTCTTAAGAACGACATAAATCTTATTTTTAAAAATTTAGTATTTGTTTTATGGGATAAGTACTACTTTGTTTAATAATTTTCAGAATCGTTACACAACCAATGTCAAATTTAATTATATTTTGTCGTCGTATTGTGACATTTGAATAAAAATTTTAATTTTGCAAGTTTTTCGGTAATTTAAAGTTTAAATTATCTTTGCAATCTTATAAATGCAATATATTTTTAATTCATTACCTACCCATAGTCACCAAATAGAAAACTTTGCGTGTTTTCTTTATAAGCAATTCTGCTTGTTCATTGGCGGATTAATACATTTATGAAAGGTTGTCACTTCATCTTTTGCGCGGTCTTCCGATACTTCTTCTGCCGATTGGTGACTTATCTCTTGCTATTTTGACGACATGGGTCTCCTCCATTCTGCTTATGTGGTTATTCCATTCTTTTTTTTTATTTTGTGTCTATTCATTTATACACTGTACGTTACATTTTCTTCGAATGTTTTCACTTCTCTTTCGATCTCTCAGCGTATTTTCTGTAATTCTTCTCAGTACTCTCATCTCTGTCGTTTCCAGTTGCGTTGTGGCTGTGTCGGATCTTGTTTCTGAGACGTATGTCATTATTGGTCTTACACTGGCTTTATAAATTCTTGACTTCATCTCAGTGTCAATGTATCTGTTTCGTCATATAGTGTTATTAAGGCATCCTTTCTTTTTCTGAGATGAGATAGTCATATTAAATTCTTTTGCTCTTATGTTAACACTGTGGACCAGTCTTTGCAGACTATCTTCATCTTGGGCTATCAATATTGCGTCGTCTGCGTAATAGAGTATTTTGATTTCTTTGTTTCCCATTCTGTATCCTCTTCCTTTGTTAACGGTTTTGATGATTTCATCTATGATCAAATTGAAGAGCATGGGGCTCAATGAAACCCCTTGTCTTATTCAGCTGCCTATTTTTAAAGGTTCTGTAAGTTGTCAATTTATTCTGACTTCCATTTTATTGTTTTGATAGATGTTATCGATAGTTTTTATAATATTTAGGGGAACTTCTCTATTATACAGAAGATGGATTACATCTTTGAGTCTTACTCTGTCAAACGCTTTCTTTAGGTAAATTAGACACAGAAATGCTGGTCTATTATACTCTAGTGATTTCTCAGTAATTTACTTTATAACGAATATTGCATCTGTACACGATTTTTAAGCTTATCCTCTGATTTATTACCACTTGTAAAATTTTAGCTGTAAGTTTTAGCGTAGTATTTTATACCTCTGTAGTTTTCTGGCTGTTTTTTATCTCCTTTTTTAATAGTAGAAATAGTTCGCTCGTTCTCCATTCTTCCGGTATTTTATTTTGTTTTATAATTTTATTAATGAATGTTGTTAATTGTTCTGTCATTGCTGCTCCACAATATTTTAGTCCCTCGTTTGGTATCCGGTCTTTACCTGTTGCTTTTCTGTTCTTCAGGTTTTTAAGTATTTTCTGAACTTCTTGTACATTTATATTAAGTTCTTAATTTGTGGTGTTTCCAGTTCTAGTGTCGTTTGTTCTTCCTCCGCATATAGCTTTTTAAGGTAGTCAATCCACGTATCCTTTTGTATGTGTTTTGGTTCTATTAGTTCCTTTACCTTCGTTCTTTGACCTCTTATGAAGCGCCATATTTCCTTTTAAAAATAGAAATGCAGCAGTACTTTTAAAGTACATAGTTATTTTTGTCGTTTATTTCTGTATGTTGAAAATTTTACTCTTCATTTAGGAGTTTGATATAATTTCTTGCTGTTATGGGTTGTTGAACATTTTATGAATGCATTAAGAAATATTTTGAACCCTAGACGAACAGCTGATAGTGCAAAACAATCCCATCGAATGGAAAAGAGAAGCAAAATATCTAGGAATCACAATGGATCAAGTACTAACCTTTACGCAACACGTGGACCAAACCAAAAGCCAGAGCGGCAAAGAGGACTCTCTTTAGGAAGTAGGTAGAAGAAGCAAATCAAGACTAAAAACAAAAATAAGACTGATTAACAGCATCATACTTCCAATAATAACATATGCATCTCTCGCATGGGGACACACAAATGAATCAAACGAAAAGATAATACAAGCAGCACATAATAACAGCCTCAGAAAAGCAGTAAATATATACCCCGATACGTTTCTAAACGTTTCTTGTTCAGAGAACTAAAACAAGTAAGGGTGATACAGGAAGGAAGAAAAAGCCAGAAGTAGGTTTGCAGAATTAGAGAATCACCCAAGTTCGATCCTGCGAGAGATAATAAGATATGATGCTTTCCATCGATGGAAGCACAAAAGACCAAAACATATTAAGTCTAGATAATCGTAGATGTACCAACAAAAGACAACCCAGTACATAACACTGGCAATTTTAACAATGACTAATGACATCTCTCAAAAAAAATTACAAAAACCCAAAAAATGGCTTTAGTCACTAAAAAAATTACAAAACTACTAACATGAATGCGAAATCCACCAAAAAAAATTAACATAAAACGCTAAACTCGGACACGAGAGGCCAACATCCTCCAGCGCCAAGTCGCCGAACTGGGAGTAGCCTTGTAGCCCGAGCAAGCGATTTCAGATTCAATGATGTCACCAGAGATAGCAGGAAAAGAGTACCTTATGCTAAACTGCTTTACGAGTTCTTGCACAAACCATACATACGAGTATGTATGCTTTGTGAGTTCTTGTACCCAGGACTTCCACACAAGCATTTTGCTGAAAGAGAGTCCCTATTACGCATCAGAGTGCTATGGGGGGAAAGGGATCGCCCAATGAATTGTAATCACCCGAGTGTCTTTCAAGAGGTGTACAAGTCTCACAGGCTGGGTTAAATTAAATTGCTTGTTTGCTTTCCTCGGAACTCTCTTTGTCTGGTAATTCTCTATAGTTATTGTAGTTCGTCGTGTGCCTTGAATTATTTTCAGTAGACGTTAACTTTCTTATAGAATTCTCTGAATCCTTTCTCTCCATTAAGGTTTATATATATTAAAGTTTTTTATTTCAGAGGTTTCCTTTTTTCTTTTGTGTATCCTATTTTCTTCTATTCTCTTTATCTGGCAATTCTCTACAGTTGTTCTAGTTAATCGGGTAAGTATTTATCTCTAAGCTTTATTTTTTCTTTTGTTACATTTTTGCATTCATCGTCAAACCAATTTTTTTTACGAGTACTCAGTTTCTGTTTCTATTTAATCTTTCTGCTGCTGCTTCAATATTTAATTTAATGTATTATAAAGTAATCAAAAAGGTGTTAATTTAATTAAAATTTAGAAACTAAGAACCCTGTTCAAAAATGGTTCACAAAATAGTAAAAAACGATGTCTAAAATATATTTTTACGAATAAGATTCTTAGTTTTAATCGCAGATTGTGTTTTTTATCTATTAAATAATCGTGCTGTACCCTATACGCGTATACAGCAAATTTATATAATTACGAAACGTACAAAAAATTTGATATTTTAAAAATTATATGCAGCTGTCTTACAAGATAAAATCTTTTGATTTGTATTTTAAATTTAATTTTTGAATACGACAAATTTAAAAATTTAAAATTTATTATTTTGTTTTTGATTTTGATTATTCATATATTAAATCGTTTTACAGTCACATTTAACACGTTATTCGTTAAGATAGTTTAAAATATAACATATACTAATAGTCTAGGTAGTTAGTTATTCATTTAAAAGTGGGTAGTAATGATATTGAAATATGTTGGTGCTTGTAAAAGACCTGATAAAAATAGGTATTGACAATTACCTGTATTTTAATGAAAACCGTTGAGATGGTCATTAGGATACTTATTTTCAAGTTAACCATAATAATATGTAATGAATGTAACAATTAATGTGATATTAAGGAAATAAGTCTAAAGTAAATGTCCACCTTCAACGTCTATACAAGTTTGTAACCGATATTCAAATGACCGAGCCACATTTCTTAACATTTGTAAGTCAATTTTATTAAAAGCTTCTATTATTCTATTTTTCATATCATCTGGCGTTGTTGTAGACTTCTGGTATAGAAGGTCTTTTATATAGTCCCACATGAAAAAATAAATTTTGGAGAATTCCGGTGATCGCGGTGGCCAAACAGTTAGTCCTCCTCTGTCAATACACCTCTCAGGAAAGGTATTATTTAGATGATTGTCGAATATTAAAAGGTAAATTTTGCAGTAGTATTGGCAAATGATTATTTAGAAAATTCAGATATATCGCATCATTCACACGACCATAAAAAAAGGGGGTCTATCACATAATCGCCAACAATACCACCCCAAACATTTACAAACCACCTAGTTTGACTATTAGTGTTAACAAAATTGGAATTGCTTGATACATATTAATGAAAATTATGCCGATTCACCGTTCTATTTTTATGAAATGTAGCCTCATCTCCAAAAAGTACATAATCGAAAAAAAAATCGGTCTCCTTGCACTGGCTGCTGAGACCATTGGCAAACAGCTAATCTGCGTTAATAATCATCGACTGTCAATTCTTGATGTAACTGTATGCGGTAAGGATGCTGTTTATGTTTATGAAGGATTTTTGCCGCCGAAGTTTGACTAATGTCATGTTGACGTGAAATTTCACGAGTGCTGATGTGGGGAACTTCAGTAGTAGCTATCAGTCCATCATATTCCCTTTCTTTACTTAGAACTTAGAATAAAGCGATCCATTATTTTTTCAAAAGCTCCTGCATTTGGCTTCCTCCGTTCAGGATATCGCTCGTGATATATTCTGGATCCAAGTAAGCAATTTCTCGAACTTAAAACGAACAGTAAAGACAAGCCACACAGACCGATTAAAAAGGTAATAATATGAAAACTGTCATTTCCAAAGCCTACCGTTTACGGTTAAAGAATATAAAAACTGCCATTTTTTCAAAGCCTACTATTTTACCTTTGTAACTGACACGAATACTGTCATTTTTTCAAAGTTGTAACTAACACAAATGGATTGTTACCTCAATTGTATATTGTTTTGCTTTCTGTTTTGTGTGAGTTGTTTATTGAATAAAAATAATCTTGTTATATTATTATACAAAACATATTATTTTATTATTTATCACATTTATCTATCTATCTATATATCTATCACATTTATTGATAAATTTATTGCATATTGTTGTGGTTTATATTTTTTGCTAGTTACTTATTGAATAAAAGTAATTGTGTAATATTATCACTAAATACTTAATACTTTGAGTACCGAAATTTGAAGAAAAGTAAAAATATCTTGGAAAGTAATCAGTTCAGGTATGGGGAATGCTATATAAAAATGAAAGAGTATCATGAATACAATATTTCTAAAAAATAAAATATAGGGTGATCCATTTAAAAAAATTAAGAAAATCGTAATTTTGTTTTGTAGTTCACCCTGTATACACATTTTTGTCAATGATTTTAACTAAACTTAATTTAAAAACTACAATATATTACTTACTTTATTATATAGAATAAATAATTGTTTATGCATCACTTCTTTATATACATGGTGTTGATTTCATAGGGATTTCGAAATTAAAATGGTCATAACTTGTTTGACCAACAAACATACCTAATACTTTTTATGGTAATACAAAACCCAATACTATAAGAACAAGAATTATGAGAAGAATTAAAAGTCCCATTTAAACATTTTTGTATGTTTGCTATATCACGTCGTTATTAATCACTCTGTAGAATTTCACATATTTCCCAAATATGGGTAATATCATTGCCTACATTTTTTCTAAATAAGTTTTTTGGATATTTTATACCATAATGGAATTATCGACCGATATTACAATAAAAACTCACCCTGTATATATATATATATATATATATATATATATATATATATATATATATATATATATATCAAAAAACATACCTCAAAATAATTACTACTTTAAACTTTATTAACTCACCGACATTTTGAAAATCACCTACTAACTAGACTATAAGAGAATAGCAAAAATATTAATAAATTTTCAATTTAACAGTAACATAACTTTAAATAAAGTATGGACAAATAAAAAATATCTGTAGATAGTCATTGACCCATACATCATTTTTATAATTGTAATCGTTATCTTAATTTAAGTGAACACAGACAGCTGCTTAAAATTTTGCAAGTCTTAAAGTTCCTCAGGAACCATTTTAAGTAACGCCATTTTCTTTTTCGCCACTTTAGAAATAAGTACGTCGATTGGTTTCGTGGTATCGTACAAAGATGGAGCATTGAAGATGATTATGCCGGTTCCAACGATGCAAGCCAACGTAAAAATCCACAAGAAAAGTCTGTCGAGCACCATTGCCACATATTTCCAATCTTCTGCAACCTAAAATGTATATCACAATACATATCATGTACAAACTTTATTTCTACAGTGAAGAAATTATTAAACATAAATATAAAATAAAATAATTACTATTTTTGTTGGGAATAAGCCACAATTTTACTTTGAAATAAGTTTATTTGACGTTTTCATTTCCACTTCGGAAATCAAAAATTTCAAATATTTGTGTTTGGTTATAACTGGAGAAAGGAAAATGGAACCAGAAATCAACAACAGTCAATGCGACTAAGTTTACTAGACATTAAACAAGAGAAAACGCAGAGAGAAAATCAGTATCAGCACCAAAATAAAAAAATTATAAAATCAAAGTAGAAGACCGCAAAAGAAACAACCAAATCATCATCATCATCAAAAGTGGCTCGACAATCCGTTGTGGATCTTGGCCTGCTCCCAAAGAAGTCACCATTCCTGTCGATTCCTGGCAACTTCCCTTCATCTTCCGACACTTAGAAATATGTAGGTCTTCTTCCACATCATCAATCTATCTTCTTCGTAGTCATCCTCTACTTCTTGTGCCCTCTGGTTTTGAAAATGTTAATCTCTTCGTGTAGTCGTGATCTGACATCATAGCAATGTGTCAAGCTCATCTAAGTCTCTGCACTTTAACGAATTTCAAAATATCTGGATCGGTGTATAAATGATATAGTTCAAAGTTGTATGACGCCATAGCCCATTTTCATTTACGGCCCCAAAAATTTTTCTCTCAAAAATACCAAGAACTCTTTTATCATTTTGAGATAAGGTCCACGTTTCATCCCCATATATTAAAACCAGTCTTATTAAGGTCTCGTATATATTGAGCTTTACTACACGTTTTTTATTTTTATTTTTTAGCTGTTTCTGGAGAGCGTGAACAATTCCGTTTGCTATTGCTATGCCTCTTTTTATTTCGTCACTTGTCGTGTTTGTTGCGTTTACTAGGGATCCAAGATATGTGAATGCTTTGACTTGCTCAAAGGTATGGTTGTTAATTTGCATTCTCTGTTGGATATTTCGGGGTTTTTTCGAAACCAACATGTATTTGTTTTTTTCCTCGTTTACAAGCCTAATTCACTTGCCGCGTCCGCAAGCCTTGTCAAACACTGCACCATGTCTCTCATACTTCTGCCCACTATAACTATATCGTCAGCGAATGCAAGAATTTGCGTCGATCTATTAAAAATACTTTCATTCATTCTAATATTTAATTGTCTGATTGCCTTTTCCAAGGTACTATTAAAGAGGAGACACGCCAGCGCGTCCCCCTGTCTTAGACCATTATTAATGTTAAAGAACGTAGAGTTTTCTCCTTTAATTCTAACGCATGAGGTTACATTTTGCATTGTTAGTTGAATCAACTTAACTAACTATCGTTGCAATATATAATGTGGTTTTTTTCACACTGCCATATTTTGCTTTGAAGTTGACGAAGAGATGGTGTGTATCTATGTTACATTCTAGTGACTTTTCTAGAATTTGTTTATTTGTTTGAATTTGATGCGTAGTTGTAGTGTTTATACACAGATGCTAACAAAGTAATACCTCTATAGTTCTTACACTTCAGTCGATCACCCTTTTTATGCAACGGACATATTATTCCCTTTAGCCACTCTTCTGGTACCAATTTATTCTGCCATATAAATACTGTTAGTTTATGGATTGCTGCAAAAAGTTGATCACCACATTTTTTATACATTTCCGAACAAATTTCATCGATTCCTGGGACTTTATTATCTTTGAGTTTTATAATGGCATTTGACAATTCTTCGCTTGTTGGGTCTTCACTATTTAGTTGACGATATAGATTTTGTTAATTGTCTATGTTGTATCCTCCTTCAATATCGTTTATATTTAGACGTTCGCTGAAATGTTGTGCTCATCTGTTTAGAACTGAGTTTTTATCATGTAGAATTCCACCGTTAGTGTCTTTACAAATTTTTAATCGTGGTTTAAATTCTCGACGGCTAATATTTAAGGGTTTGTAGTATTTCCTCGTTTCATTTTTATCGAATAAACTTTGTATCTCATTGAGAGTGTTCTGTTCGTATTCCCTCTTCTTATGTCGATGGATACGTTTTTCCTCTCTTTTAAGACGTCTATACTCTTCTATTATTCTCCATGTACAACCTGCGTCGATGGTTTTTTGATATGTTGCGTTCTTTCTATTTGTGGCCACTTCACACTAATGATCAAACCAATGGTTACTTTTTTCTGACTTGGTTTTGCCCAATATTTCAACCGATTTCTGTAACACAATATCTCGTATATTTGGTTATAGTTGGTTAAAGTCTTCTTCTTCTTTTAAGTTTTTCTGTCCTTATTTGATCTTCTATTTGCTTTTTGTATACATTTGCAGTGTCGGGATCTTTTAGTTTATTAATGTCGATTTTTTCTCTCGTTTTCCCGATCTCCTTTTTAAATTGGATATTCTGTCTGGAAACAGCCAAACTTCAAAGTAACATTATTAAAGAAATTTACCAACGAATTTATAGAAGTTGTTGAATGAAATTTACTTTTTGAACAAGATACTTATAGTATATTATGAACAATAAAATCACAAAAGAAAAAGAGATCAACACAACATAAATGGTATTATATCCTCAAATACCAGGCTGAAAAAATAATAAGTTTTTAAAATAGATGCTATTATCTATCATAAATAAAGAAACAATTATATATAATGAAAACTAAAAAAGCACTACGTACACTTTCAAAAGAATCCTTATTCCTAACATGTTGAGCAATGAATCTGGAATCGGCAATTGTTCTTTCCATATCATGGCTATCCAGCTTGTCAAACGATGGACTTATATCGCTGGTACCATCAAAGGTATTCGTCCTGCAACTAGCAGGACTGTACAGATCTTCATCACCTCCGGTAAGAGGTAATGGAAAGGGAGGTTCTCCAAAACAAGAACCCAAGCCCCCACTGTGAGGTACTTCAAACCTAGGGGGTGGAAGACCTAAAACAATATAATATAAAAAAATACCGTAGGAAAATTATAAAATTGATATTTATTATTATATTTAACCGATATCATTTTGATCGTTGGTGAAAAAGGTGTTCATGGATCATTTAGCATGTTTTAATTATAAGTATAGTAAATATGACTCAAAGTGATCTTTCGCAACTCCATGTTACATCTCATTTTGGTGCTTGATTTTGCAGGTGTGACATCGATATAAATAATTTGGTGATCTTACTCAAAAGATACATTATTGTTACTGGGGTAGAACTGTTTCCACAATTCCTTTTTTGCTTCTGTTACCACTTTTTTTTTGAAAATAGTTCTTAACTTCTTATATTCCAGAAGATTTTCTTGTATTTTTTGTATTTTATATCTATTGAAAGTTCTGTAAGTCTTCTTTTATAGCATTTTGACAGCAATTGTACTACCAAGGTAGGGGAAAGTAGCTGAAATTGTACCGGCGCCAATATTGTATCCCTTCTGTATTTATCCTTTATGAAGAAGCCAGAGTGCTCTTATGTTGTTTATTGGAACTAGTTACTACCAAGAGTTAAGTGCTGAAGTTCTAAAACGTTCACATTTGTCGATTTTGTTTTATCGAATTTTTTGCATTTCATGGTGTTTCAGTATAGTTTTCTAGTTCCATACGTAAGGTTACAGCTACTTTAAAAGTATGTACAAACCATTTTGATTCATAAATACAAGAAAAGCATGTATTTCGGGGTATAAAACTGAGTTGTTTCCCTTTGTCGGAGAGTTTTTAGGTAAGGAATCCTAGTTTATTTACATAAAGTGCAGGTTTCCCATATTGTACCACGCCGAATTGCCTATATTGTACCAGTACAAGTTTAGATACCATTGGGTATTTAAGACATATTTATTTTCAAAAATAAATAAATAAAAAATAACACACACCGTTCTTGTGTGTTTTAGATGCCCTAAGAAAAATATGGGACTTGAAATGTGGACGACATGAGCCGGGCTCTTCAAACATATCATAATGGAGACATGGGATTAAATGAATGCTGCAGGCAGTATGAAGTCCCTAAGCCTACCTTGCTCCGTCACCTTAAGGGGATCAATGTCAAAGCAAAAGAAGAAACGAAGGCTTTTGGCCGAGGCAGTGTGTTACCAATCAGTGGAGAAAGAGCTAGTTAATTACATTTTAAAACTGGAGACGTTGATGTTTGGTCTCACAATCAATGATGGTCAAAGGCTTGCATTTCAAATCGTCGAGAAAAATTAAATACCACATAATTTTAATAAAGAATTTTAGAAAAGAAGAAATTAAAAAGGAATGTTTACGTCTTTTTCGACCTTTTGGAAAGAATTGTTAATGAGAATAATATTGATGCAACTCGCATATTTAACGTTGATAAAACGTCAGCACTGTGCACAAATAAGTAAAAGGCAAGTTGGGTCAGTGTCCAGTAGAGAACGTAGAGTCAACATGACAGTTGTTTGCTGTGCGAATGCTTCAGAAATTTACGTTCCCCCTATGCTTATATTTAAGCGTATGCGAATGAATAAGGATTTGAAAGTTGGTGCTACACTTGTAGCATCAAGTACTTACAAATTTATATCCAAGGCCACAGGTTGCTCCTGTCGGAGAGAGATGGGCGTGGTTCTTTCAAACATATATAAAAACTGTATTATTTTAGAACTTATTATTGGGCACCACCCCTCGTTAATCTCGAAGGGGGACGAGAAGAAAAAAATAAGAATTTAGGGAAAGTTTTACAAAAAACACTTTTATTTCCAAGTAATGAACAAAAAAAACAATATTAAAAGACACTGTAAAAGTTACGTCGTTCCAGAAAGACATTAAAATATTAACTTATGTTTACGTTATTTGGTTGTGAGAAGTGTTTTTAGAATCGTATGTAAACAAACGTTCTAATATCACGATGTTAAACTCAGAATGCATTTTATGTATTATCCCAAATTTTGAAATTCGTTCACATTCAAAGAAATATAGTTATTTATTAACTACGAATATCTATTATAATTTTAGATAAAAATAAGACACTTCACTAATTTTAAAAGTTCATAAATATTCCTCGCTTGCTCAATAGAGAATAGAAATATGAAATTTGGTACAACCTGATTTATCCAAATGCTGGTGGTTAGGAAGAAAAGGCTCTTTTTACCCTCTAAGTATTGATTGGATTAAACCATTTTATTAGGAATCCTTTTATACCATTAGGTATTACTGGACTGAGTTTAGAATGTGTTACTTCGAGTCAAATAAGTATATTATTTAACATCTCTAGCCTCACGATAAGGGTCTCTTTTAAGAGACCACAAAACAAAATCACGTCTTCTTCTTCTTCTTCTTATTCTTTTTTGGGCTATGTTCTAGACAATTTACCCAGTTTACTTCGAGGGTAGACACTTTTTGTCTTGCTTCAGCAATCAGTGTCTACCTACACTTATATTCTTCCTTTGTTTGTTTTAGGTTATTCTACATGTATACTTGTGCTGGTTTTTTTTTCTTCACAAGCTAAAATATTAGTAATACAACACAACAAAGGTATAAACTTTTCTCGCTCGGGGGTAGCGTCCAAGCTTTGCACACACCAGAAATGCTACCAACAGATAAGGTAGAAGCACCCAGGACTGAAGGAATATCATAGTTTATAATTTAATATTAAAGGTAGAAATAAAGTTGCATAAGGTGTTGATTGTATTTTCATTAATATTTGTGAGAATTGTACAAATATTTATGGGGTGGGAAGTTTAGTTTTAGCTAATTCGGCATACAAGTCAAAGTGTGGGTTTTGATTTAAGTGACATTCTAATAAAATATGGTTTAAGCCTCCCACTTGGCCACATTCGCAATAAGGATCATCTTTGACTCCAATTCTGAATAGATGAAGAGGGGATGAGCAATGGCCCGTTCTCATACGGATGATTGTAGTTAAATGTCTCCTACTGATATATGCGAATTTATTGAACCATGGTAGTGTGTGGATTCGTTTATTAATTTTGGCGTAGAATGAATTGCTTGTGCCATATCCTTCGTACCATTCAGCTGCCCAATTAGACCAAATCTCTCTTTTCAAGTAGGGTGTGAAATTTGAAAACTCTAGCTTGATATTCATGGGAATATTCAGGGAACGACCTATATTGGCAAGTTGGTCGGCCTTGTAGTTTCCAGTGATACCAGTGTGTCCTGGGATCCATGCTAGTAAGATTTTGATATTATTGTTCCTTGCTAGGATAATTCCTCTTTTCGTTAAATACGATATATGTTCTGTGTCTTTAGAAAACCCTGTTTTTTTAATTTTTTGTAGTGCACTTTTGGAGTCAGAAAAGATAATGGCTTCTGTGATATTTTGTTCCCGTATAATTTGGACTGCATGATTGATCGCAGTAACCTCTGCTGTACATATTTGGGTATGATTTGGTAGTTTAGATGAAAATGAATAGTTTATATCTGGGGAAAAAACACCAAATCCCGCATTTCCCATTGTGTCCGTTGAGCCATCTGTAAAGAATTTTTTGTATGAATGGAATTTTTTAACTAAGTTCACAAAATTCATAAGATTGAATTCATTTTTTGTAATATTTTCATTCAGAATTCCTAATGGTTGAAGTTGTAGTTCCAAGTCATATTCATGGCAAGGAAGAAGTTTACTGGAATATAGGTTCTGCAAATAAGGTTGGATTTTTCTGATAGTTGCTATCAATATGGGTTTTTCCTTATTTCTCCAGTATTTATTGTCCATATTACAAAGTGCTTCTAATTCAATGATTGATTGAATGACAGGGTTGTTTTTAATGCTTAGGTTTTTTAGCAAAAATTTTGTGGTGAGCCATTCTCTTCTGTATTTTAATGACAGTTCTCCAGACTCTGATAACAAGGCTTGGATTGGAGTTGACTTCATGCATCCTGTGATAATCCGAATACTTTGGTAGTGCATCTGATCTAGTTTCTTCAATATATATTTAGGGCACGTAGATAGGAATTGACCCCCATAGTTTAAATGACTTAGGATAAGTGCTTCATGGATCAGTTTTAATATTTTTGGGTCACTGCCCCACCATGTTCCACACAAGGCACGCATTACATTCAGTGCTTTACCTATTTTGACTTCCAGCTGGTTAATGTGTGCCTTCCATTTAAGGTTCTTCTGTAAAACCATTCCTAGGTATTTAATTTTATCTACCCACTCTATATGTTGACTCTTATAACTGATATTTCCAGGCATTATTTTGGTATTACCCCTTGTAAACAAGATAGCTTTAGATTTGCCCACAGAGATGTTCAAATTATGATTGTCCAGCCAGGCTTCAAGATTGACTAAATATTTGTTTAATTTTGATATCATATTTTTAACATTCACTCCCTTGATTAGAATTACAAAATCGTCAGCATACTGTATGACTTTAGCATTTTTGGGGAACACTTCGTGTATTGAGTAGGTATATATATTAAATAGCATTGGACTTAATGGTGATCCTTGTGTGAGTCCAGTGCTAGTGGTATTTGGGCCATGTACTAACCCAGAGTTATCTTTGACAAACAGTTCTCTGCATTTTAAAAAGTCATATATGAGGTTAGCTAAATCATGTGGTATATCCAAATGTATTAATGTAGAGTACAGTTTGTCAATATTAACATTATCATATGCTGAATGGATATCCAAGAATATTCCTATTGTACATTCATTATTACTAAATGATTTTTGGATTTCAGATGTCAAATAGGATAGACATTCTAAACATCCTTTACCCCTTCTAAAACCTAGCTGCAATGGTCTGAGGATTCCCTTATTTTCTATACGCCATTCCAACCTATTTTTGATCATTGATTCTAAAACTTTACCTACACAAGAGGTGAGGGCAATAGGCCTATAGTTAGTTGCAATGAGTTTATCTTTCATAGGTTTTAGGATTGGAATTATTAATGACTGTTTCCATTCAATCGGAATGGTCCCTGTACTTAAGCATTTGTTAAAAATTTGTAATAATAGTAATGATCCTGAATGAGGTAGATTTCTAATCATAGAGTATGAAATTAAGTCAAGTCCCGTAGCAGATTCCTTTTTAGAATTGATTATGAATTTGTATTCATTAAAGGTAAAAGGGGAACTTGTATTGCTAGTTTGTATACTTTGTTGATGTAAATGTATACTGGGAGGAGCCAAGGAATTCAGTATCTCTTGTGCCATATTAGGATCAGGAAGGGAGTTAATTGGGCTATTACCATATCCAGCTATTTTCCTAACTTTATCCCATATTGTCTTGATTGGCGAGTTTCTATTAAGGCCTTCTGCAAATTTCCTAAAATTATTCTTTCTTTTTTCTTTAAGGAATCTTCTAGCTATAGCACATTTGTTTTTTACTATTAAATAATTTTGTAAGTTGGGTGTTGATTGGAATTGCTTTGTTGCCTTAATTCTGTCTTTAATGACTTCAGCGCAAGATTCGTCCCACCATGGGATATGATACTGTTTATTAACATTTGATTTGTACAATGGGATGGACAACTGTGCAGCTTCATTTATTAGATCTGCAAATGATCGGTAGTTCTCCCCTGGAAATGATGTAAATGATGACTCTAATACTGAGGTATATTGGTTCCAATTAGCTTTTTTGAAGTTTCTGTTATTCCTTGGTGGCATGTGGATGGTAATGTTTTGGACACCAATTTTGCACATTGTGGGTAGGTGATCACTAAATCCTAGGTCAGGAATTATTTGCCATGATGATCTGGTAGCAATATTCTTAGATGTTATTGTTAGATCCACAGCTGATGATCTTTTTGGAGGTGGTGCTATTCTGGTATATGAACCATCATTTAAAAAAACTAGTTCCAGCTCATCTAATGTTTGGAAGATGTTTCTCCCATTGGAATTATTACAATGGCTACCCCAAGCCTCATGCTTGGCGTTCAGGTCTCCCATTATTATTACTGGTTTGTTGATTTCCTGGATCAGTTTTATCCATTTTTGTTTAGATATGGTATTTGCATTAGGGAAATAGGCATTAAGTAGGTTAATTTGGAATTTAGGTAGGAAGATTGCTTGCAGTTGAGAGTTGTTATTAAATTTATTACATACAGATATTTCATAAAATTCTACTTCATTCCTAATAAGGATGGCTATACTACCATATGAATCATCTCTATCATCTCTAATTACTTGATAGCCCTTGCATCTGATTATATGGTTATTATTTAACCATGTTTCATTTAGCAATAATATGTCAGGATTGTATTCTTTGATAATTATTTTTAAGTTATCCACATTAGCATTATATGATCTCATATTCCATTGTATTATAGTCAAAGGAGTGAAAGCTTTATTTTTTATTTTTATTTTGGGCTTAGTATTCTGAAGCATCAGATACTGTCCCATCTTCCATTAACTCATAGGTTATGTTATTTGTTGAGCTGCTTTTAATTGATTTATATTGTGATACATTAGATGAGTTAGGGTATAAGTTTCTTAGCAAGTTGTTTACAAAAGATAGTACCATCTCTTTATGTTGTGGTGGTAGTAATGATATTGCATGGGAGATTCCATGTTCAGTTTCCTTATTTGCACTGTAACCTTTTGATGTTGATGGCATTGATTGAGAATTTGTTGCCCAGTTCAATCTTCCCTCCGGATTAATTAATTGAGCACTATGTTGTTTTTTGTCATATCCTGTCATGTTTGGTTTCCTTCTTTTGGTGGGTTGAGATTTGACGATTTGGTTATATTTTGGTATACTTGTGTCATTCTTTATGGCTTCTATTCTTCTTTCTGTGATATCTATTATATTATTAGGCTTGGATTCTGTATGCAAGACAGGAAAATTCTCTTCGTTCAAAGAGTATTCCCTGTTTTCATTTTTTGGTATTTGCATGTTTGCTTCATAATATGAGATGTTAGAGAAAGACATTAGGGCTTTTATTTCTTTTTGCCGTTGGAATTCTTTACATTTTTTATCTTTAGAGATATGATCATGATTTTTACAGTGTATGCAGTATGTTTCACAATTCGAGGCTTCCCCGTGTTGGTTTTTCCCACAGTTCTGGCACTTTGGGTTCCCTCTGCATTGATTATTACTGTGACCATATAACAGGCAGTTTCCACACATTAGGACTGGGCTGACATATGGAATAACCCTCATGGGTAATCCATACACAAGCACCTCCCTGGGCAGTGCTTTTCCTGTAAATGTTACGCATATGGTGGTTGTTGGTACATAGTTTTGTTCTTTTCCCTCTTCGATAATTCTCCTATTTAGTCTTTTTATGTCAATTACTTTACAGGATACTAATTTTGTTTCGATTGTATTTTTAATTTCTACTTCAGATATTTCTTTACATATGTTCCTTATTATACCCTTACATGTGACATTGTGATTTGGGATAAAGACATCATATTGTAAACTTTCTAATCTCTTATCATTCACAAAATGGATTTGCCGATTTAAAATCTTTAAAAACAACACCTAACCGGTTTTTCCCTTTACGGTTAAATTTAATAATTTGCTGTAGGTTTAGGTTAAATATTGTTTTAGCAATACTTAAGATGTGAAAATTCCCTATATTTTTGTCTTTTCCCTGTACATATACTTCGAAAGAACCGGAATCATATATATTATATTGGTTATTAATTTTTTTTCCACTTAAATCAAGCGGGGGGTCAGGAGGTTTATCAGGATCGAGGTTAGTGTTAGTGGTCTCCATTTTCGGCTGGAGGAACCATGTCGTGTATTTTATTACTATTAAGTATGTATCCGGTAGGATCGGGTTACAAACAAAGGATTATTAGTAATAGCCTTATTATCTATATATATCAAAGGAGAAACTTTGAAATGCGTCTATACACTTTGACAGTTGTTTGACGTTTTTTCCAAATCACGTCTTAACAGTTTGACGTTTTAAGAAATTAAAAAAAGATGGTTATGGTACCCCTTTTCCGTACAAATTGAGACGATTGACAACTTAATGAACGTTCTCATCTAACGGATATATTTGGAATTACAGAAGAATCCTTGAGTTAATTAAAGTACTTGGCTGATAGATGGCGGGAGAAATTTTATTTTAAAAAAAATATTAATCGAAATTATAATGAATTTTCTAAATCTTTTGAAACGGTTACACACTAGGGAGTATGGTTGAGATATCAAAAATCAGGCTTGGTGACTAGTGATCTCTTTGTACAATGGATCCAGCATTTTATTAATCCTGTAAACCCAACAGTATAAAAAAAGTTCTTTTGGTACTGAATGGGTATACAACGCACTCCAAGAATTTTGAAGCAATTTTACGTGCTAGAGAGCACCATGTAATAATGCTACAATTGCTTGGGCATACGACCGATTGCGTGCAGCATTTAAATAGATAATTCTTTAAGCCTTTCAAAGGCTACCTCACTCAATCAGTTAAAAAGTGGTTTCGTTCTAACCCCGGATTATGTGTTACACAACTTCACGTAGCTGGCTTGATTTCTGAAGCTTATAGGAGAGCAGCAAGCATTGAAATTACAGTCAATGGTTTCTGAACTAGTGGAGTATGGCCCGTGGATTGCATGGTCTTTAAACATTATGACTTTTGTGCGGCTGAAAATTTAAATGACCATAAAGGCAGTGAAACTCGGGAAGATGGTGAAAATGAAGAGTCTAATGAGACAAACATGAAACCACTTAGTTCTACAACAGGAGCTAATGTAGAGTACAAAATAATCTGGCCTGAACTACCTAGTGCCAAAGAGAGTTTAGCTACGACTACTACACCAACTAGGCCTACTAAAAAAACTCGTGAAGAAAGTCCAAAACTTAACATTTTAATTGTTTCAATTTCCCCGATACCGAAGCCTCATCCAAAATCCAAGAAGGGAACTGCTCATGGCAATGGTTTGGATGGGAAGTCCCTATAAAAATAAATTAGAATTAGCTTAACAGCTACAGTCAGCGCAGTAACAGATAAAACAAATAGAAATGAAATTGGGGAAGGTCAAACCGAAATCGTCCAAGAAACTTGTAAGTGCTCCAAAAATAAAACTAGAAGGTAAAACTAGTATTAAAAAGTACAAAAAAGCTGTCAAGAAAAACAAGCAAAAAAGAAATGTGAAAATCTTACAGAGTTCTTCTAAATGCCGCGTCAAGCTCAAATCAACCTGACGTTGCTATAGAGATGTGTGTTGATGAGTGGGTCTGCAATTTGCGAGGAAAAAAGAATTAAAGACATGATCCAATACACCAAATGCCGTTCATGGAGCCACGAACTTTGTGCAGGAGTCCAACCTGTAACCCAAACTTTTTCTTACTTTGAATGTAAATAAAAATATTATGTACGTTCAAACTGAATAATTTCTGATATTGAAAAATAAATTGTATTAAACAACACATAATTAATGGTATTCACACTAAAATTTATTTTACTATACACTGATCCCTCTATAAAGTACTACGGGTACAATTAAGGTAACTCATGTTATAATAAAGGCAACTAGTTTTCTAAATTGTACCACTTGCAACTTACCAGGAAAACATACTTTTTTAACAGTAAAATCAATAATATTAAGTTCCAAAAATTATCATGTGTGTGTAAATGTTTATTATTTGTCTTAATAGATCGTTCAGTTAAACATGACGCATATTATTTAAATTTAAATTCAAAATATGTTGAGTGGTACAATATTAATAACTCTCGCCTACTTCTATACGATTTTTAACTATTTTCTTTTTTCCGATGAAATTATTTGCTGTGGAAAGTTTGACGGAGGAAAATTTATTTACTAAGTCGTATATATTGTTAATAGGGGATGGATCTGAAAAAGAATTCAATTGATTCTTCACTACATATGCATATGGTGGCCAATCCTCGATTTCTGAATCTTGATCGCTTCCATACAATTGTGTACTAACTGAGCAAGTGATGTATTGTACTAACGAAGGGTTTGCAACAGATAAGTCAATACCACTAATGTTTCCAGTAAAAGAATCAAATCTTGTTAGAGATAAATGTTAAGCAGAGTAATATTGGTAGTATTAATGACAGTTTCTATTATGTGTTATATCTATTAGATACTCAAAGTGTGTCCATTTAGATCTCCTATAATAATGTTAGACGATGGAATTTGATCTATAATATGAGTGATCTCTTTTATACTTATTTAATATTGGATGGAAAATAAATGTTGCAGATTTTTTTTTATTTTTAAATGCATTTTTACAATCTACTCATAAACAGTACATTGAGTAATTAGTAAATGTGATGACAATATTGCCTT
Organism: Diabrotica undecimpunctata; assembly: GCF_040954645.1. Taxonomy (NCBI): domain Eukaryota; kingdom Metazoa; phylum Arthropoda; class Insecta; order Coleoptera; family Chrysomelidae; genus Diabrotica; species Diabrotica undecimpunctata. Next base: position 96,018,721 of record NC_092809.1, read on the forward strand.
GATTTGAGTACCGTCCACCGACAGTTCTCACCTATGTAAGCAGGTCTTCTGGCCAAGTCCTCTTCAGTCTTCGTTCCTCCATTGGTGGCTGATATAATTCACTGATAGTTGGCTGTGGTGCGTTGAATTACGAATTTTGTCCTTGTTGGCTTGAAGTGATATGACAACTTTTACGGTTGGTACTCCTAGGTCACTGTGGATGGTTCTTCTTCCTTTGCCCTATCCGTTTCGGACGTTGGCTATTAACAAGGCTATTTTGACTTTGTTTACGGCACCTCTGAACAGTTCGGTCGATGTTAGTCCGAACCATTGTCGCAGGTTATGCATCCATGAGTGTCGGCTTCTTCCCGGTCCCCTCCTACTGTCGATTCTTCCTTGGACTATTAACTGTAGCAGCCGGTACTTAGTATGCCTCATGACATGTCCGAAGTACTCAAGCTTCCGTTTCTTTACGGTGAAGATTATTTCTTTGCTTTTGCCTATTCTCTGCATTACTTCCACGTTAGTGATGTGGTCTGTCCAGGATATCCGAAGAATACGGCGATATATCCACAGCTCAAAGGATTCTTGTTTCTTTAGGGTGGCTTCCGTTGTGGTCCATGCCTCTGCTCCATATGACAAGACCGGGAAGACATAACACTTGACCAGTCTTAATTTTAGTTCCATTGAGATTTTACTTGTGAACCACTTTTTCATATTGTTGAACGCGTTTCGCGCTTTTTCAATTCGTGATCTTATTTCTGTTGACTGGTCCCATTTTGTGTTGACTGTGGTTCCAAGGTATGTGTATGTCTCCACTTGTTCTATTTTTCGGTTGTTTAATGTCAATTGCATCGGGGGTTGTTGTGTTCTGCTGATGAGCATGCATTTAGTTTTGGTTGTATTGAGTTCTAAACCATATTCTTGACTTGCTGTGTGTATGCTTTGCATGAGTCTTTGAAGCTCGTTGCAGTCATTTGCGATAATAACTGTGTCGTCAGTATATCTAATATTATTGATTACCTCTCCGTTTACTTTGATACCCTCCGAAACTTCTCCCAGTGCTTCTCTGAAGATTTGTTCAGAGTATATATTGAACAGGAGCGGCGAGAAGACGCATCCCTGTCGTACACCCTTTTTAATATCTATCTTCCCACTGTGTAAGTTGCCTATCTTTATCTCAGCACTTTGGTTCCAATAGAGACTGGTTATTATGCGCAGATCCTTGCCATCAATATGGCAAGTGGATGGTTGCATTGCTCAAATATCAAGGGTGTTAGCTATCATACGCAGTGTTTTTGATTGGAAGGTCTGCAAAATTTTTGTGTTTGAAAGCTTGTTAAAGCCGAAGTGTTCTACGCCGTAAGTCATTTTGGTTTTAGTATGTCTTTGTAAAGCAGAATTTTGTTCTCCAATGACAGTTGTGAGTTTCTGCCAAGTAACTAATTCATTTGTTTTAATTTTATATCGAGCTGATTTTTTGGCGTTAATGTGTTGCTTCCAGGTGAGCTTTCGGTCCAAATATAACCCAAGATATTTCACAACGTCTCTAGAAGGAATATAGGCATTGTTTAGACTAACTTGTGGACAAGTAGGTCTTCTTGTTGTAATTGTGATTTGGGCTGATTTTTCGATATTGACTTTAATTTTTCATTTTGTCAACCAAATCTCTAATGTATGCAAGTAATTTTGCAGCTTTTCAGATGCTATGTCTGGGTCTTTGTTTGAAACTAAAATAGCTGTATCATCGGCAAAAGTCGCCACTGTGATGTCATCTGTAGAGGTATGTCAGCAGTAAAGATTAGGTACAGGAAGGGACCGGGAACACTTTCCTGAGGAACTCCGGATTTACTTGGAACGAACGTTCGTTAATATAGGACTTCAGAATAAGGTACATAACGCTAGGCAGTAAAGATTTTAATTTATATAGCAAACTTTTGTGCCAGACTTTATCAAAAGCCTGCTGAATATCGAGAAATACTGAGGCACACATAGTCTTTTCTTCCAAACTTTTTTTGATTTTATTTACTATTCTATGACACTATTGGATTGTTGAATATTTTTGACGAAAAGCAAATTGATGTTCGGGTATTATGTTCTTGAGCGGTACAGTTTCGCTTATTTTATTTAGCAGGCGTCTTTTAAATATATTTGACATCAAGGGTAACAAGCTTACAAAATAAGAAGAAGGTTTTGTAGGCAGTTTAGCTGGCTTTCCAATCATTATAATATGAGCATATTTCCACTGGATTGGAAAATGGCTTAACTGCAGCATTCTATTGTAGATAATAGTAAGCGTGAGAACTGCTTTCCTGGGTAGACGTTTTAGGATTTTCCCATCGATTTAATCGTATATTGGGGCTTTGTGAGAGTTGGTACTCATTATTATTCTGCGAACCTCGAATGGGGAGAATGCTTTTATTGGAGGTGATAGTTGGCAGGTTGCATCTAGATATTCGCTCACTACATTATTATTTATGTTTTGGGCAACTTTTGGTCAGTCTGGGCCCAACTTCTATCAGGATTTCTTATTGGAGGAATTGGTAGTGTCGGTTTCTTGAATTTTTAAGTTACTCTTCATATAGAGGGGTCATCTGGAGAGAGATTATTAATATAAAAATTGAGAGCATTACGAGTTTTATTTAGCACTGACGTTAGCTGGTGTGTTAGCCTATTTAGCTGTCTCTTATCGAATTGATTTAGAGACCTGTGCCAATTTTGAACGCGCTCTTCTTTTCACGGTTAGAATTTGTTTAATATGTAATAGCACATCGTTGTCTTCAGGATTACCCGTTTTAGTTATAGGAGTAGATTCCCAAGCAGAGTTTTGTATTACAGCCGTTAGCTTTTGTAGTGCAAATTCCAGATCATCAGATTCTTTTATTCGGTGATTTAACGTTATGTTCTGGTTAATGGTGTTTTCAAATTGTTCCCAGTTTATTTATTGGTTAGATATTCTTAATGGCTATTGATTGTATATTATAGTTGTGCTTAATATTATTATTATGGCACTATGATCCGAATTAAGGTCAAAACTGGGCTCTATTTTTGAATGCGTGTTAGGTAAACCTTTAAATATTGCAAAATCTAGATCGGGAATTTTGTTGTTATCTGCTGGCCAGTATGTTGGATGTCCTGTGGATAAAATGTTGCAGATGTTAATAATTTTGGGAGTTTTCATGGTTACTGCTACTACTTCAAGGCTGATCTTTAAAGGTTTTTGGCTAGATTCCGATGAGTTATTAACTCAAATAGAAACTCCTCCACTAACTTTTTTAAAATCCCGTCACGTATAATACCCAATTATGTTCGACTGAAGTATTGACATTTTTGTTCCATATGAGGAGAACATTATATATTTTGAAGATATAACTGATATCAATGATACAAGGTAATCTTCTAATTTTACATCTTCTTATGAACTCACTACAATAGCTTGCTTTCTGGATGGACAGACTGACTTTTTTTAGGTGTTGGTGGTAAAGCCCATTTCTTGAACTAATTCGAAATTTATATTATCCATTTAAATAAAATTTGAAACTAGGCATTAGATCTGAATTCGGTCCTTATCAAAACTATAAAAGAGAATTAAGCCATTGGAAAAACAAAAAAGATAAGAAATTCTTGTTTTTTTTTTTAAATATTCGATGGTTCTTCTGTCGTTGTGAGATATATATTTTTATTTATTACTGATAATTGAGGCGGTGAGGCGGTAAAGAACTCTTTATGTTGTTCTCTGTCAGTCTAACAATACTATGCTTTTTCTACGATATTACCGTTTTTAGTGAAGTGTTGGCACAGCTGAGAAAGATTTGTGCCTCTAACTCAACTCTGTTTTGGTGAATTTCTGACACTGTGATTAAGGTTATGTTATCTTTTAAACTAAGTTTAAGTATATTTTAAAGTAATGGCTAGTCGTAAAGCAATTTTAGATAACGCGATGTCAAAAGGTGCCAAAAAGAAAATTGTTTAGAAAGACCATTAAAAAGAAAACGTGGCAAAATCTACGAGACAGAGTGGAAAGAGTATGTGTCAAAATTTACGGGAAAAACTGTACAGAGTAAGGTATTTTCTGTTATCCGTAAGTTTTGTGTAGAAAAATGTTTTGCAAAGATAACTTCGTAAGATCAAAAGCGTTTATTTTAGCAGGTTGTATGGCATTAGGGAAGCCTCCAGAAAGATATAGAAAGATAGAAAATCCAAAAATTAGCAGACAGTCTCACTGAAAATACAAGCTTAAAGCTTCTGGTTGTGATGTGCCCGTGTGCCGTTCCTTTTTTGTTGACTTATATCAAGTAGAAGTGAAGCGTGTAAGAATATTACACTCCAACTCCACTCGATGAAAACGGTGGAAAGCACGGAAACCAAAGAAAAATTTCAGGTGATGTTTATTCTATGGCTTTAGAACATTTAAAATCTATTCCACATAAAACAAGTCAGTATACACCTGGAAAAACAAACAGATTGTACTTCAACAACCCAGACCTAACGATTAAGATCTTTTTTGAGCAGTTTCAAAAGTTGTTTAAAGACACTACTGGGAATAATCTTACTATGCAATACAAGACCTATTTTAAATTTTTCAGAGAAACTAATTTTATGTTCAAAAAACTGAAGAACTGAAGACTGACACACGTGATTATTGTCGTGAGTGTGAAATCCAACTAGAAAAGAACCGGAATGATGAATGCCGTGTTGATTACAATCTCCATAAAGAGAGACTCGAGGCATATTTCAAGCTAAAAAATTATTACTTTAGAAAGGCAACAGATCATAGTGGCATTCTTGTCCTGGAATTTGATTAGGCACAAAATCTACAGTTGCTAAAGCTCAGCATAACAAAACAGTTCTATAAAAGACTTTTATGGATGTACGTATCCAATATACATGTGCATAATGATGGATCATCATATGTATATTCCTTCATAGAATCTGAATGTCAAAAGGGAGCAAGTAGTGTTGCTTTATTCATCTTTGACTGTAGTCACAATAAATTAGCAGATTATCCTAATACCAAGCATATTGCTCTTCAATCAGATGCAGCTGGAGGCCAAAATAAAAAATCAGACTTTGTTACTGTTTTGTTCTTGGATATCAAAACTATACAGAGTCGAAGTGACACATATTTATCCTGTTCGTGGACACTTCTTTAGTCAGTTCGACAGAAATTATGGGGTTATAAGACAGGCCTTAAAAAGAGTTCTAGATGTCGAGAAATCCTCCAAAGTCTATCTAGAAAAAATCGTACAGTGCAGATAAACTCCTTTTCCTTTCTGCGTCAAACATGACTCCTTTATAATATATGACTGGGATGCAGCACTTCTTTCTTATTTTTTGAAAAAGCTTATGAATAGAGATTGTGAGTTTAAAATACAACAGTATCGCGTGCTGAAGTATAAACCTTGTATGACACTGGCTTCTTCTAAAACCTACTTTGAAATGTATACCCCTTTTAAATATGCAAAACGTTGCCACTTGAACTTATTTTTACACCTTTGTCTCGGGTTTCTATTAATCAGTCTAAAATAAAAGACGTAAGAGACTTGTTTCAGTACTTAACAGAAGAACCTTCTACAAACTTTTATTTCAAGAAAGCACACCGGCTGAACGGACTTTGAGAGTAGTGCTGGTGACTCAGATGGTGAGGAAATTTACCATAAAATTATATTAAATATAATGTAGTGTAAACAAAAAACAAGTTTTCTTATTGTAGAAACACCTTGATTATTATTTTAAACCTATATATACTATAATATATAACTGTAGTATACTATACAACAGTAAAAATTATAAGCCTTTCTTCTGCAGAAGACGTTTTAATCTGCCAAATGTGTTCTCCAGAAAAAGGGCTTATGTAAACTTGTTTTAATACTCTTCATTTGAAAAGAAAAAAAGGACATATTTTATAAAGGTTTATAAAGGTGTTCTTTATTATTTTATCAATGGATCGAAAATTCTTAAAACTAAAACACTTAAACAATGTAAGTGTTGGTTCGTCTTAGGCATGGATGTTAAATCTTTGAAGGCTTGTTTCTCAAAATACACTTTTAGCAGACAGGTTCTTCTTCTAGCTACCGCCTTAATTGATGTAATATAATCTGACTTACAGGGCCTCTGAGGTAACTCCTACTCAGGAACTTAGGAATATTTAACTCGAAATATACTTAACCTAAGAGCTGATATTTTCCTACCATACTGGTTATTTTCCAGGTCAGTAATTCATATGCTATTTGTGTATTTTAAAGAAGATTTATAATATTTTTTATCACAACTTTTTAATTTCATCCTAAAATGTTTATTCCAGCAATTTTCTAAAATTGATCTAAATATACTTTAACGCAAAAATAAAGATATATTTCTTTTTTGTGAGCAATTTTTTTACAACAATTTTCAGACGAGAAAAATTTTCATAGATCGTAAAAGGTCAAAAATAATAAAAAAATATACTTTCTTAACAAACTATTCCCCAAATTTTATGACATCCTTAAACTTCTAAGATTTGTATGTCGACGGTATATTGGGTTACGAATAATTAGGTTATTTCTGTGGAAATCCAATATAAATAGTTAAATATGTTAGTGATAGTTACTTACCTAAATCGAAACTGTCGAACGAGGTTTTTTCGTAAGGTTTGCAATTATCAATCATCGGAACTTGGATGACGTCGGTCAACATACTATCTTGACTTTTGTCATCGTCTTCTTTCCGAGGACGTTCGATGAAAAGGAATTTCGGTAAAAATTCAATAAAGAAAACTTTTACCCATGGTGCTAGCTTGTGTGTAACCGGCGATCGAAAATTTACATTCAGGACAGCTATGGTGACAACTACTGACAGGGTACACAACAACATTGTGAAGAGCAAGTATTTTCCTAAAAGTAGGTTAATATTAAATAAAATTAGTAAACATAATATGTTAAAATTTAAAAAATACCGAGACTTAGTATAAAGGTTTTTTTTAAGGTTTTTATTGGTATATTTTCGCTTATAAATTCTATCTTCGGCAAGGTTAGCACCCTGCTGATGAACTATTAATATTTTGCTTATCAATTACGTATTAATAACACTTTTTTTCGTCAAAAAAAAAACAACTCAAGTATTGAAAATTACCTACATAATTTCCACCCAAAAATATCCACAAACAAACATGGATTTCTACAGATTGATACGAAAACAAGAAATCAAATCGACCACGTCTTGATAGAAGCAAGACATGTTTCAGACATTTCAGATGTGTGAAGTCACAGAGGGGCAAATAAAAATTCCGATCACCACCTTGTGCTAATTAAATAAAAACCAAAAATTAACGCGAAGAAAACAGAGAAAGGTGAAAAAAGATCAAGTATGCTTCAGATATATTGGCCTCTGATGATAAAAAAAGAGCAAGATATGAAACGAAAAAAGAAAACATTTTTGAACAATGTAATAAAGTAAATGAAAAGCAGGTCAAAAATATAGAAGATAAGTGGAGAAAGAGAGAGAGAGAGAAACCAAAAAGGAATATATTGCAAGTAGACGATAAATAAAAAAACATCTCAGATTAAAAAAAAGAAACAAAATAAAGAAAAGATTGAAAGGCTAGAAGAACACACACTTTACACGCCATGTAAAACTTTAGGGCCTAAAAACCGTAACAGGTGACCATGGCCCTACATGGACTATCAGTGGTTACAGTTAATGACGATGATATACAGGGTGAGTTTTTAGTGCGACATAGGTCGATAATTCCATTGTGGTACAAGATATTCAAAAAACTTGTATTGAAAAAATGTAGGCAATGATATTCTCCATACTTGGAAAATATGTGGAGTTATACAGGGTGATTAATAACCACGTGGTATAGCAAACATACAATTTTTTAAATAGGACACCCTATATATTTTTTCACATTTATATTCCTCTCATAATTCTTGTTTTCATAATATTGGGATTTACATTACTATACAGAGTATTTAGCAAGTTATAATCATTTTTATTTCGAAATCCATATGAAATCAACACCATGTATATAAAGAAACATTACATAAACAATTATTTATTTTATATAATAAGGTAAATAATATATTGCAGTTTTTAAATTAAGTTTAATTAAAATCATGGACTAAAATTTGTATACAGGATGAATTACAAAACGAAATTACGATTTTCTAAATTTTTCTAAATGGATTACCCTGTATGTTATTTTTTAGAAAAATATTGTATGTATGATACTCTTTCATTTTTATATAGCATTCTCTATACCTAAACTCATTATTTTCCGAGATATTTTTAGTTTTCTTTAAATTTCGGGAATACGTTCAATTTTTGTAAGCAGAAATAAGTATTGAGTATTGAGTGATAATATAACCAAATTATTTTTAGTCGATAAGTAACTAACCAAAAATATAAACTATAATAATATGTAATGAATGTAACGATTAATGTGATATTAAGGAAATAAGTAAAGTAAATGTTCAAAATGTTCACCTTCAACGTCTATACAAGTTTGTAACCGATATTCAAATGACCGAGCCACATTTCTTATGATTTGTAAGTAAATTTTATTTAAAGTCTCTCTTATTCTATTTTTTATATCATCTGGCGTTGTTGGAGGCTTCTAGTATACAAGGTTTTTTATATAGCCCCACATGAAAAAAAAAAAACAATTTTGGAGAATTTCGGTGTTCGCGGTGGCCAAACAGTTGGTCCTCCTCTGCCTATCCACCTTTCAGGAAAGTTATTATTTAGGTGACTGTGAATAGGAGCAATGTGGTGAACTGGAGCACTATCGTGTGAAAACCACATCCGTTGTCGAATATTAAGTGGTGCATTTAGCAGTAGTATTGGCAAATGATTATTTAGAAAATCCAAATATATGTCACTATTTACACAACCGTCAAAAAAATGTGGGAAAATTACATAATAGCCAACAATACCACCACAAACATTTATAGACTACCTAGTTTGACTGAGTGTTAATAAAATAGGAGTTTTTTGATGCACAGGAATAAAAATTATGCCGATTCACCGTTTCATTTTTGTGAAATGTAGCCTCATCTCCAAAAAGCATATAATCGAAACAAAATCGGTCTCTTTGCACTTGCTGCTGAGACCATTGACAAAAAGCTAATCTGCGTTGATACTCATCGACTGTCAATTCTTGATGTAGCTGTATGCGGTAAAGATGCAGTTTATGTTTACGAAGGATTTTTGCCGTCGAAGTTTGATTAATGTCATGTTGACGTGAAATTTCACGAGTGCTGATGTAGGGATCTTCAGTAGTAGCTATCACTTCATCATATTTCTTTTCTTCACTTAGAACAATTTAGGTTTTCTCATTTTTTTCATATACAACTGACCCAATGCGAACAAAACAATCCATTAATTTTTCAAAAACTCTTGCGTTTGGCTTCCTTCGTTCAGGATATCGCTCTTAATGTATTCTGTTTGCAAGTAAGCAATTTCTTGAACGTTCTCCTAATACTCAGATCATTTCTATTAACTCTTCTACAGAAAAATTCATTTTTAACAATAAAGATAAGCCACACACCGATTAAAAAGTTAATAATATGAAAACTGTCATTTTCAAAGCCTACCTTTTGCGGTTGCGGTTTAATAATATAAAAATTTTCATTTTGTAAAAGCCTACTATTTTACCTTTGTAACTGACATAAATGGCCTTTTACTTATTAATAACTGCGCGTCACAATCGGCAGTAAGAAATGTTTTATTAAAAATTTCTGGCTTAGAATACTATTGATATAACAATCTAAAAATTGTTACATCAATTGTATATTGCTCTGCTTTTTGTTTTTTTGTGAGTTATTTATTGAATAAAAATAATCTTGTTATAGTATTATACAAAACATATTACCTTGTAGGGATTTTAGGAATCTTGTATTTCAATAAGGGAATATGATATTTCCATAATATCACATTTATTGATACAATCATTGCATATTGTTATGGTTTATATTTTTTGTTAGTTACTTATTGAATAAAAATAATTTGTTATAATATCACTCAATACTCAAAACTTATTTCTACTTACAATAATTGAATGTGTTTCCGAAATTTAAAGAAAACTAAAAATATCTCTGAAAGTAATAAGTTTAAGTATAGGGAATGCTGTTTAAAAATGAAAGAGTGTCATAAATACAATATTTCTAAAAAATAAAATACAGGATGACCCATTTAAAAAAAATTGAGAAAATCGTAATTTCGTTTTGTAGTTCACCCTATATACAAATTTTTGTCAATGATTTTAATTAATCTTAGTTTAAAAACTACAAGAGATTGTGTACTTTATTATATAAAATAAATAATTGTTTATGCATTACTTCAGTTTGCTTTCATAGGGATTTCGAAGTAAAAATGGTCATAACTTGTTAAATACTCTGTATAGTAATGCAAAACTCAATACAATAGGAACAAGAATTATGAGAAGAAAATACAAATTTGAAAAAATATATATGGTGTGCCATTTAAAAAATTGTATGTACTAAAAAATCACCCTGTATATCACAAAAATAAAATTGTAGAATACACCACAAAGATAAAAGTTGAAAATCTGCAGAATGACAAAACAAGGTATTTATACCAAAAAAGTATAACAGAAAAATGCAGAAACACGTATATCATCCAAAGCGATGGAGTCGAGGAAAGCTGGGTAAACATTAAAGCAAACATTAGAAGAATTAAAAAATAGCACTGGGGACGCTTTTTAGAGTTCTGAAAATATCGGAGCATGATTTTTATCGTTTACAAAAAGAAATATGGCAATTTATAAGAGGTCAAAGAACGGAGATGCACTACCGATAACCTAATTGAATTTGAATCTGAAATCAATGAAGGATTTGCGAATGAACAAACAAGTATCGCAGTGTTTATCGATATTACTAAAGCATATGATACGGTATGGAGACACAAAATTCTTGAAAATCTACATCACTGGAGTTTAAAAAGTAACATGTTATATTTTATAAAACATTTTATTATCAAAAGAATATATAGTGTTCGTCTAGATAACAAGATATCATCTACAAGGTTGCAAAAGAATGGAATTCCTCAAGGGTCAACGATTAGTGCAGCTTTATGTTTAATAGCTATTAACAATAGCTATTAAACATAGACATACTAAAAACAATTCTCAACTAGTTAAAGAGATATTATACGCCGACGACTTGGTACTTTATACAAAGGGAAAAATATCCTATCAGTTCAGAAACATATACAACACAGCTTAAATAATTTAGAGAGTTGGTCCGAGTCAAACGGATTAAAATTTTCTGAGTCTAAAACGAAGTGTATGTTGTTTTTAAGAAAACATAATCTACCGACACCGAGAATATACCTTAATGGAAATTCCTTAGATTTCGTAAACGATGTAAAGTTCTTAGGAATGTTTTTCGACAAAAGACTTACATGGAGAAATCATGATCAATATGTAAGAAGAAATTGTCGAACTGGCTAAAATTTATTAAGAACAATAGCCAGTTACAATTGGGAAACAGATTCTACATCATTATTAAACATATTTATATACAAATCACTAATTAGAACAAAAATCGATTATAGTTCAATTGTGTATACATCAGCTTGCCAAACATTATTAGAACAAATCGAGATAATTCAAAATACCGCATTGAGAATTGTTACAGGAGCTTTTAGAACATCGCCTGTAGAAAGTCTCCAATGTCTAACAGGAGAGTTACCGCTCCATTTAAGAAGAATGTATCTTAGTCTATCTTATGCTATGAGTTCTCTCGAATTCAAATAATTCTGTCATATATAACACTGAAACTAATCGTTTCGCCGAACTTCTTGTAGATAAAAGTAAAAATATTCCCTTTTATGAAAGAAATTGACAGTACCTACATTTGTTGTCAATTGAACTACCATCAGTCTTATTTCCAGTCAATATTAAGACACCTCCTCCCTGGACAATACCTCTTCCTTACATTAACGTCAGTATATCTGTTTTCAATAAAGATGAAACAAACCATACCAATATACTTCAGTCCTTCCTCTAAATAATTCATATAATCAAATTATAAAGATTATTCCTTTTTATATAACGACGCATCCAAAACTTCAGACAGCTTAGGAGCGGCCGTTATAGATTCTAATCAACACCACAAATTCAAATTATCAACATTCAATAATTTCACACGGATGAGATTTATGCCATCCTACAAGCGTTAATACCGGCAGTAGATAAAATACCGGCAGAACTACTCAAGCAAGGAGGAAAGAATTTGACACAACAGATGTACCAGCTAATACGAGAGATATGGATAGAAGAAGAAATCCCCCAACAATGGAAGAAAAGTATAATCTGCCCTATTGATAAAAAAGGAGACAAACTGTTGTGTAAGAATTATAGACGCATCTCTTTACTTTGTTCGGGATACAAAATACTCATAAACATCATTAATCGAAGACTTCAACCTCTCACGGAAAAAATCATCGGGGAATATCAAGCAGGGTTTAGGCAAAATAGATCTACCATAGACCAACTATTTACAGTTAAACAAATACTAGTCAAAGCATGGGAATATGACATGGACGTTTACAATATCTTTGTAGATTTTAAACAAGCCTATGATTCAATAGATAGAACAATTCTACCTAATATATTGGAAGATTTTGGCATACCATCAAAATTAATATGACTAGTGCAAATGACAATGACAGAAACAGAAGCACAGGTATGTATTCAGGGACAGATCACTGATGCGTTTACGATAACGCAAGGACTGAAACAAGGCGACGGACTGGCCCCAACGCTCTTTAATCTTGTTCTTGAATATGTAGACAGTTGACGGTGAGCGGAAATACTTACAAACAAATCTATCCAATTAGCAGCATACGGAGATGATATAAGCATAATGAGCAGAACAGTGAATGCAGAGAAAGAAACCTACGTTGAGTTAAAACAGAGTTTAGAAGCAGTAGGGCTAGCAATACATACAAATAAAACAAAACTACCCATACAAACCAGATCAAATAGACCGGCGCAACAACACTTTATTGACGATATAGAAAATGTGAATAGATTCACATACATAGGAATAGATCTGGTCGCAAGCAATGAAGAAGAACCGGAAATAAATAGAAGGCTTGTGTTGGGCCCAATAAGTGAAAACAACAACTGGCGAATTAGGTATTCTTCTTCTTCTGGTTCCTATCCGTTTCGGATGTTGGAAATCATATTGGCAATCATGACCTTGCTCGCTGCGGCTCGAAACAGCTCCGTTGAGGTTTTCTTAAACCATGTTCTTAAATTCCGCAGCCATGATATTCTCCTTCTACCGGGTCCTCGCTTACCTTTGACTTTACCTTGCAATATAGACTGCAGCAGGGAGTAACGGTGCTGATTTCTCTTAACGTGTCCCAGATATTGCAATTTTATGCGTTTGATCGTAAACACAATCGTAAACACAATCTCTGGAATTAGGTATAATAGAGAAATATACGAGCAATATAGCAAACCAACTCTAGCACAATACACTAAACTGCAGAGATTACGGTGGGCAGGACACGTGGTCCGCATGCATGAGAATAGATTTCCCAGAAAATTACTAAATGCAAGAAAGCAGGGAAAAAGACGTGTTGAAAGACCTAAAAAGAGATGGGAAGACGAAGTCGATGAGGATGCCAGGAACTGCCTGGGAACGCGTTCATGGAAAAGAACAGCAGTAAATCGAAATGATTGGAGAAGCCTGTTGAAGGAGGCCAAGGCCCGATTTGGGCTGTAGTGCCATTGGATGGATGGATGGACAAGCGTTAATAGTTATAAAGAAGAACAACAGGCAAATAGTTATCACTGACTCCCTAAGCTCCATTCTGACAATACAGAAGCTGTATCGAAAACATCCAATAAGTTCCCTTGTGAAAACTGAATTAGATAATTTACACCAAAAAAACACCGACATCGTAATACTTTGGGTTCCATCGCATGTTGGTAATCGAGGAAACGAAGAAGCAGATTCCTTTGCTAGAAATGCAGCAAACAACAAAAATTCAACAATAGTGAGTGAAGTGGTTGCTAGTGATATTAAACCAGTGATTAAATCCAAAATCCAGTGTAAGTGGCAAAGTAATGGGATAACTCCCAATCGAAATTAAAATAAATTAAACCATCTATAAAAACGTGGAGGAAACAAAACACAAGCAGGGCTAACCAGGTTAAAATTGATCGATTACGTTTAGGTCATACACGTATAACGCATACATTTTTATTTGATGAAAAGAATCAACCGGTATGTGATAGATGTAAGACAACTCTAAATGCTCTCTCTAAATGCAAAACACTTGTTAAACTGTACACAATATATTCAAGAAAAATTCAACAACAATCTTTCCAACGATCTAAAAGCATTATTAGACGAAAACTGTAACATAAATAATATTGTACATTATTAATATACAAACTTTTAGTAGTTGATGCGACTGATATTAAACAAAAAAAGCAGCGGATGTGAAGGAATTAATAGAACGCCAACACATCGAAAAGGATGTATTGATTGACTATCTAAAAAAGTTATAGACAGAGGAACAATAAATGACGTTGGAACCACAAACATCAAAAAACACCATAAACGAAGAAGTTCACATAACTAAGTATGTAGTGCAAATAACACTTAAAAAACTAAAGAACAGAAAAGCTGCAGGTAAAGATAGGATGCTAAATTAATTTTTGAAATATGGTGGAGCGACAAAGAAGGATCGACTGGCAATATTAATTAACAAGATTATATTTTAATCATGGTCTGTTCGACAATTCACTACTTCTATTAAAATTATTTACTAATAAACAGGTATTATGTCCAAGGAATTACGAGATAATGATCTTTTAGTAGAACTATTCTATTTTCGCAGAATTCGCAATTTCCTAAATAGATATATTTACCTAATCATGACTTGAATATTAATTACGCTGTTGCTTGTGCTACCCAATTATCCTTGGTTGATATATTCGAATCGTATGGTTTCAGAATGCACGATTTCTCCTACAAAAATTACTAAAACAACATCTACCATAATTGATTATAATGTCTCAGATTTCTCACCCTTGACGTACGCTCTACAATTATTAATGCAGGACTATCTGATCAGGAAGCAATATACACCAAGTTTAAATCTTAACAAACCATCCTCTAAAACCCAACGTTTGGGTAGGATTTTTTCCGCTCAGAACTTTCTTAAATTCCAAAATTTGTGCTTGACTTCTGGGTGGCATTTCCCCTCTGTGAACGTGGACTATAATTTCAGTGATTTTTTGAATAGGCTTGTCTGTATTTTAAATAAGGCATTTCCTTTAATTACAATTAAGTCAAAACATCACAAACCCTGGACTACCATAGGTATCCGCATATCAGCCAAGAATATGCGTTCACTACTGTACATCAAGAAATTTACTACCAACGTATTTGTCACTGAATATATCTCCAAGTACAGAGGAACCTATCTAAAACTTATCAAAACAGCCTAAAAATGGATTATCAAAATCGTCTAGGAAGCTCTAAAAATGTTGGAAAAGAAACTTGGTCCATAATAATCGATCTTCGAAATCAAACTAACACAGCTCAAACATTTTCTCTTCCAAACACTGAAAATCTAAATGAATACTTTGTTAATGTGAGTATAAATATAACAGCAACTGTTTTGCCACAAAAAGATCCTATTTTATATCTCCTTAATTCTAAAAAGGTCTTGAATTCATCCAATCAATCAGTAGTATCAAAAGCATATCTTCCTGTAGTACTGATGGACTATCCATAAAAATG
Source organism: Diabrotica undecimpunctata (assembly GCF_040954645.1). Lineage (NCBI taxonomy): Eukaryota > Metazoa > Arthropoda > Insecta > Coleoptera > Chrysomelidae > Diabrotica > Diabrotica undecimpunctata. The sequence goes on from NC_092809.1 coordinate 96,034,470, forward strand.
TTCTTAAATCTCCCAAAAAATGTGTTGGAAGTCCTGGTCTCAATAGTTAATGATTCCTTTAAAAAAGGTATACTTCCAGAGTAATAAAAAGACCTATAGCCTTACTACCGATCCTATCCAAAATTATTGGGGGACTTATAAAAGCCTGACTTATGTCATTTCTCGTTGAAAACAGCATTTTATCTCAAAATCAGTTCGACTTTTAATCTAATAAATGTACCAGTGATGGTATGTTTTCTTTACTACATGAGATCTATCAAGCACTGAACAATAATCTTTGCACTACCACTGTTTTTTGTGACTATGCCAAAGCTTTTGGGCTTGTATAAATCACAATATTTTGATAAAAAAACTAAATTTCTACGGAATTCGAGGTATTTCTTTGAATTGAATTCAATCTTACTTGGAGAATAATAAACTAGTTAAAGTAAATGATACTGACTCTACTCACAAAAACATTGTATGTGGAGTAGCATAAGGTTCAGTATCGGGTCCTCTACTTTTCTTATCTCTATAAATGACATCACTAACTTAAAAATCGACGGAATTTTTTTTGCTGATGTATATTTATCGATCCCATCTACTGAGATACTAAAGAAATCTATATTATATTCGGCAAAAAAATTATACAACCATCTCCCTTTGCAACTTAATTCTGCAGTTTCTTTCCTTAAGTTCCGTAAAATTACAGAAGCCTATCTATCTGAAAGACCATATTATTCAGTGGAAGAGTTTCTTAACGAATAATTAAGAAAGTACAGTACGTTTAGGTACAAGCAACAAAGTATTTTTACATATTTGGGTATCACATGCAGCAACTTAAACTTAGTTCGTAAGGTTTTATTATTCAATTTGCAATTTATTTAAATTTTGCAATGGATTGTTTATTTTATTATCTTTTATTTTGTGATATTGACGATTTATGTAATTTAAGTAAATTTTAAATTATTATTGTTATTTTTCTGACTTTTTGTAAGCTTTGTCCATAAAATTGTATAATTTTTAGTGACAATAATGCATATTTCTATTCTGTTCTATTCACAAAGTTTGACTTACCTAGCAGAGGCACTGTTATGGAAGTCGGAGGAATAATCTCCACCAGTAGCAGAAAGAACACAGTGAGGGACAACAAAATAGAAATGGATAAGGATACTTTCTCTCCTGAATCTGATGGTAAGTAAAATACCAGAATAGAGAGAAAGGAAATCCCCACACAGGGTATAATTAAATTTACAGTGTAAAAGAGGGTTTTTCTTCTTAAGGTGATATAGAAAATTATGTCGGGATAGGGTTCTTCACAACAACTGTAGTACTTTTCGTTTCGCACTGCTGGTACCTGCAACAATATTTTCTTTTAGAAATAATTGGATGTTTACTTTTATTGATTTAAAATATTTCTATCTAAATTTTCAACTTTTATTTCCAGCAGATATCTTTTTGAGGATAAATTACAAAATTTATAAAAAAAATTTTTGTTAAGTTTTCGACTTCCAAATTTTAAGCCTCTTTCAAAGTATAGTGTTATTGTATTCAAAATTGAATATTGTCAGTGTTTTTAAAGTAGAACATAGATTTATTATAAGATCTTCATACGTGGCGACGCGTGACTTTTTCAAAAGTGTTACCAAAACCAAATGTAAAAAATCTTATTAAAAAAAATTATTTTGAACCACCCAAATATAAGTTTTTGTTTATTTTAGGTATTTTATATTATTTTATGTACTGGACTGGGCGGCATGTTACACTTGTAATCTCTGCGGGAGTTATATGTACTTTCTGTGGGTTTCCGGGTTTGACTCCGCGTTGAATCATTTTGGTTTTGATAAAAACCATTATTTTAATGATGTTTCGGCAAGGTCGCACGTGCCATTGTCAAGTCAGGTAGTAGCGCTTCTCGCTGATGCTTAAAGTTAACTGACTCTTCTAAACGCTCTCGTAAACGCATCGACCAGAGGAGTCAGTTAACTTCAAGCATTAGCGAGAAGCGCTACTACCAGACTTGATAATGGCAAGTGCGACTTTGCCGAAACGTCGTCAAAATAATGGTTTTTAGCAAAACCAAAATTACTCAACGCGGAGTCAAACCCGGAAAACTACAGAAAGCATATATATATATATATATATATATATATATATATATATATATATATATATATATATATATATATAGTTTGAGTTTAGTTCTTGAACCTTAATATATATTTTTTTAGTGGATTTTCTTGGGCTTAGGTTCATAAAAAAATTTGATTTGATACTAAGACATTTTCATATATTTTTTCGACGTTTCGGCAGGAAATCCATGCCTTTTTCAAGAAGTAATATTGACTAAAAAACATTTTATGACAGACATAATGCGGTTTAAAAGTTAAACTTTTGACTTACCAAGCATGTAAAAATTCGGTACTAACAAGTAGACGTCACAGTTAAAATAATATTAAAAACATAGGACATACCCACTAAGTCACTACATGTAAAATGTATTTTAAATCTAATGTGTTGTTTATTGATGTTAGTTTATCGTTTAAAACAACCATTTATTTTAACATCATAGGCGTTCTGAGATTGTCTTTTTATGTGTTTTTAAATTAAGTTAAAATATATTTTGTTCAAATTTTTGACATCTTTTTTATCATTTATTGCATTTTTATTTTTTTTTATTTGTATAGACTCTAGAAGCTCTCTCTTCTTTCTGTTGGGTTTACTTTTTAGGATCTTGGTTTTCTCAAAATCAAATTTATGTTTTTTTTTTCGTTTTCATGTTTTGTGAGGGCGGTTGAGTTTTTTTTGTCATATTTGTGGGAACGTATTCTTGAGTTAAGTAGCTGACTGGTTTGTTCAATATAAACTCCATCACAATTCAAGCAGGGAATTTCATATACAACATGCGATCTTTTTAATAGAGGGGTTTTTGTTTTTAATCTTGTAAAATTCTTTTTCAAAAGATTGTGCCCTTTATGAGCAACCGTAATATTATGTTTGGACAGAAGATTTGCAATTTGTTCTGATAATCCTTTTATATAGGGAAGAGACATATAGTTTTTCTTTACCGTGTTGGTTTCATTGTTATTGTTGTTATTGTAAAATTTATGCAGTCGCGATTTGAAACTGTTGTCGATAAGGTGGTGTGGGTATGAATTAAGTGTTAGTGCTGTTTTTGCTTTTTTAATGGCCTGAGGTCTATTGATAGGATCGGATAATCTAATAGCTCTATCGGCGAGTCCGATAACTACTGATTTCTTTTGAGACAGGGGATGATGAGAGTTGAAATTCAGATATCTTGACGACCAGGTTTTTTTAGTGTACCATGAAGTAGTTATAGTGCTGTTTTCTCTATGTAAGGTCAGGTCCAGAAAATTAATTTGATAATTTTTTTTAATTTCTAATGTGAATTTTAGTTTTTGGTGTTATGAAGTTATTGAATTCATTTAGTACAATATCCATTTTATCGTCTGGTGCTGCGCTCAAGCAGTCATCTATATAGCGATAGAAAAAAGGTATATCAAAATCTATTTTATTTAAAACAATTTCCTCTCTTCTTCTTCTTAAAGTGCCTATCCGTTCCGGATGTTGGCGATCATCACGGCTATCTTTACTTTATTTATTGCAGCGTGGAACAGTTCGGTGGTAGTCGTGGTAGTTTCCTCTAGATGCTCTAAAACTAATTGAGCGATGGCACTGGATATGCTAGCACCCATAGCACATCCATCTGTTTGTTGGAAGATTTTGTTTTTATATAGGAAATAGGTTGACTTTAATGTTGTTTCGACTGCTAGCAGAAATTCTTCTATAGGGATGTCTACATCTCACCAAAACACTGCTAATTCCCTCAATATACATAATGCTGTAATTCCCAAAATATACGGTCTACCCAAAACACATAAAGAGGGTGTGCCGCTACGACCTATTGTTTCATGCATTCAGTCTCCTTTTGAAAACCTTTCAAAATATTTGAAGAACATTATTTCCAACGTAATAAATAAAAATCCACACTATTTAAAAGACGCTGATCACCTGAAATTAAAACTCAAAAATATACATTTACCTCCAAATTATAAATTAGTTTCTCTCGATGTGGTATCTTTATACACCAATATTCCAATAGCTTTAGCGAAAGACATTATTAAAAAAAAGTGGAATGAAATCAAAGCGTTCACAGACATCCCTCTAGAAGAATTTCTGCTAGCAGTCGAAACAACATTAAAGTCAACCTATTTCCTATATAAAAACAAAATCTTCCAACAAACAGATGGATGTGCTATGGGTGCTAGCATATCCAGTGCCATCGCTCAATTAGTTTTAGAGCATCTAGAGAAAATTGTATTAAATAAAATAGATTTTGATATACCTTTTTTCTATCTCTATATAGATGACTGCTTGAGCGCAGCACCAGAGGATAAAATGGATATTTTACTAAATCAATTCAATAACTTTCACCAAAAACTAAAATTCACATTAGAAATTAAAAAAAATTATCAAATTAATTTTCTGGACCTGACCTTACATAGAGAAAACAGCACTATAACTACTTCATGGTACACCAAAAAACCTGGTCGTCGAGATATCTGAATTTCAACTCTCATCATCCCCTGTCTCAAAAGAAATCAGTAGTTATCGGACTCGCCGATAGAGCTATTAGATTATCCGATCCTATCAATAGACCTCAGGCCATTAAAAAAGCAAAAACAGCACTAACACTTAATTCATACCCACACCACCTTATCGACAACAGTTTCAAATCGCGACTGCATAAATTTTACAATAACAATAATAACAATGAAACCAACACGGTAAATAAAAACTATATGTCTCTTTCCTATATAAAAGGATTATCAGAACAAATTGCAAATCTTCTGTCCAAACATAATATTACGGTTGCTCATAAAGGGCACAATCTTTTGAAAAAGAATTTTACAAGATTAAAAACAAAAACCCCTCTATTAAAAAGATCGCATGTTGTATATGAAATTCCCTGCTCGAATTGTGATGGAGTTTATATTGGACAAACCAGTCAGCTACTTAACTCAAGAATACGTTCCCACAAATATGACAAAAAAAACTCAACCGCCCTCACAAAACATGAAAACGAAAAAAAAACATAAATTTGATTTTGAGAAAACCAAGATCCTAATAAGTGAACCCAACAGGAAGAAGAGAGAGCTTCTAGAGTCTATACAAATAAAAAAAATGCAATAAATGATAAAAAAGATTTCAAAAATTTGAACAAAATATATTTTAACTTAATTTAAAAACACATAAAAAGACAATCTCAGAACGCCTATGATGTTAAAATAACTGGTTGTTTTAAACGATAAACTAACATCAATAAACAACACATTAGATTTAAAAAACATTTTACATGTAGTGACTTAGTGGGTATGTCCTATGTTTTTAATATTATTTTAATTGTGACGTCTACTTGTTAGTACCGAATTTTTACATGCTTGGTAAGTCAAAAGTTTAACTTTTAAACCGTATTATGTCTGTCATAAAATGTTTTTTAGTCAATATTACTTCTTGAAAAAGTCATGGATTTCCTGCCGAAACGTCGAAAAAATATATGAAAATGTCTTAGTATCAAATCAAATTTTTTTATAAACCTAAGCCCAAGAAAACCCACTAAAATATATTTTAATTAATTCAATTCGGCGATTTCCTTTACTTGCAAAAATATTAATAACAGAATCGTAGAAAGGGATTTTGTCATTAGTCCATTTAAAAAGCGTTTCTCAATGGAAATTAAAGAAAGTGACGACATTCGATCTTGAAATTAGGTATTTCTTTGGTATGTTTTAATCTGCTTCATTGCTGAAAAACTTCGTTCAACAGATATACCTACTTGTAGCCGGAATTGTTAAAAATAGGTTTACCAATTTAAGAGCTTCTGAAAATGCATTATCAAGATCTGAAGACTTTAAATATTGATACAATTCTTGTACATTTTTTTGAATATAATCTGGATCATATTAACCTCAAAATACCTATTTTTTAGTTGAATAATCATAGTGGTAAAAATTTCAAAAAAGTCGTCGATAAGATCTCTTTTTAACATCGTTAATATTGGTTATTCAATGCCTCTTATTGGGTTTGGGGACATCATCATTTACAAAATCTTTTTGTTTTAACCATAGACTTTCAAAATTATTCCGCTCTAGTTGCAAAAATTCGAGACATTTTTTAACCTCTCTCGTGCAAAATCCAATGTCGTACATTTTTTTTTTGTAAAATATCAAACAAAACTTGTGATTTTGGTAGAATAATCTCAAAACGCCAATTCTTGTTTGAAAAAAAAAAAAACATACGGCATCTATACGTGTGCTAACGATATATCTATTATTTTTTAACAATTTCATTATGTTTAGCAATATTTGCTTTAAAAACTTGGTTAAGAGAACTTTATATTATTGTTTTGCCAAACTGGATCACATTGGCTACACATCTTACAAGTAACGGAGAAACTTCATGTCATTTATTTAAAACTCTAAAACTATTAAATCGTGGACTCAGCCGCTGGTCCATTAATTTTTTTTTGTAGAAAACAGAAGACATGGCCAACAATACCGTCTATTTTCACTGTACCAACTAAATTTAAAATATGGAACTGCTTTTTTAAATTGCTTAAAATAGGTGTTGTTCTTCCATTTTCCATAGTCTCCTTTTTTTCTTCAAAATTATAGAAGGAAAATGACTTTTCAAGTAGTTGATCGATTACGCAGCGACACTCATCCATGTTTAATTGCACGCACACTGTAATAGATACTAACGAGTAAGTAACTAAAACAAAAAATGGTAAGAAGCCAACTAATATCCAGCGCACGCCCACGCTCTCTCGCTTTGAAAATTTTCAGACACGAGCCGCCTCCGACCGATAGCCGACAGACCAAACAAAATCCACAAATAAAAGTGGTAACAAAACAACGTGCAAACGAATCATAGAAACTCGCCAATATTTTCGTGCATTTAGTTGGCTATTTATTGAAGAACTATTAACACATATTTCTATTGGTAAAAATTATAAATGAAATTATTTCACAGTCATAAACTATTTATTTGCAAGATTTTTCTAACTATTACCAATGGTTACATGGACGCTTCGTCAGTGATCTTCATTATGATTTAAGTAGTCTTCATTAAACCTTTGATTGGTCCTTGGAATAATATTCTGTCCAATACAGGCATTAAAATTACCTAAGATAATTATTTGTTCTTTTGATGGGAAGCTTACAACGAGAAAGGAAGTTATGTTACATAAATTTTGCATGTTCATATACTTGAGAAGAAGTTTTGAACACCTTAAAAGAGACAATACGCAGGCAAACTTGATACAGGAAAAGGTTTAACTTTGACTGACCTTGTTTATGAGTCTTATTACATTTCTGATAAATAAATCCCCTGTATATATTACAAATGTAAATGTAAAAAAGGAACTGAGATGTTTATTATTACCAATATAAAAAGTTGAAATAATTATCGCTCATGACACAAATACAAATTTAACTGAATGTAGATTGTTCGCACAAACATAAATTAACATAATTTATCTGTTGGCTGTATCAATACATGTAACGTCTATGAACCATATAATAAATTTTACAAAATTACCTTCATGATGTCCCATTCTACTGATATGTAATAATCCTGTAGGTCAATTCCGACGTCAATCTTATTAGAGTCCTGGACTTGCTGAAGATGCCTCAGGTCAACCTGCAAAATAAAGGATTTATTTACTACCTACAGATCGATTTCTCGTGTGAATTTAGACAGTTACGTAGAGGTTATGGCGCTCTGGAGATTTGTCCAGTGCATTCAGTTCACCAGGTTTTATTTTCGGAAAATGGAAAAGACAAGATTTATTGAAAGTCCCCAGGGATGGATTTGTATACTATTAAAAAGTGTATTAGCCAACCTTGTTTCCAATGCAATTTTTGAGTATGTAAGAGTAATAAAATAATTTCGAATTATTTTACGAGAGGCCCCTTCAGGATATTTTCTATTTTATTAAAAGAAAATATGAAGTAGATTTATTTTGATACAGATGATGATGTGATTTATTAAAATGAGTACTCACAACATACTTTAACACTATAGTGTAAAAGAAGACGGAAGCAACTGAACAATCTCAGTCATTAGTTGAGTTAATCCAGAAATTAAGTGATATAAATATACCTTAACTTTAAAAGAAGAACTATAGTAACATTAAAGATGATTTTGTACTTTGAAATTTTAATGCAAAACATTCTAATAAATGACGGATTCGACCGTTACTTAATGGAAATTCATTTTATCTAACAATAAAATACGGAAAACTTTTGTTTTCAACACTTCCACAAAATTTATTTTAAATTATTATCACTACAGCTGTTTCGGCCAGAGTGCCTTTCTCAAGTGATTTATTTTTGGTATGTGTTTACACTTTATATCCTTTAACTGAATAAGTTGAGAAAAGGAGAACTGTTTGTCTCAAGTTGGTCATTCAGAATTATGTCTGTATTTTGTAATTTGTTGATTTCCTTGATTCTAATGATAGCTTAAGGCCTTTATTTTGAATGTGAAGAATTGGAAATTCGTCACTAAAAAAATGATTAGGGTCTAGAAGGTGAAGTACACAGTGAAGTGTAGAGACTGTTTTCCATTATTGAAAGTCCTTTTATGTTATGCTATACGTTTGATAAAAGTTCTACCAGTTTGACCGATGTAAGTTTTTGGGCTTTCGCCACATTTAAGTTTGTATACACCGCTGTGTAATTGTTTTTTCTTTTGGCTCTTGTTGTTTCTTAATATATTTGCCCAAGTTGTCGTTTGTTCTAAAAGCTGGTGTTATTCCTTTCTTTTTTGTTTTTGGCTATTTTTTTGATATCTTGTATGTATAGGATGGATTAGGAGGCTATGGGTTCATGATGTTGAGGCAGTTTTGTTCTATTGAATTTAATATTGATTTTGAATTTTCTAACTTCTAACAATCTAATAACGTCATGGCTCAAGACCTTCGAATCAGAATGTTTGCAATGTAAGGTAGATGCTGACGAAGCAAGCTTATGATTCTATGTTTGTTCCTTGATGGAAAAGCAAAGAAATGGTTTGAATAAAAAATAATAACATTAGTCTTAGATAACAGTTTTGGGGTATCGAAAATTATTTTTTATATAGTTTTTGTGAAAGAGGTTGGCATATCCAAGGGGAAGCTTATTCTTGTAGGTATATAGGAGGTAGTCTTATTGACTATGCATTTCGTAAAGAAAATTTATTATTAACCTTTCCTTTTAGTAGACGCAGCCTATCTAGGAGACCGATGGGAGTCAATGACGGTCAATTCTAAAGCCAATCGGAAGCTTTCAAGTTTCTCCGTCTCTGTACCTTCTTTTGTTAGATACATTTGTCGACTGTGTGTATCATTGCAGTGTTGATGGACTGTGCAGTGGACCGTGTGCGTTTAGAGAAGTAACAGAATTTTGTGACTTGTAAGTAATTGTTTTATAATAAAACTTTATTTTTCAGATTTTATTGGTTATGAAAAAGACCAAAAAAGATTGTTAGCACTTTTTAAAGAAGTTTCGTCGGGTGATAAGTATGATGATGAAGAGAAATCGAGAGAATAAGATCATGTAGAAGAAAACTTATGAAGCGTTACGGAATAGGAAAATGAGAAATTACAAAGATAATAAAACAAAATGGGCTAAGCAGTTTGTCCCTAAGAACGTCAGAACTCAAAGTAAAAATGTTGTCCTGCAGCTTCCGGGTTCAAAACAATGTGTCAGACAGAAAACCGATATTTTAGATATCTGAAACAATCTATTTAATATTGATATGTTGCAAATAATTGTTGATGGGACCACTACAAAAATAGAAGCAGAAAAGCAGAAGTTCAGTCACGATCTAGATATATACCTAACAAATATTGATGAAATTCGGACCCTTTTAGATATCTTGCAGGTATAAGAAAGGCAAGTCACCTTAATACAACAGACTTGTGAAAAACGGACGACACTGGTATAGAATTTTTCCGACTGAGATTCAGAAATTTAGTAAGGTATATGCGAACTGATGATATCAATACAAGGCATGATAGAGTTAGTTTGGATAAATTAGCACCAATAAAAGATCTTAAAAAGTTTCTCTTATTCGCAATACGTAACCGTGGACAAAAAGTTGGAGGCTTTTAGAGGACGCTCTCGTTCCGCCAGTACATACCAAGCAAATCCAATAATTACGTTATAAAAATATTTGCACTGTCTGATACAAAGTTATTTTATACCAGTAACATGAAAGTATACGTTAGTAAAAACTAAGTGGGTAGACATACTATCTAGACACTAGTAGCAAGGCAGTGGCGGAACGGGCCTGTCAACATCTCTCCGGATCTAAGTGAAATACTACTACCGACAATTGGTACACCAGCGTTGATCTTAGTATAAACTTAAAAAAAATGGTTTAACTCTCTCGAGGACAATAAAAGGAAATATAAGAGAAATTCCTGCATATTTCTCTAACAATCAAGGACGACATATTGGCTCTAGCACATTTGGGTTTGGTTCAAGAGGAACACTAGTGTCATAAATAAAAAAAAAAAAAACAAAAACGTTCTGTTATTACACTATGGACCATGGAGACGACGTTGATCCTCTAACTGGAAAACCGGAAATCATATTAGCATATAACAGCACAAAAAGCGGTGTTAATACAGTAGATAAATTATGCGCACAATATGATGTGGCACGTTGTAGTAGAAGATGGCCTATGGTTGTTTTGTACATCCTTTTAAATGTTACAGCAATAAATTCCTTTGTTATTTACAGTTGTAACATTCCAAATTCCACGAAGACCCGACTAGAAGTTTTGACAAAGTAAGCATTTAGCCTTATGTACAACCACCAGAAGAATCGAAGCCAAAATGTCTGTTTACCCAAAACAATAAGGATTCGAATAAAGGAGATCTGTCATTTAGATGAAGATGTCGTGCCAGTTCAAAGAACTCCGGAAGCAATTGGGAGGTGTGGCGACTCTGGATGGAAAAAGAATTGAAAAACGAAATATTTTTCTTTGATTTGTAAAAAGTATCTTTTTTTGGAACATGGAAAATCCAATTTGCAATGACTGTAACAATATTCCGGCTTAATTTTATTTATGTTTTTTGCCATCTCTTACATTTTTTTATAAGTGTTAGTGAAACAATATTTTAGTTTTGTTTAAGATAGTTCTTGAAGACTGATATGTTATGTTCTAATTTTAAATTAATTGTAATTTGTTTGATAAAAAAGAGAATAAATCAAACTATTACAAAAATTGTGGACTATTTTTTGTGCTAAGTAAATAAATATTTTAAATAAACAAACTATGTCAAAACACAGGCTTACATTTTTTTTTTCATGAAAAAGTGTTTTAAGTGTAGTAGGTGTCCTATAGTAAATGGGATGTGCTGATCAAGAACCTGTACTTAGTTTTTTTCAGGCACGTCAGGTTTTTAAGAAAAATGTGTTTGAAATGTTTCATAGAAATTGCCAAAAATATTGAGAAAATATTTATTGAAACTTTATTTAATACAAAATTATACTGCAAAATTGAGTTGTTCTTAAAAAAAATAATTCAGTATAACCTACGTTAGACAATATTTGGTTTTTTTTTACTAAAACCGTTCTCTTTCTCCTTTTTCCATGAAAACTGCGTTTTGTGGTCTTCTTTTTATGGATTTTTGTGATCGAGTCTCTCTTCGAGGTCCAGCAATAATCAGTCATCATTCTGATATCCCATCTTCTTTGACAACGTCTCTCCATCTCCTTTATATCTTGATGGAACCTCTCTCCCTGCTCTTCATCTGATGATTGCTGTTGGATGGTGTGAGGAAAAGGTGAAGGAATAGGGATTCCTTGTCCATAAGATACAGGCCGTTTAGCAGAAGGTATATCAGGAGGATATTGAATTTTGTGTTTATTTTTTGAATTGGAACCCTTGATATCGACGGAGCAAAAGAAGCAGTCGTCTCCATGATTTTTTTGTTCCCTCCATACCACAGGAATGCCAAAGGGTAAAGAGTTACGTATACCTTTTGTTCATTTCCTAGTAGTTCGACACACTGAAAGCACACTTTTTTTGTCCCAGATTTGTCCTGATCACCAAGATTTACACCGAAGTAAGCGTGATAAGTTTTCTTTATAAAGTCTGTTATGTTTCGTTTATGATTTTCTATTGGTAAATCACCACACATGTAACAAAATATATCAGGATTGTTCTTTCACTTTCTTGATGATATTATGGCACGATAAACACTCATAAAACAAAATACAACTCGATGCTACAAACAACTGACACTTCTTCTTCTTCTTCTTCCTGTGTCACTCCTATTGGAGATTGGAAATCATCAAGGCTATCCTGTCCTTGTTTACAGCTGACCTAAAGAGTTCATTAGTGGTACAGCCAAACCACTCTCTCAAATTACGCAACCATGACATTCTTCTACGGCATGGACTGCGTTTTCCTTGCATTATATTTTGAAGTAATGCGAATTTATGTCCTCTCATCAGGTGACCCAAATATTCGAGTTTTCTTTGTTTGATCGTTGAAACTGACGCTAACTAACTCTATTTACGCAATTCATAACTGCCGATGCCATCAACTTGACGGCATCGGCAGTGTTGCTATTTAAATGAAACATAAATACAACATAACGTATTAAAATATTTTATTTCAAAAATTTTAAAGAAATATTTTTAATACAATTTACGAAATATCAATAAGATCCCTGTTTGCGCTAGTATATAATATCTCACAAGGTTTTTCAAATTTGTGAAAAATTTTGACGTGATGTGCAGTGATACCATTTAAATAAGATTTTCTGTCTATATATTGCGAAATATAATAAGGTATTTGTTTGCGCTAGTATATAATATTTCACAAGATTTTTTTAAATTTGGGAAAACTCAAAACACCAAAAATAATGTCGGGCTATGTAATAATCATCGAGTTAGAATCTATGGAGAGGGCATCACGTGACTAAAAACGACCTCACGTCGGCCATATTGTTAAGATTCTTTCGACAGATCGTATATGTTTGTTTACGTTTGTTGTTTTTCGAATATTTTTAGTTTTATAATACTTTTATAGAAACTGTAATAATATATTGTGATAGTGCATAATAATGGTTTCTTGTCCTCAACGTAGTTGCAGTAGCAGAAGCAATGTTAATAAAAAATCTTCAGGAAGAACGTTCTACAGGTTAGTACACAAATATGTAAACAAAGTATTGGCCCGTACTTCAGAGAATAAATTAATAGTATTTGACTGTATTAATTTATCTTTATGTATAATATATTGTGTTTCTAGTGTTTACCGCGGGATAAATAAATCATAGTTTATTAAACATGTATTGCACTTTTTTAGATTATGATTAAATCTTCTGAATAACTATAATACACACGTTAATATGATCATAGCTTCTCCATAGATTCTAACTCGATGGTAATAATAAATAATGTTGAAAAACTACAAACAATAGATCATTTTATTGAAATTTAAACAAAATGCATCTAGAGGACTATTTTTATGACCGGTGTAGCAGACCGTGTACGACTACTAATACACAAAATTAAACTGCATCTACTGGAAGGTTAAAGTGAGAAAAATGACTTTTACATTAATACACTAATTAAAGTAATTGTGACAAACATGTCAATTTATACATATACAAGACAATATTAATAAAACTGACGTTACAGCAATGGAAAAAGGCGAATAGGTTTATAGAAGTAATATGCCCTTTAAAAAAAGATAGAAAAACAACACAAGACAACAAATCAAATAATAACCAATAGGTATGTTAATAATATTGCTCTACAGGAGACATTGAATAAAACAGTAACTGGCCAAAAAACTAGATTTGCTGCCATTACTCAAATTAAAAGTATTCCTAAATAATAGAGAATTTTGTGGAGTAGATCCTGTCTCAAATGTTACTCTTTTGGATTCGAAGGTGGCAAAAAAGTTAAGATTAGATATTTATGAAGATAGGAAAAATAATTAAAAGGATAAATGGCAGAACAAATTTTACCGGAAAATTATTTTCACAAATAAAAATTAATAAAATTGAGAAAAATATTAATCGTTTTGTAGTTAATGATAAATATTTCACGTATGATGATATTCTAAGATTGTAGTTTGAATTTTCAAATGAAACAAGATTCTTTTATTTACAAAAAACTTGCTTCGACCTAATAAGGTTGGTGGCTGAACGGTAACAGTTAATTACACTTTGCTTAGTAAATTAACGTGTTTTAAAAACAAAAGTATGTTATCTATAGTATTTTCTGAATTTAAAATGTCTTTAAGATTGTTTGGTAAATAATATTTAATTCTGTGACGATTAAACGTTCCGCACTTTTCCACTAGTACATGTTTTACCTTAAGGGGTGAACCGCACTCATCACAAATTGGGCGTTCTTCTTTCTTGAACAAATATTCATTAGAAAACTGGGTATGTCCAAGTCGTAAACGGGAAATAATAATTTGCTTTCGTCTGGATACCTCAGGTAGTTGCCATGGTCCAATCTTATTTTTTATCCCCTGAAGCTTTGATGGTGTGGTTTTCCATTTATTGTTAAAGTTCTCGAAAAGGTGCTTTATGAAATAGCTTTTTAGATCCATACTTACAAATTGGGGTGATATGGGGATACTGCTGCTTCGTTACCTGCTATTCCAACATGTGATGAGACCCAGAGAAACTTGATGCTTGTATCTTTAGCATGCAATTTATTTAGTTCTTCCTTTATTAGTAAAGCTAATGGATGGTGCGTGTATATTTTTCTGTTTATTTGTAATGATGACATAAAATCTGTCATGATAAATATTTTGTTCATCTTTGTATCTGGAATTCTATGTTTGAGAATCTCTGTGCTGTTAATTATTGCCATTCCGACTCAATTTTCAGTTTCGACGCATCTGTATAGTATACTGTGTAATCGGAATGGGAGATAATTATAATCTCTGAAGAGTTGTATGATAAGATTAAGGTTGGTGTTATTTTGTTTGGAATTGTAATAGACTGCAATTGACTGTTGGAAGTTTGATAATCCAAGGTGAAGACGAAGATATGTTTTTGTATTGATATAATGGTGAAAATTGCTTTCAGTTAAGTAGGTTCATTGCATGATAAATTCTGCGGGAATATAGGAGATTGGAAGGAGTTGGGAGAGGCCTATGTCCAAACATGCACGACAGAAGGCTAAGAAGAAGAAGAAGATAGGAGATTGAACTTTGAAGAGTTGTTAGCCATGGATATCTCTAAAATATTAAAAATTTATTGGAATTCTTTTATTTAGAGTTATGCTCGAAGTTTAAGTAGGTTGCCTACAAAGCTCTAGCGTGGGTTCACCTATTTCAGCTTGTATGCTATTTATCGGAGTTGTTCTGTACTCTCCAAGTATAATCCTTATAGAGGTGTTATGTAACGTATCCAAAGATTTTAACGTTGTTGTGCTGGCAGATGCATATGCAACACATTCGTAATCAATTTTGGAACGAATTAAGGATTTGTATAAGATGTTTTACCATCGGCACCCCAAGTTTTGTGAGCTAAGTACTTTAACAAGTTAAGGCCATTTCGACATAAAAGAACTAACTGCTGGATAAGACTTTTCCAATTTAACTGTTGATCAAATATAACACCTAGAAATTTTATTTCGTTTGTATAGAAAAAGTTTTGATTTTCAAGCATTACGTTCAGTTTATCCTCGATATGTCTTTTTGAAAATATCATACATTTTGTTTTATTAGAGAAAAACCTGAAACCGGTACTTAGGGGCCAATTTACTAGTTTATTTAAGTGTTCTTGTAATATTGACGCCATACGATTACTGTTCTTGCCATTGATGTAAATAATTAGGTCATCAGCATAATATAGTCTTGCCTAAAAAGGTTTATTGGAATGGATGGTATTATTTTTTTATTAGATGAGGAATTGGTGTCGGCCCTTATTTGTTGGATGTAAAATTACTTTTATTTCATACTTTGTGAAATAAGTTGGTTGCTAGTTCTTCTGTTGGAGATAAGCTTTGCGATAGATGTCTTTTGGTTGATTCTATTGATTTTTCAGTTGTTGGAAGGGTCATATTTGACACCTCCATCAAATTTATGGAAAGTGGAGAAGTTGTAGAATTACTATTGTCGCTGTCTGTTGTGTGAATTTACGAAGTTATATTGTGAGGCAATAAAACAAATAATGGAAAAAGCAAACGAGTATAAATTAGAATTGGAAATGTTATTCATAGACTTCAAACAGGCATTTGATTCAATTAAAAGGAACGGAATAATGATAGCACTTAAAAAATTAAAAATTCCACATAAACTCAGAAAATTAATAGAAATGACAATGAGAACTACAAAAATAAGCATAAATACACAAAGAGGAGAGACACAGGAATTCATTATAAATAAAGGGATGAAACAAGGAGATGCCTTATCAACAACGCTATTTAATCTAGCATTAGAATATGTACTACGAAATATAAATAAAGGAAATCTCAGAACAAGAGGTGGTCAAATAATTGCATATGCAGACGATATTGCTATTATTGCAAAGAACAGAAAAATAATGAAAGAAATGCTAGAAGAAATAAGAGAGAAAGGGGAGGTAATGGGGCTAAGATTAAATCAAGAAAAGACAAAAATATTAAGATTAGGGAAAAAACCAATGAAAGAAAAAATCAAAATAGGAAGTTCTGAGTTTGAAGAAGTAGAATACTTCAAATACCTAGGAGTTACAATAAGTAAATCCGGAGAAAGGAAATCCGAAATAAAAGAAAAAATATTAGCAGCGAATAAAGCTTATTTTGCAAATAAAACATTACTTAAAAGCAAAACACTGACTAAAAAAAGTAAGATGAGCATTTAGAACACCATAATTAGGCCAATATTATTATATGCAGGAGAAACAATGACGATGGTTAAAAAAGATGAAGAAGACTTAAGAATAGCAGAGAGAAAGATTATGAGAACCATACTAGGACCAATCAGAACAGAGCAAAATGAATATAGAAGCAGAACAAATGCAGAAATTAAGGAAGAACTTAAGGAAGACATCGTAACTAAAATAAAGCAATGCAGAGTTAGATGGTTAGGTCAATTTTGGCGAGCAGGCGATGAGGCAGTGACATACGCAATGATAGAATGGAATCCAGGAGGAAAAAAGAGAAGGGGAAGACCGAGATCAAAATGGCTGCAAGAAATTGAAGAAGACCTCCAAAGGGCAGGAGTCAGAGAATGGAGAGGAAGAACTAGAGACAGGAAAAAATGGAGAGATATTGTCAAGAAGATAAGATAAACAAAAAAGACTGATCCACTTAAGAAATCGGATCTAGAAAGCATTTGCGGTTTAACCCCACACTGGGGTGTATAGCCATTATATATATATATATATATATATATATATATATATATATATATATATATATATATATATATATATATATATATATATATATATATATTGTGAGGTGGATTAGAAGTTGGAATAAAGTTGGAATAGAATTTAGTATGTCAGAATTGATTAGGGGAGAGGATTCTTATAGACAATGTGAGGCAAGATGGCCATTTTGCTTGCATTTGAAACAAAGCGATTGGTCGCTGGAATCCTTTGTAGCTAACATTATCTTGATTGACCACGATATATTCAGGTATGGTTATATTGTCTAGGGGTTCTATGTATACTTGACGCCTAAAACTGAGTATGTCGCTATATTCGGGATTTGTAGCTCCAATTCTCAAACATGTTATTGGTGACATGAATTTCAAATTTAGGTTTTGGAGAAGACTGCTCAACACTTTGTGTGGGATTGTTGGACTAACATTAGATAAGATAAGTCGTTCTGACGGGGTGATTAGTCTACGTGCTGGAAGTACTTAATTATTTATTTTTATGGATCCTGTTTTATTGAAAAAATCATCAAATACACCTTTACTGGAAAGATAAATGCATACTCGATTATGAGAGCTTCTTGACGAATAAATAATATTTTTTGGTTGAACAAGTGGTCCTAGTTGCAATAGATCATCTTGCAATTAAGCTTCATAAATTGAACTGAAGATGATAACTTGTTCTTTTAGTGGAAATTTTGTACTGGTTTGTTGAGATGCAACAGCAGAGTACATTGGATTGCTTTGAGAAGTTGTAGGAATTTCCATTGATGATAAATTATTATTCGTCATTTAATTTTACTTAAACAATTTATTATAATTATAATCATATCCAAGTACGGTTCTCATTTTAATTATTGTTGATAAAAAACCAGTCCGGTGTTGTGTGGATACATGATACTATAACAAACAAGGTATGCTCACTTGCCGTTCTAATTTTAATCGACTTTGCGCATGACGTCATAGCGAGACAAAGCCAGGGGACTTGTGGGGATCTTATTTTAACGATGCATCATATGACAACGTTGTTCCATTACTGTAATGAACAACTTCGTAACTTAAAATGTTAACGTATAGTAAGTATACCTCGATGCCATATCGTGCACTAAGAAGTCATAACTAGTTACTTTCTGTGAAAACGTGGTTTGAAAACTAATAAGTAATTTGTAAAATTAATTAAAGAAATATATGAATCTTCGATTTGATTGTGTGTATTACAAACAAAATAGATATTGCTACAAAACATAAATTAAATATAAAAGGCCGGTAAAATGTAAAGAATTTGAAACATAAGTAAAAGCAGGTCATACTTCAAACTTTATGAATATCATTTAGATAATTATTTTACAATCTTCGTGATTTTTCTCTTGCGGATATTGTAATAATTATCTTTAATATTTTTATTTAGAATTGGTATTAAATGCATTTTACATATAAAAAAGTAATTTTATATCCTCGGCAACATTTACCTATTTTGCAGCTTCTGTTATGTTTTTTAAATAATTTTTAGTTATTTTTAATTTGTTGTTGTTGTTATTATAACTACGCAAAATATGTTCAAGTTCACTACATTTAGTTACAAATTCCAGTGTTGTGTAACGAGTCCTTTACTTGAAGAACCATTTACTTTTTGTCACTGGAATCCTTTAATTTAATTATAAATTAAATTCATTTTTGAAATATTCTTAAACCAAATATTTAAAACTCCAGTAAATTTTATTTTCGAATGTTGGCATTAAATCCCGCCCTCTGTCTAAGACTCTGAAAGTACATCGTCGTGACAGCCGTAGCACCGTCAGATCGCCACTTGTGGCTGGAATTTCGTCGAGTGAACATCGTTTGTTCAAGGCGGCTGTAGGTGCCATTTTCATGAATTGGGTTTAAGTTTATTTTTTATTTTGTGGAAAAGCTGTTGTGTTGGAAGAAGCCATTTGTTATTTAGTTGTTTTTTTTTGTGAAAGTACTTTAATTTTGGACCACCTCAGCCGCCTAATTACGGATTCCAGTGCAAGTCAGGGAAGAATACTTATTTTTTTATGGAGAATTTATTAAGACAAGGGGAAGAGGAATTTTAAGTTTATGGGTTTTATGAAGAAGAATTTAATGGACTTGGTTTAAAGTACCTCTTTTTTTATATGGAATCCAGGTTTGGTGTAAATTTACCCACCTGCAACTAGTTCTTCACCAGAGGACCTTCCAGGGAAACCTACGGAAACCGGCAGGAAGAACTTAGTTTTATCTTTTTGTTTCTTGTTTAAATATCTTTAATAACATTACGTCCTCTTCAAGGGGACCTCTTCATCCTTTTTACCTTTTATATCATTAATAATAATTACATTTACTTTTCCTAAAACAATAGTCAGTACAATTTAATTAAATTATTTATTGTCTACCAAGGGATGAGATTTTGACTCTCCCTTGAATCTCTCTTCATCAGGTTATCGTGTGCACACATATCCGGAGAGTTTCATTTCATTTCATTTCAAACTTAAACATTTATTAAACGAAAACTAAACTATTATATTAGTGAGTAGTATTTTATATTTATATTATCTTATATTTTATTTTATATTATTTATACATAATTATTGAGTATAACCTCTGTCAAAATTTAACATTAATAGGTACGTTAGGGGGGAAATTGTTTATCATTATATTCTGGGATTTTACTGTAAATATAGATAAGTTAATTGTATATAAGAGGTGATGGGTCATATATAAGTGTTTAAAATAGTCTGTACATAAAATTGGTGTTTATTAAAGTTGGGTTAAAACAATTCAATATTTCAATTAGTACCTATCTTTCATATTTCAGCAATACAAGATATCTCGGAAGAAAACATCTAACTTCCTGGCGCCCAAACATTCAGTAGAGCAACTTTATCTTTTATCTGTTTATTTCTTGGTGGTTTTCTTGTCATTAGTTCTTATATCTTACGGTCTCTGTAGGGCATGCAAATTGGCCGAATCCCTCTTTGAGTGTCGAGTGGTCATTCTCCTGCATAGTCGCTAGCCAGCATTAATTTTATTATATTTTAAAATTCATATATACCCTTTATTTATTTCTTTTACATAATTTATTTCTATCTAATCTCTTCCATCTTCTGTTATTCCACATATTAGTTCGTTGGTGTATAAAGGTACATTTTAGAGTTTACCCTATTTCTACACTGCACATTTTTGCTACACATTCCTCATTTTTGTTACATTTCACTCTTTCATCAATATTTGTTACAGTCAAATTTCTTGTTACTTTACTCATTCTTGTTACAGTTGGTTTAAGTAAACCCCCCTCAGAAACGTGGTTTACCCAACTAAACGATTTATCGTTAGCGTCCGGAATATATCCAAGTATTTCTTTTTTTTTGTAACATAAATGCAATGAAACCGGCTAAATTTTCCAATCAATCCCATTCCAGGTCTTTTCAGAAAAGATCTCTTCAGTAACAATTTCATAATAATGAATTATACTATTAGCAGTAATATTCCACTATAGTTTTTCTTTTGAACAATAGTCAGCTTCTGTAAAATGTTTTGATCATATTCTCGCGGTTTCTACATTAAATTTGTCTCGCTGAAAACACTTGAAGACCCATACTTTACGCATTTGTTTGTCTCTAGAAAACACAAAAAAACGACACTTCGAAAAAGATTTACTTTTTTTATTATAATTGTTTAAACAACTCACCATTGCACAATACATTATGGCAACCAAATAATTAGTCTTCTTTATAAAGTAGCTACAGGTAGTCGAGAGGAAGTTGCGTACGATAAATAAATTAGGTGATATTAACACAGTAAACTGAATGTTTTCACCACAAAATTTATATAACAATATAATATACAAAGTCTTTACTACATCAATGAATAAATAAAAATATCATTCATATGTTTTGAAGCACACAGGATAGCAACAGACAGAGCATTTAACTTGGCATCATTAAAGTTGTCTCGGGCTTACGTTACAGGTGTGCGAGAGAGATGCAAGAACATGCGCGTTGACTTATCTTTTTAGTTATAGTATCATGTTGTTGATATGATTATTTTATTTAGATCGATTTCCAAAATAAATATATTAATGCAATCTAATTAATATTCTTTTACTCACGTTTATACCTTTTCTTATAAAACTAACTTAAATCAACAAGTATATCACTTTTGTTGTTTTACTATGGTGAAAATACTAGTATAACATTGCGAATTTATCATAGCTCAAATTAAACACACTACATATTATTTGGTTCGGAAATCAGATCCGGTCTCCGAAACAAGGCTTTGATTTAGAAGTTTACCAAAGATTGGATGCAAATATTGAAGAAAATAATTACAATTTTAATGGGAATGAGCCACAATTAAAGTTTAAAATAAAAGTTTATTGGCGCTCTAATTTCCACTTCCACTCTTCATTTTTGTCTGTACCCTATAGCCTAAATTGTGTCAAATGTGAGTTGTATATATCTGGATATTTTGTGAAATCATTTATTTAAATCCCGACCCAGACAACTTCTGAAAATGCAAAGCCATATACAATACCTCATTTTTAAGTTATTTTTCATGGCTCAGCTTTTGAAAGTTCGTACATTGAATATACAATTGAATTGAGTTAAAAATTCATACCATGTATCCGTCATAAGTCCACGAGCCGAATTTCATGAAACAGGTTTGTTCATCGAAGGGAAAGTACTCGACGTCAATTTCGCAGAATGATTTATAGATGGCAGGAGGCTTCCATACAACTGTTCCCGTGTGGTGAAGAATCGCTTTGGTCATTATCGTTACTTCGTAGTTTCCGTCGGCACTGAAAAGAAAAAAAAAGCACCGATAAAGAATGAATAAAGGCTAATAGGTAGATTCATTTTATTTTCTGTTTTTTGTATTATGAATAATGACTAAGTATTAGTGAATTCGTTGAACAATGCATATTGCTACATAAAAGTGGAATGAAAGTGCAAAAATTGGATTTTCAGTTAAAAATCTTTGTTATGATAATTTAGATTTTTATTAGATTCTGCAATACTACTATTCTCGAAATAAATTTGACCCATTTATTTCTAGATATTATTTCGCCCCCAAAAGTCATATTTATGGAGAAAACAAGAAGTTTTTCTGTCTATTTATTTTACTTGAAAACGTAGGTTTTATCTCAAATAACCTCATAATAACTCGCATAACTCGTATATATCTCGTATAATAAACAAATCCACTACCAAAAGTAAGACATTATGGAGTATTGTTAAAAAAGAAACCTATAAGGAAAATATTATATACGTCCAATCTGAACACCAGAAGAGATTAACCAATACTTTACGAATAAAGCAGATATTATATCGAACTCAATAGCAAAACTCTGAGCATGACATACACTACTATCTTAGCAGGCTACCTAGAAAGTCGAGTTCGTTCTTCATGGCCCCAATAGTAGCATCTGCTGTGAAAGAATGCATAAGAATTGACTACTATGGTTTTAACAGTAAAATTATTAAGGCATCTCCAGATATAATTATTGAACCACTCACAATAATATTTTACTAATGTATTACCGAGGGTTACTGGCCTAATATATTCAAAATATCAAAAGTAATTCCACTTCATAAGAAAGGAAATAAAAATGCTCCAAACAATTACAGACCTATTACCATAGTAAAATGCGTTAGGCTTTCACGGCCATCGTCTAACTTGTTAAACTGTTTGTTCGGGCTGTTAGGCCATTTTCTTCTGAGAGTTCTCAACGTTTCGCCAACATTAGGGGTTGGCATCTTCTGGAGATATTACTGCTTCGCTTGTAAGCTGAAACTGATGCCGCGTTGTATTGTACTACGGAGGTCATATTTATATTTTCTACTCGCATCCATGGAAAAAGCACTATTACGAGAATAAATACAGGACACTAGACGGAATTTGGCGAAGGTTGACAAGGAGCTTTTAGATTTGTTTTACGTTTTCAGCAGCAGGTTGAAATATACAGATTGGAATAAGATTGAATCCATTTGTTACAGAAAAACGGAAAATAAACTAGTAAGGAACACAACGCCAGAAAAACATACATACGAACAAAAATACGAACGCTTAACCAAACATAAGGAGGTAGAATCAAAACAAAACACAGAAAGGACAGTAGTAAATCTTTCAGATTAGGGTTTAACTCTAGCCAAAACATCATTGCTAGCCAAAGGGGGAAGTTTTGCGATTGCACCTAAAGTGATAGCCAAGGAAGATATCATCGCTAATATCGAGTCTGCGATTCGCAACATACCAATTGAAAAAGCTAAAGAAATAAAGACAGAATCAGCGAGAATTTTGCATAAAACTAAGACACCGAATAATAACCTGAGTCACCAAGAAATCCGTGCCATAAAATCGTTAAACGCAGACAAAGATGTAATTTTACCAACAGACAAGGGAAACGCCACCGTCATAATGAAGACAACCGACTACAAAACGAAAATACAAAATCTTCGACATCCTGGGGTATATAAAAGACAAAAAAAAAACTCACAGCAGTCAACATATGAAAAATCAATAGACTTATAAAATCTTCGTTCATACCAGCGGATACAAAGCCAAGAATATGCAACAGCGAAGCAGTCCCACCACGCTTGTATGGCCTATCAAAATACACAAAGACTGTATACCTCTATGCCCAATTGTGAGCTTCATAGGGTCTTCGTTTTACAGCCTTGCTAAATATCTGGCCAATATTTTACAACCATACATAGGAAAAACGATGCCTTTGTAAAAGACTCCGTCTCTTTCATCGAGAAGATCAAAAGAACAACTTTACAGGAACCTGACATTCTTGTTAGCTTTGATGTTGCTTCCCTATTTACAAGAGTTCCCCTAGAAGACGTTCTGAATTTAATTGAGGGACTAGCTTCGAAGGATATGGTGGATTTTACCGTTTTTGCCTCACTACCACCTAATTTTCACAAGAAGACCAGATTTATGAACAGGTAGATGGAATAGCAATGGGAAGCTCACTAAGCCCGGTCGTAGCCAACCTTTTCATGGAGCATCTAGAGAAGAGGGTAGTGGAGTCATCATATTCAATTTTCGACGGAAACAGAGAAAGATCAACAACTAGCGTTCCTAGATGTACTAGTAAATCAAAAGAAAGGTTACTTAGGACATAAAGTGTATCAACAACCTACACACATGGACAGATACCTAAACAAGAACTCAAATCATCATCTTGGCCAAAAACAAGGTATCATCAAAATTCTGGCGGAGAGGTCTAAGAGAATTTGTGAACCACAGCATCTGCAAAGTGAACTTCTTCACATTGAAAAAGCGCTCACCTTTAATGGTTATACCAGAAGAGAAATACATAGAGCGATTAACAACGTTTATAGAAGAAAGGACGAAGAAACAGCATGTATCGACAAAGCGTTCTTGCCCTATATATCGAGGGTAACAGACAGAATTGGACGAATACATAAAAAAGTCAATGTAAAGACCATTTTCAAGCCAACAAAGAAAATCAAGGACTGTTTAAGATCGGTGAAGGACAAACGCACCCTTTTGCAACGGCCGGAGTATACCGAATACTATGCACATGTGGAATGGTATATGTGGGAACCACAAAAAGACAAACAAACACAAGGATAAACGAACATAAAGCCATTGTCATTTAGGACATATCGACTAATCTGCCGTTGCCGAACACGCTTTGGGAAGCGGAGAACTTGAAATATTGTTTGAAGAAACGCAGATGCTGGATAAAACATCACAGTACTACCCACGATTATGTCGGGAAGCGGTGGAAATATATAAGCATCAAAATAATTTTAAACGGATAGAAGAAGGACTAAAAATTAACAAAACATGGATACCAATGTTAAAATCCACAAACACCCTTCCCGCAAATCAGTAAAAAATAAAGGATACAAACGACGACACACCCCCTCACGCCAAAACCAGCGGAGAGGAGGCGGTAGAAAATATAAATATGACCTCCGTAGTACAACGCGGCAGAGAATACAGCCACAGCTACCCTCACGCGAGCCACAATATACATTCACTAATTAATTAAATTGTATACATAGTAAATTCAGTCAATTCATAAACATATTTTTTATTAACAAAATTTTGAAAAGGACCTTTTTAGCTCAACACCCCTTTCACCTCTGATTGTCTAGGATCCTCCTCCGCCGACACACCCACGAAGCCATCAACCTTTGAAATCCAAGCAACGAAAAAAGCCAATCCACCAAAAAAAAACAAACCTCGTCCTGAAGAGGTGAAAAGAGGACAACAAATCACAAAACGAGAGAACCTTCAGCCACACAGGAAGATATTCGAGACAATGCGACAACGCGGCGTCAGTTTCAGCTTACAAGCGAAGAAGTAAAATCTCCAGAAAATGCGAACCCCTAGTCTTGACAAAACATCGAGAACTAATCTCAGAAGACAACGGCCTAACATCCCGAACAAACAATTATTACCATAGTACCAATAATAAGTAAAATTTTTGAAATCTTAATTAAAGATCGTATAACAAATTATTTGGATAACAAAAGCTCTCCATTTCGTTTTAGAAAAAAATACTTAACAACTAAAGCTTTATTAGAAGTAATAGAACAATATTGTTCACGGTCTTGATGCAGGTGAACTACTAATGGATTAATGTGTTACCTTACAAAAGCTTTTAATTGTGTGGATATTCAAATACTATTGATAAAATTGGAGTACTCTGGAATAAGGGGTACCATACACGACCTTTTAAAATCATATCTTACAGGAAGAACACAGATTGTTGCATTTAATAATCAAGAATCTAATTCTCTATCAGTTTCAACCGGAGTACCACAAGTATCAGTTTTGGGACCTCTGCTATTCTTGATATATATAAATGATTTACCAAATGCGTTGGAAAACACCAACTGTATTCTTTTTGCAGATAACACAACCTTACTATGTAGAGGTAAAACTGATTACAGTCAGGAAGTATTAGAAAAATCTGAATCCTGGTTTAACTGTAACAAACTCAAGTTAAACGAGAAGAAAACCCAGACAATAGTAATTATTTCCGATAAATCTGTTAAACCATCTGAACCAGTAAAGTTACTAGGTATTACTATGCATACAAGATTAAACGGGCTGCACCATATTGAAGGATTGTGTAGGAAGCTGGCCTCACAGATTTTTGCCATGCGCAGATTGGTTACTTCTGTGAGTCGAGATATTCTTAGGTCAGTTTATTTTGGAATGATTCATAGTATCATGACATATTGCATAATTCTTAGGGAAAACTCCTATACATATAAATTTTTCACTTTTCAAAAAGCAGCAATCCGAATTATTGACTAGCAGAATATCACGCCAGCTGCAAACCCTTGTTTAAAAAGTATGCCATTCTTCCTTTACCTTCAATATATATTTTTGAAAGTTTGTTAACTGTTTATAATAATATACAAGATGTAAAAACACATGCTGATCAACATTAGTACAATACAAGAAACAAAAGTCATATCATTATACCATATTCCAGAATGTGTGTTACATAACTTAATACAATAGATTATAATCTGTATAATTATTTTTTAAACCTGAACAAAAATATTGATATTAAGGCAATGAATTCCAAACAATTTTATAAATTAGCAAAACACTTCTTGCTGGAACACTGTTTCTATAGTATACAGGAATTTGTTTGTTTGAGCTCCTAGTTTAGTCGTTTTTATGAAAACTATTTTACACCTAACTGAATTGTTTTTTTTTATATTTTTACATTTCTATTTTTCAGTATATATGTTGTAATATGTGATCTTGTATTATTTCTTATTTATTTCCTATGTATACTTAAGTGACTTATTTATATTGTAATTATGACATATAGTGTTTACTATGTAAAAAATGTCAATAAACGTATCTATCGATCGATCTATCTATCTATAACCAAAACAATTCTCCTGGATAATTTTTCACGGAATGCTTAATTTTCTTTCTTTAAATATTGCATCCTTTATTATAAATTTTTGACCCAGTTGTGATGAAAAATAAAAGATGTTGTTTTACTACTAATAAAAATATATCATTTAAGAAAGAAAACGATATAAAATTTTCTAAATACAAAAGGATTCGCTCTGATTTTCATGCAAGAATAGAAAGTTCCTGTATTCTTGTCGTGTTGGCAAATGTTCTTGAACTTCCTTGATAAGGATACTTATGAAACAGGCTTCTTTTCACTGCTCGTTACTTGAAGACACTTGTGTAAAAGTATTTACCCAGCCAAGAAGTATTTTATCATTTTAATACAGCTCTAAAACTAACACGAAACTACTAAAACTGTAGGTTAAAACAGTTTGCATATGAATATCAAAATAAGCAGTAGTCGTCCATAAGATATAAAATTATATTTTGCAGGATTCTATTTATAGATCAGGGCGTATCTGCAAAAAAATTGTCTAAATGTGGATGAGAAGGGTGGGGTTCGAATTTTTGCAGAAATAGTTAGGTGATAACTTCAGTAATAATATTTGACTAATCCTCCCTCCCAAATTGATCGAGAATGTTAATAAAAAAATTAAAATATTTAAAAATTACTAAAAACATCGTTTTTTGAAGTTATTCTTCTATACACGCGCTCCACGTTCGAAATTTGTATGGGAGTGAATCTGTGAAATCATTACATACGTAAGATAATGAGTAAGAGAGAGACAGAAGATATATTTTCTCTCTCTTCCTCTCTCGAATATAAAAATGTTCCTTTTGTATATATATTTAATATTATATGTATATATATATATATATATATATATATATATATATATATATATATTATATATATACACTTCTCCAAGAAATTAACGCACCACTTTAGTAAATCAATTTTATTTGTAAACAGGCAAAGAATAAAAAATAAAACCTTACCAGATTTATTCTACATTTTATTAGTAATTATAACAATTTGTCTAATCATCAGAAAATGTTGAAGTACAGGAGAAAAAAAAATAAAACGGAAAATTCTAAAAAAATGATGATAAGAAAAGTAAACTAAAATATGAAAAAAGTCTTAATAACGAGTGTTTCCACCTCTACTACGTATAACAGCCTCACATCGTTGGCCCATACTTAAAATTAATTGCCCTATTTCATTTTGGTCTAGTTTTCTCCAAATCTGGATCAGCCTCTCTCCCACTTCCTGTAAGTTGTTTGGTTGGATCGGTGTCGCTCTTAATCGCCTACCAAGGATATCCCAGAGATTTTCAATCAGATTTGAATCCGGACTATGTGCTGGCCATTCCATAGTGTTAATTTCTACCTCTTCTAGATAATTTCTGACGATCTGTGCAGCGTGAGGCATTATCTTGCATTATTAAGAAATTTTCACCGATATAAGGAGCGAATAGTACTACATGTTGCTCCAGGATCTCCAATATGTACCTTTCAGCTGTAACAGTTCCATTTTTTATGACCACTAGGTCCGTACGTGCGTTCAAAGAAATACCACCCCACACCATAACGGATCCTCCACCAAAAAATGTGGTGTGTGAGAAGTTACACTGAGCATATCCTTTGTTGGATCGTCGCAACACACGAACACGTCTGTCGTTATTGTACAAATAAAATCGGGATTCATCAGTAAATAGCACTCGTTCCCAGTCAGCCTCTAACCAATTAACGTGTTCTCTGGCAAAATGTAGTTTTCCCCTTCGATGCTCTGCAGTTAATAGAGGACCTCGGGCGGCAATCCTAGGTGTTAAGTTGTATTCCCTAAGTCGCTGGCGAACATTTTCAGTACTAATTTGTATAGCATGCACGTCTCGAAGCTGAATTTGTAGACTTCGATGTGCTACAAAACATTGTCGAAGAGCAGAAATTCTTAAAAATCGATCTTAAATAGGGGTAGTTACCCAGTTTTGTCCTTGCCCTGGTCTGCGAGTATGATCCCCTGTTTCGAGGAATTTTTCTAACACCCGTGAGACGGATGTGTGGAACACGTTAAACCGACGATCAATTCTTCGGTAACTCCAACCTTCTTCTGACAGTATCACTGCTTTGGCACATTCATCTCGGGTTAAATTACGTGATTGACGCTCCATAATAAACACAATTAACAATAATCAACAATTAAACAGTAGTCGAATAAACTTCGTGAACACTTGAAAATTAGTATATTTATAGAATTAGTACATTTTTTGCTTCTTTTTGGTTTGTTCCAAAAAAAACTATAGCGATAAAACACAGTCAATAAATATAGAGTGTACGAATAGCATATACAAGGGGCTTGCAAAATATAACATTACAATGGAAATTTTTATTAAAGCTAATAAAATATTTTAATATTTCAAAGTGGTGCGTTAATTTCTTGGAGAAGTGTATATATATATATATATATATATATATATATATATACATATAATATTATATATATACTAAAATATTTATTAATATTATTATGTATTTATGTGATATGTTTTGCATTATTTATTAAATGTTTATAATTATATTAGTCTTTTGTATTTCAAAATAATAATCTCAATAAATCATTGTATGACCCAAAACTGTCAATTTTGAAATACGTTTGTGTCATGTCCTCGGTAGTATAGTAGTCAGTATCCTGACTGCTATACTACACCGACCGCGCCTGTCACGCGGGAGACCGGGGTTCGATTCCCAGTCGGGGAGGACTTTTTTAATTATTACATGGTAAATTATGCGTAAGTAGAAAAGTTATGTATATCATTGTCATTTTTAAATACTTATGACTATTGCATTTTAATTTGTATTGTATTATTATATTGAATTATGTTTTACTGTATTGTAGTGTATTTTTTTATGTATATTATTGTCATTTTTAAATACATATGAATATTGCATTTTAATTTGTATTGTATTATTATATTGAATTATGTTGCAGCGTATTGTATTGTATTTTTATATTAATAACAAAATAAACAATGAATTTTACTGCAGAGTATGTGTAAAAATTTTTTTGCATTCAACTCCTTTCATACATATATGAAAATAAAAATATACATTTTCATCAAAATATTGATTCAATCCTTCATTTACTATACTCCTATTACAGGTCAAATGTTGTTTATTAATTGTTAGTAAGTTGTTATTAATTCTGTTTCTCTTTCTGCTATGTCTTACCTATAGCATTACATATGTAATGATTGTGCAGATTGACTCCCAAATAAATTTGTAACGGCGAATGCGTGTATAGAAGTGTAACTTCTACCGGCAGTCCCACTGGACTGCCACACCCGTTTTTTTTTCTACTTTTCTTGCTTATAACTTTCACAATTCACTTTGGAGCAAGTCGTAATAAAATAAAATAGTGACAATAAAATTTTCTATAAGATATAGTTTAAAATGTTTTAACTAGAAAATCTTTATAAACAGTCCTCCAAATTTCATTAATATCGATTTAACAGATTTCGCATATTAATTTTGCAATATAAATAAAAAAAATTGTTTACCTATCTAGCTATTTATGGAATTGAAATTAGACTATTTGGACGGTCTCACGAATGTTATAAAATTATAAACAATTTTTTGGCTTATAAACAAATGGATTATCTCAGCAGGTAACTATTAGCTAAAATTAAATTCTGGAAACAGCTTTGGAGAAGATTTGTACACTTCCTTGTGGCGCACCAGCTTTGATCTCCGTTAAATCGGTGTACACTTCTTCTTTTTTACCCTGAAATATCTATTCGCAATATATGATTCTAGGATTTCTGAATACTGTTTAGGCATGAACGTTCTTATTTTATAGTTTAAACCCTCATGCTAGACTTCAAACTATCAGATTATCAAACGCCTGTGCTACGTCCAAGAAGATTTTAAAGCAGACTTTCTTTTCTTCTAATGTTTTTTCTATTATATTCGTTATTCTGTGAACTTGATCTATAAAGGAATGTTTATTTCTGAAATCAAATTGATGATTTGGTATAAGATTTTTTCTTTCTATTATTGGTTTTATTTTTTTCAATAGAAGTTACCTGTTGGATATTTTTTATAAAAACTTCTAATTCATCATCAAGTTGCTTCGTGTTTCTCAATGGCACAACAAGATTAATTTTCTATTCAAGGTTTATTTTGAAGCTCTCAGTCAGTTTTTTCATTAGTCAGTATTGGATTAAACTCTTTTTTCATCACTATATCACTAATAGTTAAAATTATCGGTGAGTGATCAGAGTATTTTTGTAAATAAAAAAATCTATCAGGTCTAGAATTATGTTCCTATAGGTCAGTATGTTGGTCTACTAGAAGATATTACTTCACCCTTTTGTTCTTTCTAACCTCATATTTTCACAGACCTCTACCGTTTTTAGTTTTTTGCTTTCAATAACCCTATAGGGCGCTTTTATAACATTATCTTTGTTTGTTCTCTGGTTTCTCATTGTTTGTAATTTTTTAGCTATATAACATCCGCGATATTTTGCAGGGTGGTTTTCTTCACAATGAACACATTTTGTTTTATCTTCCGGTGGTTTTTGGCAATCTTTAGTAAGGTGTTTACCAATACGTTTTACACATCTTGGCTCCTATTTACTTGATTTCAACTCCCGTACTAAGTATGTCTGTTATGCCGTAAATTCTATTTATATCTTCATCCTGACTAAATGTTATGATGAACATATCTGGTTGTATTTTAGTTTTCATTTGAATTTCTTATCAGCTTTAATGGCTTTATATTGTCGTTTTTGTAGGTCTTTTACTATTTCCTCTGGTGCAAATTGATAACATATATTATAATTATTATAAAAACCATCGGTATTGCGCGTAAAAAATCCAAAAAAAAAGTTTCTGCATTTTGCCACAATTAAAGTAAGTTTCTATAAAACTGTTAATTAAATAAATAAACGTTACCTGATTTTTGCCATTTTTTATGATTCTCATGAGATCATTAAAATTTATCACTTTTTAATGGACCGGTCACTATAAAATTTCCATTTTAAAGGTGAATCTAACTAATGGCATTAAATATCGGTTTTTATTTTTGGCAGCAAATGTGAGACATTTCAATTATGCCTAAAAAACGCTGAATTTAAACTTTCACACTACAAACGATTGCACGTCATGCAAAATACTTCCACGAAGGCGGTATTGGATGAAATTTGCAGCTGAAGTAGTGTATTTTGGAAAAACGTACTTGTGTAATCGAAAAAAAGCAGTTTTAAATATTTTAGATCGTTTTTTTTTTAATTTAAATTGCAAAATAATTTTGCTAAATCGGTTAAATCGATATTAATGAAGTTTGGAGGACTGTTTAATTATGTTATAAAGATTTTCTAGACGAATTATAAAGGTCCTAAAATGGTTTATAAATGCATAAGAAATATCATCAGGTCCAGCTGCGGTATTTCTGAGATTATCTCAGAAGACAGATAGTTGCTCGTGGATAGTGAAACAGAAGTTAATGGATCCATTGTACTTTATAAAGATGATATTAGAATATTTTTATGTGGATACATTTCATGATGAGACAAAATAATATGATTAGTTTTATTTCTAAACTTTTATTCGAAATATTTGGCAAAGTTGTTAGGAATAAGTTCATGTAAAATAATCTCTATACCATTTGAAATTAACGAGTAGTATATTAATTAGTTTTGTGACCTTCAATTTGTTGTATTTTTTTCAAAGTTGGCTAAGATTGGAATCTTTCTTAATGGTCACGTAACAGGATGCTTTTTTGCTTTTGTTTACTATGTGTTTGGCTTTGGTTTTAAATTTTTTGTAGGGACCGCTTTATGATTTGGAGAGAATGTTGTTTTGCCAACGTGAGTCTTATCAGCTGAGATAATGGTGTCTGATATGGATGTTAACAAGTAATCAACAACATTAAATATGGGATGATCATGAGCTAGCAAGAGAGTGTTAACGGTTTTTAAATACCAGTTAGTTTAATTTAGGCGCCAATAACTTTCGGCGAAGACAGATCCACTCAATTTTTGAAAATTAAGAGTTGTTTGCTATAATGACTGAATTGAAACAAAACAAAAAGTAATTTTAAAATAGAAATTCCGAAAGACTGGATAACTTTGATGTAATGGTCAACCGCAAGCCTAAACTTAAAGTCGTGAAAATGACTCTTTTTTAACTTTAAAGAGGGTGTATGTAAATCTTTATCAGAATATTTAAAATACAAAGGTTAACTGGTTAAAAAAGAGAATTATGACTTATAATCAGGACCTTTTCAAACGTTTTTCATATAAGTATACTTATTCTCAAGATGAAGACTTTAAGGAGTTTACAAAAAAAAAACAAAGCGTTCAGGAATCTTACGTTAATTCTGAAATGTTTTGTAATACAGTTTTTTATTTAGTTTGTTTATTAAACAAGCCAATGTCAGAGATTTGGGTGATACTTGAATGATTCTTGATGATTAATATGATTAATATTTGAATGATTAATATAATAGAAGGTAATCGAACTTACTTATTATAAAGGACGATATCTGGAAGCCATATGTGTTCCGAAGGAACATGAAGAGTTTCAACACCACCATAATCGTCGGGATTCCATTTCAGTTTGTAGTCGTTCCATTCCTGGAAATTTTCTGAGTTACAATGTTATTTATTACTTAGATTTCCAAAATTATCGTTTTTACCTGTTCAACCCAAACGTTTGTGGTCATGATTTGATT
The DNA here is from genome assembly GCF_040954645.1 of Diabrotica undecimpunctata. Lineage (NCBI taxonomy): Eukaryota > Metazoa > Arthropoda > Insecta > Coleoptera > Chrysomelidae > Diabrotica > Diabrotica undecimpunctata. Next base: position 96,068,467 of record NC_092809.1, read on the forward strand.
CTTCAAGTTCTGAAACAAAAATATCGTTATCGAATAAACGTAAAATAAATGATAAAAATTGATAAGAGACAGACATTTTTTTATATTTACTTTATTCTTTTTTTTTTTTATTTAAACAAATATACCCGCATCAACCATTAAGGGTTATTAGCAGGGGGACATACACAAACAGTAAGATACATATTGTTACATAAAAAAATATTTTTTACAATCTGGTATATAGTTTAGTCATTTTAAGATAACTTAATAAAGACTGTACATTTGACGTTAGTATACTTTTTAAATTATCACTAAGGGCACACGCAATTCTTTCGTTCTGGTACACTGGACACTCAACAATTATATGTTTCACTGACAACTGAGTGTTACACTTGGTACACATCGGAGCAGCCTCCTGGTTGAAGATATGCTTGTGTGTAAGGAAAGTATGTCCTATTCGGAGTCGGTTGATGATGACTTGGTCTTTTCTATTATTTGGTAAGATGAGTTTGGTTCCTACTTGACTTAGACATTCTTTGAGTTTGTTGGTGCTTGAAATGGGTCTCTTCTAGGCATATGACTAAAGGAAGATATTCGTGTATAAGAAGCTTAATGGATTCTATATGTGTAAAATAACCGTTGGGGTTCCACTGTAATATGAATGTGCTGGCCATTAACTCTTTATGTGTTAACTATTTATTGTTGAGAACTTGATTCTTAGTCAGTTTCGTCAGTAGAAGAAGGACTATTGAGAAGCAGTTTCTTCTTCAATCTGGTGATATTGTTTTTTAAAGTTTTATTTTGTATTTGAGAATATATAAAGTTTAAAATTTCTTTTATTTCTTGGCTTTCACTTGAATAATTTTTAACAATGCGTTCAGGATGTTTTGAGTGAAGGGAATTTGCCAGAAAATCACATATTTCATGAAAAGTAAATGTAAAGGAAGGGTTTCTATTTTCAATTTTTTCTTTAATTTGATTTAGAATAATTGGAAAATCTTCTTGGGTTTTAGGCCTTTTCTTAGGTTTTTGAGTATCGGGAGGAGGTAGGTCATTTTCAAGAATTTCAGGAGAGGATATTTGTCTTTTAGTTGCAGGAGTAATTTCAGTGGTTTTTCTATCGCTTTCAATTACTAAGGAATTATCTTGGAATATTTTTGGTTGATTCAAGATTTGTAATTCATTGTTTGTTTGTGAGGAAGTGGTCCTTTGTAGCTGATGCGTGATTTTGTATGGTATTATTAATGTTTCGGTATTTTCTTGGTATTGGTTTCGTGGTAGATCTTGTAGCTGATTATATTTTTCATTGGTAGAGTTATGTATATTCACGTGGTGGTCAGTTTCCATTTGATTAATTGAGTTGCTTGACGATAAAGGACAGTCAGAATCGTGATGTCCGACAATCTTGCATCTGGAGCAGTTTAAACCATCTATGGGAATGTATAGTCGATATGATGAATTTGTCGAATGAGATTAGAAATGAGTCAGGAATTGATGCATTTTCTAAAGGACTTATGAACATTTGCCTCCTAAAGCTGAGTACGTGGCTGTATTCTGAGTCTTGCATGCCTACTCGTAGAAACGTCATGTTGGAGGCGGATTTTATACCCATAGTTTTTAAGTGCTCTTCAAATTATGCTATTAGGTATAGTAGGACATACATTAGATATGATGAGTCTCTGGGCACGGGTTATAAATCTTCTTACTTCAATCTGGTTACCATCAATATTTATATATTTGTGGGAGCTAAGAAATTGATCAACTACATATTTAGAGGAGAGGTAGATGCAGATGCGGTTGTTTGCTATTTTGGATGCCCAAACAACATTTTTGGGCTGTACTATTGATCCAACAGCTTTTATATATTCGAAAACTTTTATTCCTTGTATGGTTGAAAGTATAATACCTTGGTCTTTTGAAGGATATTTGAAACTGTTTAATGCATTGGAGTAAGATATATGTGACGTAGTGGGTATATTTCGTGAGGTAATAGCTGATTCCGGTTCATCCATCTTCCCGCTGAGAATTTACGTACATTGGCACAGGATCTGAAGCCGGACCTGGCCACTTAATAAAATTGAACAGCAGCCTAGCCTAATTACTTGTTAGAAGCAAGAACCAGCAAAAAGTTGTTGTCGATAATCGATAAGTTGAATTGAAATCGATAAAATATTTTGCCTTTTAAACTTCTGATTTTAAGGTTATTAATAATGCAGTTTTGTACTCACAGAATTCTACGATTTTCAGTACACTGTCACATTTAACTTTAAGTTGCAAACAGTATAAAAATTAAATTATATTTTTAATTTTAACTACCAGTAATTAACAAATTTGTCAGAACCGATATAAAGCTCTATGATCTGCTAGATATCGGGGCCGGACTCCTACTTTATTCTTGGAATTTATATTTACTTTATTCTTGATTATATTGTCTCAGATTTCTCACCCCTTGATGTACGCTCTACAATTATTAATGCAGGGCTATCTGATCATGAAGCAGTATATACCAGGTTTAACACTATCAACAAACCATCCTCGAAAACTCGACGTTTACATTACAATTAGGTATTAAAGGCATTTTCTTTAATTACAATTAAGTCAAAACATTACAAATACTGGACTACCAAATGTATCCGCATATCAGCCAAGAATGTTCGTTCACTACTGTACATCAAGAACTTTACTACCAACCTATTGTCGCTGAATATATCACCAAGTACAGAGAAACCTATCTAAAACTTATGAAAACAACTAAAATTGTAATATCAAAATCGTCTGGGAAGCTCTAAAAATGTTGCAATATAAACTTGGTCCATAATAAACGATCTTCGAAATAAAACTAACATAGCTCAAACATTTTCTCTTCCAAACCCTGAAAATCTAAATGAATGCTTTGTTAATGTGAGTAAAAATATAACATCAACTATTTTGCCACAACAATATCCCATTTCCTCTGAGATCAAGAGAAAGAGTTTCTTTTCCTTGATTGTGTATAATCTAGAATCCCAATGGGTGTGCTTGTCATTAAAATTACCAACAATTATAAATCTATTATGACAAGTAGACAGCAATAACGATAAGCTCAATAGATTTTGTTTTAACACTTACTGAAGTAGCTTGAAACATTTCTTATTTCTTGATGACGTCTGATAGCTTCTTTTGCTGTAATAGCATTACCATCTCTGGTAGTATTGTGAGGATGTAATGTACAGTATACTTTATATCCTTTAAAACTAATATGGGTTTTACTTGTAAAGTGTATTTCAGAAATGAGACAAATGTCAATTTTTTCAATTTCTAGGACAGTCTGCAATTATTTTTGATGTTACAGTAATTTATTTGTCTTACATTTTATTATTTTCAAACTATCTGGCATTAATGCTCTTAGCTCATTTTCTGCTATATTCTAATCCAGTAATGCGCTCATCCATTTTGGTCATTGTCTCCAATATTTGTTGGAGAGTACTCTCTAACTACCCTACATTACTTTTAAGTGCGTGGAATGGCAAAGAACTAACAAATACTCCATATATAAGGTATATTTCTATACGATATAATTGACGAAGTCTGCAGACCTAATATTTGGCCTAAAGAAGCTGCAGTTAGGAGATTTAACTTCAAAAGAAATTTTCAGCACATAAAGAAAACGGTGGAAGAAACTTAAAAGCTTCTAAAAACTTTAATCAAAATAAACTAATTTACATACAAGTTACGGTAAGCATGTTTCATGTTAATTTGCAGTGTCTTTCAAATACAGTTGATATGATCAATGCTTTTCTTGCATATCAAAATTTATAGGACATCATATGTTTTTTGGAGCACTGCTAAAGTGAAGAAAATTTAAAATGAAATAGAAACTCCGGCTTTTCATTAGCTAATTAAAATTTCTTTTTGTAGTAAAAAAGACACAAGGTGGAGTTGCAATTTATGTAAAAGAAAATCTTATAAATTCTTTTCTTAATCTAAATGAATATAATGTAGAACAAAGTTCATAGTTTTGTGCAATTTATATACCTTCAATAAAAAAGGGTGACTTTAACTTGTTTTTGGTGATTTTTGAGAATGTTATAAGGTTCTTGCTTAGTAAGCAACAGCAGACAAACTGATCATATTTGGTAATTTTAATATAAATTTTAAAATTAAATTTGATCCTTCTTTTGATATTTAAAATCTATTAACATTTTTCGGTCTAAAAGTAACTATAAACGATTATACTAGAATCACATCCCAGTACAGTAGTTGCATCGACAACATTATGACAAATTTTTCTGTGAACATCTACAGAGTGGGCGTATTTGAACTTTATTGTTCTGACCATCGAGCTCATTTTTTATTTATAGCGAGCATATATTATCCGAGCATAAAGTTGTTGACACTAATCAATCATTTCAACGGTTTTATTACTTCTTCTGGTTTAAAGAAGCTTAAACGTGCGCTAGCTAGTACAAAGATGGACTTTTTCTATGATATTAATAATGATCCTGATTTTTTGACAGTTTTTCTTACCGAAACTTATAACACCTTAATATTAAAGCATTTTCCCACTAAAAAAGTACGAGAAACTGCTGAAAAACGACCTGTGCAATGGTTTAATAATAAATTATGGTCGTACAGATCTAATCTTTCTCTTATTTAATACATTGCAGATGCTACTAAGGATCCCGAATTGTTCAAAGTATATAAACAACAAAAATTTGAATATAATAGGCAACTTTGCTAAAAAGTCAGATTACTGTGATTTTATTACTAATTCCAATAATAAGCTTGGAGACTGTTGGAAAATAGTAAATTACGAAAGAAACAACACATAACCCAGTTCGGTACAACCTGATCTACCTCCAGACGAAATAAATCAATTTTTTACTACAATTGCAAAAAATATAATTACATCTCTTCCCACTATTAATGTCGATGTCCTCTTCAATTATAGAAGTTATACTTCTCCGAGCAAGTCCTTTTTTTCGTCCCGTTGTGAAAGAAGAGTTCTTTTGAATAATAAAATATCTTAATCATTCTAATTTTAGGGATGTTCTCGAAATTAATAGCAAAATTTTAAAAAAAACTTACTAAATTTTAACACCTTTCACTTATCTTATTAATTTAATTCTATCAACTGGAGTAGTTCCAGAAGTACTAAAATACTCAAAAGTACTACCTATCTACAAAAAAGGAGATTCCTCAAAAACTGACAATTACAGACTCATAAGGATTGTTTCTACTTTTGGGAAAGTGATTAAAAAGGTTATCAAACAACAATTTTTTTCCTCTTTTGAGTAAAATAATTACTTTAGCAACTCACAATATGGACTCAGCAGTGCTCGTTCCACGACGAACGCGGCATTTAATGTTGTGAGCAAAGTAATTGAGGGGCTTGAACGAGGCAATCGCGTAGCAATTTCTCTTTGCGACTTGTCGAAGGCTTTTGACTGCGTTTCACACGACATTTTGCTTCACAAATTACATTACTATGAAATCAGAGGTATCCCTCTTAAGCTTATAACTTCTTATCTATGTAGCGGACACCAGGTGGTAGTGTCTAAAGGTCATCTCTCCGATTTTATATCCGCAAAACATGGAGTCCCACAAGATTCGGTCTTAGGACCTCTTTTGTCTAAACGATTTTTTTAAATTCATATCTCCGTACAAATATATACAATTCGCACATAATACGATATACCGTCCCGTTTCTGCGTCAACTTCGTATGTACACTTTTTTCATTTTTGTCGTTGAATTGACAATATTGTTGTAAACGATAATCTGTGTTATAGTTTATTCGTCTTCCGGGTTTGGACCGTGTCATTTGTGAGTGACCCAAAAGTGGGTTCATCTCGACGTTTCGCTACAATTGTATGTAGCTTCTTCAGGAGAACAAAAAAGAAGAAGAAAACAAAAGACAGGAAGATGGGTAGTTAGCAACGGTAGCTCAGTTACTCAATGCAACCAGAGGCGAATACTAACTACCAAGATGGGCATTTGGTCACAGTAACTCAACTACTTAACGCAGCCAGAGGTGAAAACCAAATGCCAGGACAGGGATTCACATCCAACAGCTCAGAACACTAACGCGTCGAGAGGTGGGGAGTGAATCCGACGATTACTCCGCTACCGCTCTATTTATAGTCGCGGTGACCTGTCGTGTCGGGACGTATCGGCACACTCCGTGGCGCGAACGTCAAGAAGCGGGTGCTGGCTGCTATTCATCTATTATATGAAAAGTTCATTGCTATGTCTGACATGAGGGGAAAGGGGGTATGGATTCAAATATTTTTGCCTCTTGTGTTTCACATTTTTTGGAAACCTATGTAGATTTAAGTATTCCAACTGTACTATTCACTGATGGTTGCAGTGCACAGAATCGCAACGTTAACTTGTCTAATGCATTACAACCAATTGCTTCAAAATATACAGCAATAATTTATTAAAAATATCTTACAGTTGGGATTCACAAATGGAGTGCGATTCTGTGCATTCAACAATAGAACGAAAAAAACAAATCTCGAGAATTATATGTTCCAGCAGATTTTGTTCGGTTAGTTTCGGTAATTAAGAGTCGAGAATTTCACCAGAGCCATACAGAGTGGTCTATAATATTGATTACAATTTTTTTAAAGATTACTCAAAAGTTGCTTATTATAAATCTATAAGACCAGGTTGTAAAGCCGGTGATCCATGCGTTATAGATATAAAGTTTTTAAAATACACTAACACTAGCATGTTTTATAAACTAAACTATGACGATAATTGGTTACTGTCACCTAACCGAAAAGCGCAACTAGATGATATTGTAATAACTTCACTTTAGAGTGGTCCCATACTTTTACAACCCAAAAAATATAATGATCTGCAAAGCTTAAAAAGGCTGGTATTAAGTGATTACCATAACTTTTATAACAATTTATTGCATTTATAAGTGTGTACCTATAAGTGGTTTTTTTTTAGATTGATAACTTTTTTTTTACAATTATCGTTCTTTATTCGTTTATAATAATCGTGAAAAATATATCTAAAAATGTTATTGATTTGATTTTTTTCATATTACTTATTCCTTGAACCGACTACTTTATTAGCGACCTAAAACACCAAAGTCGTATCTGCACCATATTAACTAAAAATTTATGAACGGCAACCTCGTAAATAACAAAAATGCTTATATTTTGGAAAAATATTAGTACAATAGAAAAATGCACCAAGTAATTATTATTTAAATCATCTGTATTATTATCAAGTCATTAAAATTATTACATTTTTAATGACATTAACATTATACGATTTTTTGTTCTCCTGAAAAATTTGTTATACGTAGTCACGAGGTTGACGCAGAAAGGAGACGATACGTTATATGAGGAAAAAATAAAGATAATTTTAAAATGTGTTATAAGGAAGTTTCTACTAAATCTAGCACATGGTTTGCTGCAAACAAACTAAAACTTAACTCTGATAAAACGCAAAATTTCGTTAAATCTGCAAGTAATTTACATAATGATCCAGATAACAAAGAGACTGTTAGACTATTGGGAATAAGCATACATAATCGACTGAACTGATCGACTCATATCACACAACTAAAGAAAAAGCTATCAAGTTCATTATTTGTTATTCGTCAACTAGCAAGGGTTGTCAACTTTGAAACATTAAAAATGACATATTTTCTTTATTCCACTCTCACCTAAACTATGGTTTCATCATATGGGGCAATTAAACAAATGCACTTAAAATTTTTAGAATGCAAAAGAAAGCTCTCAGGATTTTAACAGGGTTTAGTTATCTAGAACACTGCGAATCTTTCTTTATCAAATTCAAAATCCACTACCTACTCTGTTGATACATGATGTATTTCAAGTTCTAACTGAAATTCGCAGAAAACGGGTCCATCTAATAAAGCAGTCTGATGTCCAGGTTCACAATCCGCGAAACTGTCACTACCTACGAAAAAATCGCTGTAGATTACGTCTTTCAGATAAAAATTGCCTTAATTATAACTATTACAATATTTTTCCAAAAAGTATTAAACACCTAAGCTGTAATAGTTTCGATGAAGTTATAAAAAAATATCTTCTGAAACATTGTTTTTACTGTTCAGAAGAATATATGATTCATTGCAGAACATCCACTGAACTGCTTACCGTAACTTAGCCATAAATATTTTTCTGTTTAAAATGTGTTCGTGATATATTTAAGTTACGTTTTATTCTCCTTTTTATATACTATGCATTTTTTTTTCACTTGCTACAAACAGTATTTTTGTATTTGTTATGTAGTTAAATAAATAGACTCAACGTTAAAGCTATGTTTTGGGTTAGTACTTTTAATTTCTAGCTTATCTGTACCATCTTCGCTTTATTTTTTTGTTTGTCTTCGTTGGTTTTGGATGTTGGTTTCTGTTGTTGCATTATTTGTGGATGTTTAGGTATGGTGGCTATCTCATTTCGTTTATCCTATAACGTCTGCATTTCCTTTGCTACCATGCATCCTCTGTAGTTAGCTGAATGTCCTTGTCCACAGTGGACACATTTTGGTTTGCCATTTTTAGGTTTATTACAATTGATGGTCAAGTGCTTTCTTGCACAATAACGTTGTTCACAATATAGTATGATGAACTGTAATAATATCTGGAGCTTGCTGTTCCGTGTCAGTTTACAAAGTTTGAGGTTACGCACTTGTCTTGGAATTAATTGTTAGAAATGGAAAATATTTATTTGCAAAATGTTTTTATCGATGAAAAGTTGTATAGACACCTGCTATCTGTAGCTTGTCTACCTCTTTACCAGGAACGTGTCACTAATATAATGGTAGTTGTTAGCTTAGATTTATCTTCCCTTGGTAATGCTTTTCATGGCTTTATAATCAAAAGTACTGGTTAATTCTGACAGATTTGGATGCAGAAATAAACCCTGATAGTTTATCTCTTGGTGGATGAGGTAACCTTCCGATGATGAAGATTAACGTGGATTATTATTAATGTAACTCTATGATCACACCGCACTCGATTTCGATTTCACTCAAAACTACACGTGATCAAAGCTTGACATTTCTTACATTGGGGCTCGAATATGGATTTTTTTAAAGATAGAATCTGAACTTTAACTCCTAATATATCAAAAATTTAGTATTATAGTTCAGTTTGTGCTTTTACTGGGCCTATTTTGCTTATTTTTTCTATGAATGTCACGGATATTCCTTAGCATTAATACTACAGAAAGTGGTTTAAAATCTTCCTGGTTTTTTACACTAATTTCAATAGTTTTGTCATTAATGACTTTTATTTTGGAACGTTTGGAATGCCACGCATCATAACATAAAGATCTTTAAAACTATTCTTCCCATCTACACTAATTGGTGAAGGTTTCTCAATTATTTTAGTGTTTGCAGCACTTTTTGTGTTGTCTCGTCATGGTGTTTGCTCTAAAGTCAACCCTGTTTCCTGTGCAAGTTAGTCAGTTTTTTTTCGAGAACGTTAGAAATAGAGAAAAAAAATGTACATATATCGAAAATCACTACGCGTGAAAAAAATATTAATTAAAATGAAAACATTTACACTTATCAAATTGGGGTAAAATGGATTAAGGAATTACAGTGGGTGGCCAAATTAGTAGGGACAGTAAGATGATTTCTTAATTTTCTAGTTTAACTGATTTTTTTAGCAAATTGTTGGCATAAGGCTTGCATTTATTTTTTGTATAGAAGAGTGTGGTATTAAGGTCACAAAAACAATGAGTTCTGTTAGTAAAACCATTTATTTTTTTCGCAAAAAAATTTTTTACATAAAATCACTAATTTCAATATTTAGTGATGCCACCCTTTGCTACAATTACAGCTTCTACACGTCGGGGCATGCTCTGAATACCAACTTCTGTATTGTGTTTTAATTTTGGATTATGATGCTATTCTTTGATAAGAGCTTCAATCAACTGCCGCTTCGTTGTAATAACATCTTTGGCGATCTCCCGTTTGGTTAACTCCCACATACTCTCTATGGGGTTCATGTCAGGTAAGTTTTCCGGCCAGGGCAGAACTGCAACATTTTCTTTGGACAGAAATGCAGTTACACGTCTAGCTTTGTGGCACGGTGCAGAATCGTGCAAAAAAATGTAATTTTTTTGACCACTGAACCATTCTTTGAGCTGGGGAAGTAGCCGAGTTTCAAGTATTCGCTTGTACTGGTCCTGTATCATTGTCTCTTGCGCGATGTATAAGCGTCCCATACCCTTGACCGAGATTACAGAGCACATTATGACACTAACCGGATGTTTAACCCTCTCCACAATGCAATCTGGATGGAACTGCTCCCTAGGACGTCTGTGGACGAATGCACTTTTGTCCACCAAAATCTAAAATGTTGATTTGTCGAAGAAGCATACCTGAAAAAATGAAAATATTTGCTGTTCACGAACTCCATTCTTTAAAAAAAGTTGTACTTAGTCGACTCCAGTCTTCAACGGTCATACTTCGGTGCTGCTTGGCCCATTGGAGCGTCTTTCTCTTCATCGCTTCGGTGATCCGTGGTTTTCTCATAGGCAGGCGACCTATCAGATTCTCTTCGGCCAGTATTCGTTGGACTGTTCTTCTGAAAACATGAATTCCTTTGGTACTTATCATGGTAATCAGATGTGCCACACTCTTTTTACGAGTTTTGAGACAAATGTCTCAAACGACATGATTTTAGGGTCAGTAGGAGGAGTAGTGATCCTTTTCCTGCCACATTTTCCAACACGGCACGTTTTTATTTCTCTAATTTTCCCTGGAGACAAGTCTGCAATTTTCCCCATACTACTTTTTTTCAATAATTTTGATTTTGAACAACAATGTTTTTAAATAAAATTATGTCATCAAAGCAACAGCAAAAATGACTAAATAACAAATGTTACTTACCTGTTAAATATCAGACACTAAAACCTAACAGAAACACTTTAAAAAAGTTTTAAACAACTTGCAAATGTTTTTAAGCCTCACTGCGATAACAGCCCATGACCAACTGAGATGTAAGATGCAACAGCAATTATTATTTCATATAATAATAAGCAGTCTACCAGTGTTGCCGTTTATCAAAATTTTTCATAATCATACCAGAAGAACTGCCAAATATAATACAGATATAAACACCAATTTTTTTGGCCAAAAAAACCATTTAAAGTAGAAAATACAAAAATATATGTACTGTCCCTAATAATTTGGCCACCCACTGTATATAAGCTTTTATACAATTTACGTCCTAGATAAACAAATACTGTTAATAGAAAGCTTGTTTTACAATAAACTTTAGCAGTAATCCAAATGAATGAATTTTATGAAAACAGAAAATGAATTTATCAGATTACTTGGTATTTTATTTATCATAATGAAACTTAAACATCTACATTGAAACTATTAATATAATAAATTTTGTCAGCGTTTCCTTGAAATCATAAAACTCAAAGTAATTAAGATGGAATTAAAATGGAAAATTTAATAGAAGAAAGCAATTTCTGGTCGCCCCTTTTTCGAATATTGCGCCAAAGGGACACGAGAAGGGTTGAAACGCTTTGATGTCAATCAACTAATTATGTCGGCGGAAAACGGAAAATATCTTTTATAATTGTCGAATAAAAGCATGAATGAATCAAGAAAAATGTCGCAGAAGCAATGTAAAGGTTTAATTATATTCGTGGCTTTCAAATTTTAACAAAGAGTCCTAAAAATAAATGATTTAAATATGAAGGTATTTGAATTACACAAAATTAGCTCAAAAATTGTAATTTTATCATTACATGTATATATATACTCAGATGCAAAAAAAAAACGCCACGGAGAATATTTTCGTCAAATTCAAAGGGCCCTATTTGAATAATTTTTTTAGCACACTGTGTATAAATTCATAAATTTTAATTTGGTAGTCAGTTTTTTGATAAAATTTTATATTTGACTTATTATACGTGGTTTTATATAATATCCTAACTTTGAAACATCCTGTGGAATAATTTTCTTTGCGAATTTTCATAAAACCTTATTTTTCGGTTGTAACCATGTCTCCTAAGCATTGTGTTTTTTGTTTCATGCCAAAATATGCCTTGGTTCATTTTTAGAGCCAAATGAATTTGCCACCCACACTTTAGGACTTTTTAAATTATGATTATTTTGAAGTTATTTTGTAATACGATATTTTGTAAGGTGGCTTTGCTGTCTGTTATCATTATGTCATATTGACACTTATATTTTGTTTATTTAGGATTGATCATGGTTCTTAGTGTCGAAGATTGTGCGAAAGCCATTGCTCTAGTTGGAGATGGGCGAAATTATGAATATGTGGCTAGAGTACTACACACTCATCGCTCTACCATCTAAAGAGTAGTAGAACGTTTTATACGAACTGGAACAAACAAACGTAAAGCGGGAAGTGGCAGGAAGCGCTAAACTACCGCTTTAGATGATCGTTTTATACGAGTCAACGGTTTGCGGGATCGTCATTTAACAGCGGTGCAAAAGAAATCAGTTTCAAAAGGTTCGAGGCAATAATTTAAGTGTATTTACAGTTCATCGAAGATTACATGAATTTGGTTTGCAAATTTGTAGACCAGCAACTGGGAAAAAATTACTTCTACGGCACAGAGTGGCTAGACTACAATTTTTCCGGGAGCAATTACATTGGAATTTAGGACAATGGAGTAATGTTTTTTTACGGATGAGCCAAGATACTGTCTTCACTCACTAGATGGGAGAGAACGAGTATGGCATCGAACTGCAAAGAGATTTGCGGAGTGCGCTTTCAATCCCCGCGTTAGCCATGTAGGGGTTCGGTGATGGTATGGGCAGGAATATCCCGAGAGGCGCACACTGAATTGGTATTTATTGAGAATTCGTTGACTGCACACCGGTATATTGAGGAAATTTTAGCGAATCACGTAGTATTCTTTTCCCAATATAATGACGATAATTTTCTACTAATGCAAGATAATGCGCGACCCCTCTCTTCAATGTGTGTCACGCAATATTTAGAGGAAGTTGGTATTAATAAAATGTCTAGCGTGTTTGATAGATCTGAACCAAATAGAGCACGTTTGAGACATGCTTGGTATAAATATTAGAGGGTGCGAAGTCGCACCAGCCTCAATTAACGAACTTCGCTTGGCTCTAGAAGAAGAATGGCAAAACATCCATCAAGATAATATTCGCAACCTCATAGACAGCATGAGCATACACGCATGACGTATACAGGCAGTTTTAGAGGCTAGGGGAGGCAATACAAAGTATAAAGTTATTTTTTAGTAGGTTTTCTTTGTTATTTGCGTACTTAAGTTACATTTAAGTTGTTTTTTTATGTTTTGTTATTGTTATCATTATTTATTAAAACCAAGATCATGTCGTTGCTTTTAATCATTATTTAAATACATTTCTTCTGGGATGCCGATATGACATTCCTTCTATATCAGTCACCAAAGGCCCCATCGTCGTATTACAAATTATTACTAAAGATAATGTCAATAATAGAAAAAGTCATAAATTGTGGTTGGTAAAGTCATTTCGCTCCTAAAAATGAACCAATTCCTATTTTCACATAAAACAAGAAACATGATACTAAGAAGATATGGTTGCAACCTAAAAACAGGGTTTTACAAAAATTCGCTAACGGAATTATTAAACAGGATATTTAACACATCCTCACTGATGTCTTCTTCAGGGCTTCCGAGGTCTCAGTCTCCCGAGATCCCAGACACTACTACACTGATAACTAACCAATTCATTACTGCAACTGGGAACAGCGGACGGTTCTTTGATACTTCGCGTTTTTAACAGCTGGCAACCCTAATTTTCGAACATTTTTCTCATGCAACCTTATATCATCATATTAAGAAAACATTAGCTTTAATTTGATATAAAAAACATGCACATACGTCACGAACAGCGTACCTATTTTATTTAAAAAATAAATGAACAAAATAAAATAGGTTTGTTTCTGCAGTAGTTGGAAACGGTTTTACCACGCACGAGTTTGTGCAGTAAAATAATTGTGTTCGTGCACGTTTAACGTTTCAAACTCTGGCTGTTTGGTCAGATATTGTTGCAGATTTGTCGACCGTTTTCAAATCGTTTTTAAATAGTCATTCTGATTTGATGAGTACTTTTCAACTAATAGCTTGACGCAGGCGTACTAAGTATAAATAGGTTTTTTATTCTTAACCTATAAATATATATTGTAAATATTTTTTATTAAGCTATATTAAACTGTTTATTTATTGGTTATTGTTTAATTCCAACATTTGGTATTTACATTGATTATTTTTGATGTGACAACGTCTTAAATTAGGTTGTGGCTCGGAGTCATTCATGAAAAAGTGTAACGCCCGCTCACGTCTGTTACAGTGAGTCACCGAACGAGAGAGAGGCCCGCCGGACCGGCGAATGCCTTGCGTCTCTCTCCCACTCAAACATGATCGGTCCGCTGCGCGCGCAGCACTAGAGAATTAGGCGCGTTGAATCGGTGCGTGCTTCCGTGCTTGTGTCTCTGTCTTTCTCGAGCGTTCTTGGCGTTCAAGACACATTACAGCAGAAACACTTCCTTTCATTTCATATTTCTCCTATCATCGTCCTATCCTCAACAAAATCACTCAAATAGAAATTAGTTAAGTTTAAGTTTACATGTACAATGTTTTAGTAAACAAAATATATTTCTATAGTTAAAATTTGTGCAATTCTTATTTTCATTCAATTCCTTGTTCCTATTGTGCAATTTAATAATATTCATATCAATAAATATTCTACCAAAAAAAAGACGTTGTCACGTAAAATCTTCGCCCGTAAAACCGACTTTACAGGCAACCGATTTTTTTTTATTAAATAAATGTTTGGACTAAATATTTTATTTAAAATGGTAATTATACTTGATTTAACTATGAATAAATAATTAAATTAAAGTGAAAAAAATCTATTTCAGGAATCTTCTAAAAATTATTCCTTTGATGAAGAGGTGTTTGCCATTAAAGAATTGTCATCGGATGAAGATTTGTTACAACTTATAAATGATTATCTTGAAGAAACGGTGTCAAGTTACAACGATTGTGAATTTATTGAACATTTTCGTGTTAGTCGTGCTGTTGCTGAAGACATTGCGAACCACTTCAGATAATCACAATATTTCCATTTCCAAGCGGGAGGCGATGGAAAGCTTGGAGAATATGAACAAACAATTTCATTACATTTCTGGTTCGTTGGTCACTAGACTACATATTTCAGATGTAATTGATAGATTCAATATTGCTATAAGCACTCTTTTTAAATTTTAAGTTAATTAGAAAGGTAACATATTTCCTGGGCAATGAGTCTCCTTAAGTAATTAAATGGCCATCAGGTGAAGAGAAAATAGAAATTGAGAGAAACTTTAGGCAAAACAATTTTCCAGGTGTTGTTGGAGTAATTGATGGAAGCCACATTAAAATAGACAAACCAACAAATGATCCAGACTCATACTTAAACAGAAAACATTGTGATTCTATTCAGGTAATCGCATACTAATACATATCTTATAACCTTAAAAACTGACTAGAATTTTAATATATATTTTTAGTTGCAAATAGTTTGTGAACACCAAAGAAGAATAAGGGATCTATTTGTCGGTTATCCAGGATCAGTACATGACAGCAGAGTGTTCAGAACTTCACCGTTAGCTGAGACTATAGTTGTAAAATGCGTAGATTATTTCATTTTAGGGGATAGTGATTATCCATGTTTGCCCAATCTCCTAATTCCTTTTAAAGATAGAGGTAATTTAACAAGAAGACAGCTAAATTACAATATAAAACTAAGCAAAAATAGATATGTAGTTGAACACTATTTTGGTTTACTTAAGCAGAAATTTAGGCAGTTGTACCAGGTAAAATTAAGAGCTGTACCAGATATAATACATTTTATAAGAGCATGTTGTGTTCTTCATAATATGACAATCGAAGACCAATTTGATTGTGAGGCAGAAAATATTTTACCATTTAATTTGGATATCGAAGAGAATCATACAGACAGAGATGGAATGGAAAGAAGAAATGAAGTGAATGAATTTGTTACATATGTAAATGAATGTTGTTCAGTACTACAATTTTTTTTTAATTTTTTTATATTTTCTGAAGACATCTTTGAATCTCTTGGCTATAGACTGTAACACATGTATTACTTAAAGCGTGTTGTATTTAAAATATGTTTTTAAGTTTTAGAGTTAATAGATATATATTCATTTTATTTGTTACATTTAATTTGTAGGAAATAAAAATTTAACTATGATACTTTTTTATTAAAAGAACCTATTACAAACCTAATTTTAAATTTACTTAATTAAATATTAAAGTATTTCAGTAGGTAGTGATTCTTTTGATACTAAATATTTGCTAAGTATTTCGTTCGTCTTCTCTCTCAGTTTATTTTGTTTTCTTATTTCTGAAAGTCTTTCTGCTTCAAATGCTTCCTTTGTTTTGTTTTTTCTTTCATCACTTCTAATTTTTCTTTGTGAATTTCTAGCATTTCTGTATAAAATTCCATTTTGCCTTCATACATTTTTTGGAGATTATTGATTTTGCTGACTGGTTCCTCTCTTTTTCTTTTAAATGATTGTGGTGCAGAACTAAGAACATTGGCGTTAATTGTTGCTACATCTTTGCAGGCTTTTCATCTATGTGATGTGCAACTGTTTCATTAGATAACAGCGACTCAGGATTGACATTTTTTTTTTGCCCAAATATTTCATCCAGTTACTGTATTCAAATGTTTTGCAGCCTCTTCCTGTATTTTTTAATCTCATCAATATATTTGTAATCTTCTTCTTAAAGTGCCTATCCGTTCCGGATGTTGGCGATCATCACGGCTATCTTTACTTTGTTTATTGCAGTGCGGAACAGTTCAGTGGTAGTCGTGTTATACCACTTTGGTAAATTTTGAAGCCAGGAAATGCATCTTCTTCCCGGTCCTCTCTTACCATTTACCTTCCCTTGGAGAATTAGCTGGAGAAGGCCGTAACGTTCTTGATTTCTCATTACATGACCTAGATATTCCAACTTGTTAGTTTTGAGATGGTCATGAGAATTTCACATTCTTTCCCCATTCTACGCAGGACCTCCACATTACTAACTCTGTCAACGCAGGATATACGTAAGATGCGCCTATAACACCACATTTCGAAAGCTTCGAGCCGATTCATAGATGCAACAGTCAGTGTCCACGCTTCCATTCCGTAGAGCAGAACTGTGAATATGTAGCAGTTCAATAGACGGCATTTTGTTTTTAATGATATGTAATATTTGTAATAATTTCTTTTAATTACTCGCCATCTATTTTTGCAGTGACATGTATTCAAATTAACATTATTAAAGTCATTTAGTTATTCTGCTACCTTTGCCCACATTATTTTCATGGATTTCATTTGGAAACTCACTACCTTATCTCTGTAATTTTTATAAAAACCTATCAATGACATTGTCTGTTTGTGGATCCAAGATATACTGACTGAACCACATGTCGATGGGCTTTGGTTTATAATTATAAACTCCTGTAAATCTAAAACATATGTAACCTTTAAATGCGGTTTGGAAAAATGTGCTTCATTATTTCTTTGTTAAACTTTCACTCTACACGAAGGTATTGTTTTGAAAAAAAGTAAGTAGTACTTACCTTCCATATTAGATATAAATATATTTGTTTGATTAACCAAAAATGTTAGGTTAGGTTAGATTAATTTAATTTCGACAATCATCAAATCGTTCGTGAGTATATATTTTGACTACGGCCAGGAAACAGTCTAATTTCACGTCTGCGCAGAATGTATAGTTTACAAACGGTAAACAAACCACTACAGAAACAAACCTAATATTTATCAAAAACTAATTACTATTAATTGATTTAAAAATATTTGCGGCCACTTTTTGTCTGGTATCCTATTATCAATGTGTTCTCCTAATTTTAATACATGAAAAAATATGAGTTTGATAAACTACGTTATGAACGTAGTGATCCTGCAGGGGGGCTTATACCTACTACTATCTTAAAAACAATAGAAATAATAATTTTCATCTATTTTTGCATTAATAATAATATATTTTCCTAACTGAATATAAAATACATTATCAGTTAAAACCGTATTTTTGCTTATCTTCGACAGTGCTTTAAACATTGAGACAATTTGCTATTAACTTTTTCAGCACAGCTGACCGTTTAAGTCAAAGCTTTCATCCCTAATCCAAAATACCCTCAAATTCGTGAAATATACTTTATGTGGCACACGTGTAACTATATTTTTATTTAGAACTTACCACATCGATCAGTTGTGAGAGTCTAAGTCCCATTTTGACGGTAAGTCGATCGGAGTTGTTGCCCACGGGTCGGATGAGGCGATTGTAATTTGAGAGTAGGTCGTCATAAAGCCTCTTTGCGTCCGGGTTGCCCCAAATTGGGGTAGGAGGGGTTAGTCCACCCAACATCAGCCATGATAGAGTGAGCCACAGCCCCATTTCAAGCCCTGGATCAAAAATAATATATTTTTTAGATACGAGGACATGGCACATTCTATGTAATGTAGAAAACTTTATTACCACATAAATATTAACGAAAAATATAATAAGAAAATATGTTCTTGAGAGATCCCAGTTTACTTATGTAAATAATAAACCAAAATACATTTGATATGTTGTTGTTTTTAAAATTATGATATAAACAAATTAGTTATTTGATTTACACAAACTATTTTTACTACAATGAATTATATTTATACATTTAACATAATTCGTTTAATTATTTAATTAGTTTTATATTATTACTGAAGTATGGAAAGAAAAGAAAGAAAACAAAAATTAAATATAATATAATATAATAAAACAGTCTACCAAATTTCATTAAAATTAATTTAACAGATTTCGCGTAATAATTTTGAAATCTAAATCTCTTAAAAATTGAATTTTTTAAAAATCTTGCAGAAACAAGACCATAATATAGAAGTTGGGCATTTTTTTACTTATAAAAACGTACATAACCTATCTAATGTATTTTATGAAATTGAAATCGGATCATTTGGACGGCCTTAGGAATGTTTTAAAATTATAAACAATCTTTTGGCTTATAAACAAATATATTATCTAACTATTAGGTAACCAGTAGTTAGATACCAATAGTGACCAGAGGAAGAAATAAATAAAAAACTAGAGAATCTAGTCAAATAGGATATAGATGAAGAGTGACAGACCATACAGACAGCCATGTCGGAAGCAGCGGAAAAGTGTATAGGAAGAGAGCATATAAAAAGACGGCAAGACTGGTTCGATGAAGAATGTAGGAATGTTTTGGCAAGAAGAAACAGGACAAAACTGCAAAGAGATAAAGAAAATACCCAAAATTCGATCGAAAACTATGTGGCAAGAAGAAGGGAGGTGAAAAGAATTTGCAGAAAAAAGAAAAGAGAACAGCTAGAAGAAGGAACGAGCGAGTAACCAACTTTGAATGAAGTCAAAGAAATAATAAGAGACCTAAAAAATAACGAAAGTGCAGGAGAAAGTGGTATACCAGCTGAGGTTATTAGGGAAGGTGGCGAGAGATTAAAGGAAAGGATATTTCACTTGACACTAATAATTTGGCAAAAGGAAGAAATGCCGAAACAATGAAATAGTGCTCTTATTTGTAATATCTATAAAACAGGAGACAAAACGAAGTGCGAAAAACTATAGAGGTATAGCACTATTAGAATTAGTCTATAAAATACTTGCAAAAGTTATTAGGAAAAGATTAATAAAATATGATAACAAAGTGATTGAAGAACACCAGGGAGGTTTTAGATCAGGAAGAACAACTACTGATCAAATAAGTATGTTAAAATTAATACAAAATAATAACTACAAACAAAACTGCATATGTTATTTATCGATTTTAAACAAGCATATGACTCCCTAAATCGAACAATGGTATATGAGGCCATGACAACATTAGAAATACTAGAAAAGCTTATAAGGCTGGTGAGAATAACGCATAGGAAGACTATGAATAGGGTAACAATGGAAGGAAGATTTTCAAGACAGCTCACAGTGAATAGAAGTTTAAAACAAGGGGATCCACCATCAACAAAATTATTCAACCTTGTATTAGAACAAACCGTAAGAAGATCAAATATAAGCACAAACAGGACTATTTTCAATAGCAAGGAACAGTGCATAGCGTACGCGGATGATGTGGTAATACTACTGAGAACAAAAAACATTTAGAAAAAGTTTTCCAGAAATTTGAACAAGAAGCGGAAAGATACGGATTAATAATAAACCAAACAAAAACGCAATACATGGAAATGAGAGGAGACAGAACAAATAATAACAAGTATATCAAAATGAAAGGAGCAGTCTATAGCTGCGAAAAAGTGTCAGAATTTTGAATACTTAGGAGTAACCATAACGAACACGAGAAAAGAAGAAAAAGACATAGACAAAAGATTAATGAAGGGAAGCAGAGCGATAGGGTCACTAAATTCGTTACTAAAAGCAAAACATGTGGCAAGAACAACTAAACTGCGAGTCAGTAATCAGACCGACAGTGATGTATGCCAGTGAAACGTGGATTATGAACCAGCAGGAAGAAAATAAAGTAAAGATCTGTTAAAGAAATGTGCTCAGAAAAATCTTCGGAGGTATCAAGACGGCAGAGAATATTTGGAAAAGACGAACGAATAAAGAAATATTGAGGATGTATGGAAACCAGCAATTACGGCAAAAATACGCGCCCAACGAGCTAGCTGGCTTGGTCACATTATACGACTGCCAGAGAATCGAAATGTTAAAACAATACTAAAGGAGGAAGAAATGGGAAAAAAAAAGAGGACGTCCGAGGAAAAAAGGCTTGTCAGTAATAGGCGTGAGAAATTGGAGCGAAAAAGCAAGGGACCGAGAAAATGGAGGGAAATAACCAAGTTTTTAGATGCCAGGGGCCTACAAGGCTTGTCATCATCATCATCAGTGGCATTACAGCTCTTTATAAGCCAAAGCCTTCTTCAGAACAATCCTCCATTCGCCCCTGTCTCTGGCAACTCTTCTCCATGCTCTAATTCCGATAGACTTCAAATCATTTTCTAGGTTGTCTTGGTACCTAAGTCTCGGTCTTCCTCTTCTTCGTTGTCCGATCGGCCCTCTTCGGTCAAAAACTTTTCTGACTATGGCATCTTCCTCTCGTCTGATTACATGACCTATCTATCTGAGGCGTGCTACCTTAATGAATTTTACAACGTCAGGTTCTCCAAACCTTCTATACAACTCAAAATTGTAACACCTGCGCCACAAACCTTGTTCTTTTATGCCTCCATATATTCGTCTTAGTATTTTTCGCTCAAAACGTTTGAGCAATTCTTGGTCATTCTGTGTTAGTGTCCAAGTTTCTGAACCATATGTTAGCACTGGTCTTATTAGTGTTTTGTATACAGTCAGTTTAATTTTTCTAGGCATTTTTGAGGCCATCTGTCTTCTTAAGCCATAGTAACACTTATTGGCGAACACTATTCTTCTTTTTATTTCTTCACTGACCTACAAGGCTTGTAGAGCTGTAATATATATATATATATATATATATATATATATATATATATATATATATATATATATATATATATATATATATATATCTATATACATATATAGATGTATACTACTATGATATACTACTATATATATTTATATTTAAATGGGAATATATATATTTATATATATATATATATATATATATATATATCTATCTATATATATACAATACGTTGTTGTATACAATATTTTTACATTGAACTTTGTTTTCAATAGCTGGTTTAAATAATTTTTTAATAGAAAGAAATATAGTTCATGCCCTTACGGAGGCGGAAATATTATTGGAATGGAGAGGTAGACTTTACTATCCCTGTCTTAACCCTCTAGAGGACTATTCAGATGTGCAATTTCAAAAATTGTACAGATTAACAAAGCCCCTCACAATGGAGTTGATAGACCTGAATGGCTCTTTTTTTTGTTCGACCGAGACTGAACCACCATATTTTATACCCCTTTTTTACTCCTTTCAGCTAATTGACGAGAAACGAGAAACGAATTGTTTTAGATGACAAAATCACCATAAAATAGGTTAAGTAAAACTGTCAATTATTCTTCTTTTTTTATTTGAGTTTTGGTTGTTGGAATTTGCAGTGTTGTCGGTGCAAATTTTTCTCCTATAACACTGCGAAGGACGTTCAAAAATACACATTAAAATTCGTATACGAAATTTTTCATTCGAGTTAACTTGGATATGAAAAAATTCGATTAAATTCGAAAATACGACCCGTCTACTACATATTGTTACATTTACTTTAACGCTTTCATTACTTTTTCGATCAGAATACCACGACGAAATTATTTTATAAATGAAGAAATGCGACATTCAAATTTGAATACGCAAAAGAAAATGATTGCGATCGGTCAGCAACTTGATGTTATGGATTGCTTAATGAAGATAGAATATAACCAAATCCCAAAACTTTTTCAAATTTAATTTATCGTTTAGAGGAAAACGTGTCATTTCGCACTAAAAATCGAGATAGTCGACCGAAACAAATCATATCTGATTGAGGAGTATCTGAAATATTGGTTCAAGTCGACGAAAATCCTGGGGTGAGTGTACGTGAAGGATCAGCACACCAGTAGTAGATGATCATATATCTATTAGTAAAATTGTAAAAAAGAAAAATTACACTTTTATCACTGCATTCTTGTTAAAATTTGCTCCAGGAAATCTTCTACGATGTTATGATTTTTAATTAGCGAAATAGACATTACGAGAAGAAGGCAACCCGCATGCTATTGTTACGTAAAAATATGAGTCATAGTTTTAACCTGTAAACATGTTCTTATTCACATGTTTATGTTTTAGATTTTACGAGAGGCTTCTATTTACCTGAAGGGACCTTCCAGAAAACGGTCGAACCGATGTGAAAATACCCGTTTGCCTTTACCGTTATAATTTCGCCGCTAGTCGAGAAGGCTGTCGATGGTTCTAGCTAACGGCACTGGCATATATTAACAGGACATTTTATTTGGAAGGGACAGTTAAATCTTGCGCCCGCGATTTTAATTGTAGCGTTCGTATAAAATAAATTATGTATTATTGAGTAGTTAAATAAATTAATATAAGTTATCGTGCTTTTTAATAAATTAAAATAAGAACCTTTTAATAAAGACATTATAAATTGAATAAAGACAACAGTTAAATAAATATCATTTCAATGGTGTCAGAAGTGGGATAAAAGTAAATTAGACTTATAGTAATCATAACAAGTATTGTTCCGAAGTGAATATAAAATAAATTGTGAAAATGGCTACGATTTATGAGCTGACAGTGACTAATTTAAGAAGACATCTTGAAGACAGAGAATTAGCTTCTACCGGAAAAAAGGCTGAGTTAGTCCAACGACTAAAGAACGCTTTGCTAGAAGAAGGACTAGATCCAGAGACTTATATATTTGAAGATGCTGTTCTCTCGTCGATTTCGAAAGTTTCTGGTGATGTAGTCAAAGTTTCTGGTGACATCACATCATTACAGAACAAAGTTTCTGGTGACATCGCATCATTGGAGAACAAAGTTTCTAACGAGATTTCTTCTTTGGAAAGCAAAGTTTCTGCTAACATCTCTTTGGAAATCTCTAAAGTCACTTCTGAGATGTCTGCCCTCGACGATAGAATGTCGTCGTTAAAAAAACAAGTTGCTGCCGATATGTTGGCCTTCGAAGAAAAGATATGGAAAGAGATGGAAAAGAAGCTGGAGGAAACAGGGACAGCAAAGAGAGGAAACAATCCGATTACAGTGGAGATAAAAGAAGACGAGACGAAATGTAAGTTGGAGACACGGCCGAAATTTGAAGGAAGTGGAGGTTCTATTCATGTTAAAGTCCCAACTTTCGACGGAAAATCATCATGGAACAACTACATGAAACAGTTCGAATCAGCCGCAAGAGCGAATGGATGGTCTGAAAAAGAAAAGGCTGTAAACCTGACTATCGCTCTTCGAGGAGATGCCTTAGATGTGCTTCAGACCATAGCCGTAGAAGAGACGGATGATTTCAAACAACTTAAGAAGAGGTTAAATATGCGATATGGCCACGAACATTTGGAGCATGTATATCAGTCGCAGCTTAAAAATCGTAGACAGAAGAAAGATGAGGCTCTTCAAGATATTGGTATTATGAGGTAGATATTGCCAGATTAGTACGATATGCTTATCCAACAGCTCCCGAAGACATGATGGAAAAATTGGCCGTTCAGACGTTTATTGATGGTCTTCGTGATCATGAAATGCAGAGAACACTGCGATTAGCTCGTCACAAAACGCTGGTTGATGTCTTATCCGCCGCCCTCGAATACGAGTCAGCTACGCAGGCCTCTGGCGGGTACAGTAAAGTTAGAACTGTAAAAGAGGAAGGAGATGAAGATAAACTTGACCAGCTTGTTAATATGATGAAAAGCATGGCATACCAGAAAACGAAGACCATCAGATGCTGGAATTGTGGCGAAATAGGACACGTACGAAGCTCCTGTAAGCA
The DNA here is from genome assembly GCF_040954645.1 of Diabrotica undecimpunctata. Taxonomy (NCBI): domain Eukaryota; kingdom Metazoa; phylum Arthropoda; class Insecta; order Coleoptera; family Chrysomelidae; genus Diabrotica; species Diabrotica undecimpunctata. The sequence goes on from NC_092809.1 coordinate 96,092,976, forward strand.
CCCTAGGTACGACGCAAATCAAGAAACTCACCATCAGGAAAACTAGAACGGGTCAGCCTTAGGGGGCAGCTTCGACCCAAAACTTTTCCAAAGACCCTCTCATACTAATAGCTTCTTTGAAATGTCGTGAAGATAGTGTATATGTAGATGGAGACATAAATGGTAAAAAGCATACGTTGTTGGTGGATACCGGAGCGACCAGAACCATTATACGCCCGACAGTTATAAACAGCCGAAAGAAACTGTTACCAACGAGGTTGCGACTTCGGACCGCTACAGGTGAAAGTGCCAACATTCATGGAGAAATCTAGGTACAATTGGGAATTGGAGCAGAAAAGTTCGTCCATACTGTTATAGTTGCTGACATCGAAGAGGATGTTATATTAGGAATGGACGTAATGAATATGCATGGATTTCAATTGGATTTTAAGAATAAGGTAATCAAAGTTGGCAACGAGGAGGTATTTCTTCATCCACATAGTGACAACACTGTGCAAGCAGCCATTACAGAAGATACAGTCGTGCCTGCGAGAAGCGAAACGATCATAGTAGCGCGACTACAGGGAATTGTAGACGAAGGGACACCTGTTATGATGGAGCCTTTAAACCACGACGATGAGGTTGGCCGTGGAATCATAATTGGAAAGGAATTGGTGACTTCGGCTAAAGAAATTCCTGTGAGACTTATCAATGTCAACGACTACCCAGTGACCATAAAGAAAGAGACAAAAGTAGGAACTTGTGTACCTGTGACATCCATAATCCGTCAGGCGACAACATCTGATAATTCCAACGACAAATTCGACCAAATGGTTGCAGTTGCAGGACAGTCTCTAAATCAGATGGAGAAAAGGAAATTAAGGGAATTTCGTGACATTTTCGTACCGAAAGGAGGAAAGACGGGAAGAACTACCGTTGTTAAGCATAAAATTGATACTGGTAATGCTAAGCCAATTCGTCAAACAGCTCGACGATTACCACAGGCGAAAAGAAAGGAAGCTGAAACGATTGTTCAGGAAATGAAGAAAGACGGGGTGATAGAACCTTCTACGAGCCCATGGGTCTCTCCGGTGGTCCTGGTTAAGAAGAAAGACGGAACGACGAGGTTCTGTGTGGATTACCGTTTGCTGAACAACGTTACCAAGAAAGATAGTTATCCTCTGCCTCGGATCGATGACACATTGGCTGGAAGTAAATTGTTTTCTACTTTGGATTTAAAGTCTGGATACTGGCAGGTAGAAATGGACCCAGTAGATAAAGAAAAGACAGCCTTCACCACAGGATCTGGATTGTGGCAATTCAACGTTATGCCATTTGGACTCTGTAATGCTCCTGCGACATTTGAGAGGCTGATGGAAAATGTGTTGAGAGGGTTATCTTGGAAAACATGCCTGGTTTATTTAGATGACATAATCGTCTTGGGGGAGACATTCGAAGATCATTTGAGGAATTTAGAAAACGTTTTTAATCGACTTAAAGCTGCCCAATTGATGCTAAACCCCAAGAAGTGCCAGCTATTTCAAGGTAAAGTCAATTATCTGGGTCATATAGTCAGTAAAGAAGGAGTGGCCGTGGATAAGGGAAAAATCGATTCCATTAAGGAATGGCCAAAACCAACTAACAAACATCAAGTGAGAAGTTTTCTTGGACTATGTACTTACTACCGGAGGTTTATTAAGAAGTTTGCAGATATCGCTAAGCCATAAACGCGACTTACAGAGGAAGCAAGAGAATACCGCTGGGATACAGACTGCCAAAATGCCTTTGAGACCTTAAAAAAAATCTAATAACAGCACTAATTTTAGGGTATCCACTGCCAGAAGGAGAGTTCATCTTAGATACGGATGCAAGTAACGTGGGAATTGGAGGAGTGCTGTCTCAGATTCAAGGAGTCCTCGGATATTTTAGTAAAGTTCTTTCAAAACCTGAGCGGAATTATTGCGTCACGAGAAGAGAACTTCTAGCAGTAGTTAAATCAGTAGAGCACTTCTATCAATACCTCTATGGTAGAAAGTTTCTAATCCGAACCGACCATGCCGCCCTTAAGTGGTTGATGCAGTTTAAGAATCCAGAGGGTCAGATAGCCAGGTGGATCGAACGACTCCAAGAATACGATTTTAAGATTGAGCACCGGGCCGGAGTTAGCCACAGAAACGCTGATTCTCTTTCCAGAAGGCCATGCCCAGCAGAGTGTTCCCACTGCAACAAAACGGAATCCAAGGAAGCAGCAGTGCTAAGAACGACGATTGTCAACGACGACTGGACGCCTACTAAGATAAGGGAAGAACAAGAGAGAGATCCAGTTATACAGAAAATCCGAAAATGGAAAGAGGAAAACCGTCGACCACCTTGGCAGGAAAGATCAAACCTATGCTCAGTAGTTAAGACGTATTGGGCCCAGTGGGACTCATTTATCATCGAAGATGGCTTGCTCAAACGAGTCCTGAAAAATGATGACGGTTCAGAGAAGAGAAGACAGTTGGTGATCCCAAAGAGCGGAATAGCCGAAGTACTTCGTCAGTTACACGACAGTCCATCGGGAGGGCATTTTGGTGTAAGGAAAACCCTTCAGCGAATTCGGGAACGGTTTTATTGGATGAACAGTTCCGACGATGTAAAAGACTGGTGTAAGAAATGTACTATTTGTGCCACGAGTAACGGGCCTTACCGAAAAAGGAGAGCTCCTATGAGACAATATAATGTTGGAAGCCCGTTTGAAAGAATAGCTTTGGACATCGCTGGGCCATTTCCAGAAAGTGAAAATGGAGGCAAGTACATGCTGGTAGTAATGGATTACTTCACTAAGTGGGTCGAGATTTACGCACTTCCAGACCAGAAGGCCGCCACCGTTGCAGATCCAAGATCCAAGAATATATCAGCCGATTTGGAGTGCCTTTGGAGATCCATAGTGACCAAGGCAGGAACTTCGAAAGCGATCTATTCCAAGGAATATGTGATAGACTAGGCATGAAGAAAACAAGAACTATTGCGTATCATCCGCGATCGGATGGTATGGTAGAACGAATGAATAGGACAGTTGGCAAGTATGGTAGAACGAATGAATAGGACAGTTGGCAAGTATTTGACAAAGATGGTGTCCGATCATCAGCGAGACTGGGACCAATACCTTCCGTTCTTCACAATGGCCTACAGATCTGCTGTTAACGAATCAACAGGCCAGACACCAGCCAAAGTCCTATTCGGACGCGAAATGCGACTACCTTGTGATCTAGAGTTTGGGTGTCGACCTGGAGAAGATGTAGCAGGTGAAGATTATGTGATCGAATTACGAAGAAGAATGGGCGATGTACATGAGTTGGTCCCTTCCCACCTTCAGATCGCTAGCGACCGAATGAAGAAACGGTACGATACACAAGCCGAAAAGGGTTGCTTTAAGAAGAACGACAAAGTCTGGCTGTATAATCACAAGAAGCCAAAAGGTTGTTCTCCCAAATTGCAGCAGTTTTGGGAAGGTCCATACCTCATCATGGAGAAGATCAACGATGTCATCTACCGAATAACCAAGATTCCGATGGGAAAGCCGATGATAGTACACCATAACCGGCTGGCGTCTTTCGAAGGTGACCACGACGTAGATGAAGAAGTGGAAGTAAACCAAGTCCAAGATGTGTCTGACCTCACGTTTGAGGAATTCATGGGTGCCTATGGAGGTACCGGTAAAGCGAGACATGGTGTTACCACTGAAGAAAAGCAAGATCTACTCGCGCTCCCCGATGACTACTTGCTGGCCCTTACCATCCCGGCCAGTATCAAAGACGCACCAGGCTTGGCATCCGTCTTTCGAAGGAAGTTTGGTCGAGTTGCAGAACTTCAATGCCAGGTGCCAGCTCCCGGTAAAACCTTGAAACTCCAAGATGCATCACGTTACCTTTTCTACCTGGTAACAAAAGACACTGCCCGTGACCAACCTACCTACCGAGATGTATGGGAAGCCTTATTTCAATTGAGAGAGCACGTACTAGAGTCCGACGTGCAAAAGTTAGCCATGCCAAAGTTGGAGTGCCGCCAATTAGATTGGAGGGTTATCCGAAATATGGTGGAGGAGATCTTTAAAGACACCGAAGTCCAGGTGTTAGTCTGTTGCAATTCGCATAGTTACTGGTGCGGAGAGAAAACCGTCCCTTGTCATTTTTATACAACTGGAAGTTGTAAAAGAGGGTCCAGTTGCCGATACCAGCATACCGTTCCAGTTCTAGTCCCGACAAGGTTCCAGGAGGAACCATCTTTTGAGAGGGGGGCAATGTTACGTAAAAATATGAGTCATAGTTTTAACCTGTAAACATGTTTTTATTCACATGTTTATGTTTTAGATTTTACGAGAGGCTTCTATTTACCTGAAGGGACCTTCCAGAAAACGGTCGAACCGATGTGAAGATACCCGTTTGCCTTTACCGTTATAATTTCGCCGCTAGTCGAGAAGGCTCTCGATGGTTCTAGCTAACGGCACTGGCATATATTAACAGGACATTTTATTTGGAAGGGACAGTTTAATAAATTAAAATAAGAACCTTTTAATAAAGACATTATAAATTGAATAAAGACAACAGTTAAATAAATATCATTTCACTATTATAAATAGCAGGAGTTTAAACTGAACATTTAATGTGGTATTATAGGCGAGCAACCATTCGGATTACCTGTTCTTTCTCTAAATTTAAATGGATTTTTATTTTTATTAAATACTCTTTTCGCTGTATATATTAAACAAATATGGTCTACACAGGATAGATCTCAGTTCATGAGCTATTACATAGAAATCATCTTAATGACACAATTACTCAACGATATTTTGGCAGAGGTGTGACATGCTAAATTTTTATATTATTGGTCTGTATTTTTATTTAACTATGTATTGGGATTATTAATTTTTATCGCTTTGAGTGCGTATGAGTTTTTAAAAGAACCTTGTTCTTAAAAGCACTTTTTAGTAATAAATTATGTTTGGGGCTATAATATCCCATAAACGAATACGTTTTCTTTTAAATAATTCCATTTAAGTATTATTTATACATAATCCCTCTTAAAATTTTATTGGTTTTTAGTTAAATGCATTCTAAAGCGTATTATGTTCTTATGGGAACAAATATTTCGAAGCAAAGTACACATCCCCTTACCAAAAATTATTTAGCGAGATAATAATAATTGTAGATTTTATTGAGAATTGAGAGTTTATTTTTAATTTTTTTTTTGAGTATGTTACTAAATTAAGTAATATAATTTTGTAAACTAAATGTAAGTAAAACGGAACCATGGCCAGTGATTTTCGTTTCAGATTGTAGTCAGAGATTCATTTAATTTTTAATTTTTTTGAGAGATAACATAGTTTTGATCAAAGTATTTCCGTATTGTCTATAATTTAAAATATATAAATAACTGTAATCTGTGTAACTGTAATGACAGTATTAGTCATTATGTTTTTTTTTGTTAATATGTTTTTATTAATAAAAATTTTTGAGCATTAATAAACAATGTTTATTGTTTAATTTTTTTAAGTCATGTTTGTTTTTGAAAGTTTAATAATAATAAACATTATTTTTTTGTGACGTATTATTTTATTTTTAAGTAGAGACGATATAAACTATTTGAATTTTGTTGTAGAAGATATAATTCTTCTGAAGTATTTTATTGAATATAATACCCTTTTTAATATGTCAATTTTTATAATTTTTTGTCGATAATTTGCTGATATGTTTTTTGACGTGGGTTTTTTGTGTTTTTCTGATGTTTTGAGAGAAATGTTTATTTATTTTTGAGTTCCTTCATAAGTTTCCGGTTAAAACTTATTGGCGCCCTTTTTGTTTTACAGTTTAGCTGTACTTAGTGTCTATCTTTGTCAAACTGCTATATTTTGTTATCTAATTGATTTCTATCGTTTATCTATCTACTTTGATCTACAATTTTTTACCATCTACATCCTTATCCACCCCAATAAAGCTCCCTGACTCGAGCAACGTGGTCTTCTTAAGTTTTGTGTAAGAAGTGCTTTTTATTATCCCTTTAACTTTTATTATAAATTTGTCAGCTGTTTCGCGACAAAGAATATGATTTTAAATGGCCAACAAGTCAATACGGTTTGAACATTAGGTTTCCTATGCCAAGCTATCGCAGACTTATATCAAAGAAAACTGAAAATTCTCTGAAATAAACATCAAAGTGGAGTATCTAAAGTGCGTCATAAACCACTTTGATCTATTTAAATTATCAGGGGAGGATGGAAATTTCCCGCCCTGCTACAAAAAGGATTGCGCATCTTATTGCCGATCCTATCAGATCTTTATGGCTAGCATAGCACTAAGTTATATACATACACAAAATAGAACGAGAAAACAATGTCCTACCTAAATTATACAGGCCGATCTGTCTTACATTAAAATTTAAAAACTAGCCAAAAACAAATCGCCCGGAATAGATAGCTGAACTATATAAAAAAGGTAGCCACGATACCATAATGGCATTACAGCAGCTTATAAAAGAAATATGGACACAGAAACCGCTTCCCAATGATTGGAATATTGGAATACTTTGCAATATACACAAAAAAAATGTCTTTAAATGCTTTAACCACAGAGGAATTACGCTTCTAAATGCAGCATATAAAATATTTTCCAGTCAGTCAGTGCAAATCCTTGCCTATGCTGATGAGATCAATATTGTTGGGAGAACGGAAAACGCTGTACGAGGAGCGTATGTAGCTCATTAAAACAATCAGCTACAAAAATATGTTTAATAATAAACACCAACAAAACGAAATATATAAAAATAAGCAGGCAACCACAAATCCTACGACCACTTGTTATAGAAAACGACGTCATCAAAGCAGTGAACGAATTTGTATACCTGGGAGAGCTCCTTAACACTGAAAATAATACTACCGCAGAGATAAACTGCAGAATTTGCACGGCCAACAGATGCTATTTTGGGCTCAATATCCTCCTTAATTCCACAATTATATCGAAAAATACAAAAATTAAACTCTATAAAACAATAATACCATTATAACAAAATATAACAAAAGGTAACCATTATAAGCCCATTTATAACAAAAGGTTCAGAGATCTGGACTTTAGAATGTTTCGAAAGAAAAGTACTGAGGCTAATCTATGGAGCAGTGAATGACAATGGAATGTGGAGAAGATGATACAACTTTGAACTTTATGAATATACCAAGAACCAGATACACTTCTCCAAGAAATTAACGCACCACTTCAATAAATCAATTTTATTTGTAAACAGGCAAAGAATAAAAAATACAACTCCACCAGATTTATTCTACATTTTATTAGTAATTATAACAATTTGTCTAATCATCAGAAAATGTTGAAGTACAGGAGAAAAAAAATAAAACGGAAAATTCTAAAAAAATAATGATAAGAAAAGTAAACTAAAATATGAAAAAAGTCTTAATAACGAGTGTTTCCACCTCTACTACGTATAACAGCCTCACATTGTTAGCCCATACTTAAAATTAATTGCCGTGTTTCATTTTGGTCTAGTTCTCTCCAAATCTGGAACAGCGTCTCTCCCACTTCCTGTAAGTTGTTTGGTTGGATTGGTGTCGCTCTTAATCGCCTACCAAGGATATTCCAGAGATTTCCAATCGGATTTAAATCCGGACTATGTGCTGGTCATTCCATAGTGTTAATTTCTACCTCTTCTAGATAATTTCTGACGATCTGTGCAGCGTGAGGTCTGGCATTATCTTGCATTAGTAAGAAATTTTCACCGATATAAGGAGCGAATGGTACTACATGTTGCTCCAGGATCTCCAATATGTACCTTTCAGCTGTAACAGTTCCATTTTTTATGACCACTAGGTCCGTACGTGCGGTCAAAGAAATACCACCCCACACCATAACGGATCCTCCACCAAAAAATGTGGTGTGTGATATGTTACACTGAGCATAATCGTTCGTTGGGCCGTCGCAACACACGAACACGTCTGTCGTTATTGTACAAACAAAATCGGAATTCATCAGTAAATAGCACACGTTCCCAGTCAGCCTCTAACCAATTAACGTGTTTTCTGGCAAAATGTAGTCTCCCCCTTCGATGCTCTGCAGTTAATAGAAGACCTCGGGTGGCAATCCTAGGTGTTAAGTTGTATTCCCTAAGTCGCTGTCGAACAGTTTCAGTACTAATTTGTATAGAATTCACGTCTCGAAGCTGAATTTGTAGACTTCGATGTGATACAAAACGTTGTCTAAGAGCAGAAGTTATTAAAAATCGATCTTGAATAGGGGTAGTTACCCGGTTTCGTCCTTGCCCTGGTCTGCGAGTATAATCCCCTGTTTCGAGGAATCTTTCTAACACCCGTGAGACGGATGCGTGGAACACATTAAACCGACGACCAATTCTTCGGTAACTCCAATCTTCTTCTGACAGTATCACTGCTTGGGCACATTCATCTCGGGTTAAATTACGTGATTGACGCTCCATAATAAACACAATTTTAACAATAATCAACAATTAAGCAGTAGCCGAATAAAATTCGTGAACACTTGGAAATTAGTATATTTATAGAATTAGTACATTTTGTGCTTTTTTTTGTTTTGTTGCAAAAAAAACTATAGTGATAAAACACAGTCAATAAATATAGAGTGTATGAATAGCATATACAAGGGGCTTGCAAAATATAACATTAAAATGAAAATTTTTATTAACGCTAATAAAATATTTTAATATTTCAAATTGGTGCGTTAATTTCTTGGAGAAGTGTATATAAAACATATTAAGATAGGACATCTCAGCTGGATAGGGCATGTAATGCGGATGGAACAACATGACCCAGCTAGAAAAACGCTCCTTGATAGACCCATTAGTCAGAGAAGCAGAGGAACCCAGAACAAAGTTCCTTGATATCATCAATGAAGACATGAGAAATATGGAAACAAGTGCTTGGCGGAGAAAGGCGATGGATACTAACGACTGGAGAGAAATTCTTGAGGAGGCTAGGTTACACGAAGGGTTTTAAAGTCAGACTGATGACGATGATGATCTGTCTTACATAATTTCTGTTAAAATCAATAGAACAAATTCTTGATAGACATATTAAAAAAGGAATTAATGGATGAACCTCTCATTGGCAACCAGGATGCCTATCAAGAAAAAAAATCAACAGACAGCACTGGAAGAAGTAGTTTAGAAAATCAGTTACTCTATTAATAATGTAGATAGCCGTCTTTCTAGATATAGAATTAAGCCTATTACTCCCCTAAATAGCCAATGCAAGTTAGTTTCCCCATAAACAAGAGTTATATTAATTTCTATATAATGTAGTAGCAATTTTACTTCGCTTTATAAAAGTGACGTGAAGCGTTGCGTAATAATGCGTTTATGGCAGAACTATTGTCGTTTTGAATTCATTATAAATTACGTACTATAAATTAATATCATCAAGAAAATTACTATGCAATAAACATAACTTATTACAGTTCTAAATATACGTATATTCAAGTAATAAGTCCATACAAACTTGTCCATTGTGTCACTAAAACAAAACTCTGTAAATGGAAAAATAGATTAGGAGACGCCAGAAAATCGCTTAGACTGCGATATGGGAAGTACGCCAAATGCGTTAGAATGGTTATAATGTATTCATAATTTTGAAAGATTAATATCCATGTGTTTTAATTTAATTTAGAGCTGTCGGTGAAAATGACAATGACAGTATTTTGAATTTTGCGGTTTAATATTTGCACACAATTCCGATTTACAAAATAAATAAAGTTATTTTATGCTTGATCAATTTAGCCACGACAAATTAATTTACTATTGTTTAAAATAAAAAAAAAATATCTTTTAAATAAAGAAATCAATAAAATGATTTTTATCTGCTTTAGTTTCCCATCGTAGATAGTCAAATTACGTTTACCTAAAAACTATCGACCTAAAAACCACTACCGAATACCTTATTTTTTGAACAATGAACAATGAACAATAAATGACGTTTCATTGCCCTTAAAATGCATGGGCACTTATGATGTCGACGTTGCGATCATTATAAATCAAAATACAGATGCTTTTTATAAAAGTTATACCTGTACCTGTATTAGAAGGCATTCATAATTATTAATGCATTCCATTGTAAAATTTAGTTTGAACTTGAGTTTCGTTGCAAGAGTTTGTTTTTGACACCTGAAAACCATGGCTTCTACAAGCAGGCGTTGTTGTGTGAATAACCAGGACGTTTTTTGCTACATATTATGTGGCGATTAAATTGTAAAGGAAAGTAGAAAATTAGTAATTTCATAAAAGGGGCATATCAAGCCTATTTTGGTGTTCATTTAGGAGATCAAGATAAATCCTGGGCTCCACATGTAATGTGCAAAACTTGTCTTGTAAACTTGCGACAGTAACCGAAAGGACAAGAATGTTTACAGTTTGGTATTCCAATGGCATGGAGGGAACCAAAAAATCATTTTGACGATTGCTATTGACGATTGATAATAATGTCGAAACGTTATCTGACGAACTACAGACTAATAGATTTGAGGAAGACGACAGTGATTTTGAAGGGGATTCAACACGTCCTGAGCGCTTTACTCAGAAATAGCTAAGCGATCTTATCATAGATTTGAACCTTCTAAAGGATTCTTTCTAGTTGCCTGCCTACAGACTAAAGAAAAAGAATCTTCACCCAGACACCAAAATTACATACTACCATAGTAGAGAAAAAGAACCTTTCCTTTTTTTTTCTCAGCAAGATAATATTTTTTGTAACAATATTAAAGGAATGTTAGGAAGAAATTGATGTATCGAAGTATACACCAGATCACTGGCGTCTTTTTATCGTCAGTTCCAACGTAGTTTAAAGTATTTCCTTCTACATTATGGCAACAAATATGGAAGTATACTAATTGGGCATTCTAAAAAAATGAAAGAAGAATATAAAACAATATCACTGGTGCTAAAAAACATCAAGTATGACCAACATCAGTGGGCTATCTGTGTTGATTTTAAGACGGTAAACTTTCTCCTGGGACAACAAGCGATACAAAATATCCTTGTTTCCTGTGTCTTTGGGATAGCAGGGCTAAGGACCAACACTGGAGTAGAAAAAATGGCATTCTAGAGCAAATTCTAGAGATGCTTTAGTTCAAGGAGAAGCTAACGTAGTTAACGAAGCATTGGTCGACCGAGAGAAAATAATATTGCTTACCTCCGTTACTTAATAAACTAGGGCTAATGAAACAATTTGTAAAGGTCCTAGACCAGAATCGTCCTTGTTTTTAATACTTCATACGTCCAGAAAATTCACTGTACTTAGTAAAGAAAAATTGAACGCCAGAATATTTGATGGGCCTCAGATACGACAACTTATTAAGTGTCGATTATTATACAGAATCGATGACTGAAATTGAATGTAATGCATGGTGCTCTTTTGTGATAGTTGTGAAAAATTTTCTTGGAAATACACGGAAAAACACTTTTGTCATATGAGTATTAAAATTCATTACTTCCACAGCCACTTAGACCGTTTCCCAGAAAATGTTGGTGACCTTCCATAAAGATATCAAAACGATGGAAGAGAGGTATCAGGGGAGATGAGACATTCACATGATGGCGGATTACTGCTGTAGTCTTCAAAGGGACCGTACTTTTAAAGCCTTTGCAAGGAAATTCTATAAAAGGAAGTTTTAGGTGATGTCAAATAATAGATTTGTGCTGTGATGCTGGTTAGGTTAGATGAAAAGTTAAAATTTTTTGACAGATATGTGTGATGATTTTTGTAAGTATATTGTTGAACAATGGGTAGCAGCACTACATATATGTAGGTAGTGCTGCGTTAAATTGCCCTATATCTTAGAAACATAGTATAGTAGTGAATCGCTTATTTAAAATAAGTTACAATAAGTTACAAAAAAGTTAGTTTGCATTTTATATCTGGTGGTTATTAATTTGGTCGATAGATGAAATAAAAGCGAAAATTAAGAAAAAAGTGTCATAAGGTAAGAAACAAATTTCAGACACACATTGAGCCGTTACCATTATTTTTTGTGGACTTCGAGCCTTAAAGAAATATGTAAAATACAGTATGTACAATATTGTAAAATAAGAATGGAACCGCCAAGAATTAAAAGAAATATACCACAATGTACACTATCTCAAGAATATGGTCACACTAAAACATGATCTGGACATTCCACTAATCAAGGAATAAAGAATCATTCAATAAAATATAAAAATTACACCACTGATCAAAACAACGAACTGATAAATAATTTATTTACCCAATTACTTGCCGAAAGAAGATTAAAAAGAGTATGGCCAGAAGACCTACTGCAATAATACTTAGAGAATCGGCACTGGACGGTACCTAACTCACGTTAATTTACTTACAGACTATTTAC